>NC_138906.1:7098631-7415114 GCF_965231255.1 Vanellus vanellus | reverse complement strand
CCCCCCCCCCCCTCCGTTTCTCTCCCCGCTCGCAGGACGAGCCTTCCCGTGCTGCTTTTTGTTCCCTTCAGGCAGCCTGTGGGAATTAATGGCAATGTAAACACGATAAACGCGATATCGAGGAAACTTTACAAAAATGGGCATTTACTTCTGGGCGGGGGCTGCCGGAGAGTGTGGGGGGTGGGGGGTGGTGGAGGCGGGGAGGTTGCGGGGGTTACTGGTGGGGGGTTGTGGGGGGAGAAGTTGGGAGCAGCGGGAGGAAAGACCCGGGGGTTGCTCCGAAATGGTGCGGAGCCGCTCAGGTAGTGGCCATGTGTGCGACCCGCTCCTGCCGTTGTGTGACCCCGGGGGGGGGGGGGGGGGGGGGGGCGACGACACTCCGGGGGGTTCTCCCTCCTCAGCCCCCCCGGGACACCGCGGTCCCGGCGGGGGTTTTCCCGAAACGAGCCGTTCGGGGCTGGCTGGAGCTGCGGGGAAACTGGGAGAAAGTTGGGAAAAAGGGGGTGTGCCTGGGGGAGCATCCCCCGGGAGGACGCTTTTGTGGCGGGGGGGTTGTGATGTTTATTTTGTGCGTTCTTCATCCCATTTATTGTATGGGACTGGGCTGGACCCCAAACTTCCAACCTGCGGGGTGCGCGCAGTGCGGAGGGGCGCGGGGTGGAAGTTACCCGAACCCCCGGGGGGGACACGGACGGACACTCGGGGGCAGCGCTCCTCGGGGCGAAGGGGGGGCAGAGGGTTCCCCATCCCGTAGCCATCGGGGGGGGGAGGGATCACCCCCCCCGTGCCCTCCCCCAGCAGTGAAAACGCGGGCACGCTTGAAATCCCCACGCTCCCCACTTTCCCTCCTTTTTTTTTTTTTTAAAATAATTAATAGTGTTATTCCCCCCCCCCCCCCCTTTTTTTTTTTAACCCATTTCTTTTTATTCTTGCTGCATGCTCTCTAGGAGAAACCGGGGCAGCAGCAATTTTGTGTCCGCTCCCCCCCCCCCCCCCCCTCTTGCCAGGTTACCACGACCCTCCCCCCCCCCCCCCCCCCCGGGGCTGAGCCTGTCGCCCCGGGGCAGTAACTTGTTCCCTCACCCCCCATTCCCCAGCCCGGGGAAGGGGGTGGGGGTGGTGTCGAAGTGGGGGGGCTCTTTGTGGCCGGGGGGGGGGGGCTGCGGGGGGTGTGGGGCAGCAGCGATGCTGCAGCCGTGCCCTTTCCCCGCTCCGCGATGGGCAGCCGGGGGGGGGTGTGGGGTGGGGGGGAGTTCCCGGCGGCTTTGCCATCATTGTATTGCAAAGCGGGTGGGAGCGTGGGGAAGGGGGGTTCCCCGCGTGTCCCCCACCCACCCATCCATCCCTCCATCCCTCCATCCATCCCTCCATCCCCGCCCCGGGGAGGGGGCGGCCCGGCGGGGCCGGGGACCGGGGCCGGGCGCGGGGGGCAGCGGGCGGCGGAGGCGGCCCCGGGGCGCTCCTGCAGCCGGGCTTCCTTTGTTCCGAGTGCCCATTAAATATGCACTGCCACCGCCTGCCTTTGGCATTATAAACACTGCCATCGCTTCATTATTATTATTTTTTTTCTCTCTCTTTATTTATTTTTTCAAGTCGCACGCGAAGTATGAAGCCAGAGGGGGGGGGGGGGGGGGGAGGCAATAAGAAAGGAGCGCGCAATAAAAATAATAATAATAATGAAAAAAAATTAATTTGATGGTGAGCAAAGCCAGCTTGGTGTTTTGTGTGTGTGTTTTTTTTTTTTTTTTTTTTTTTATCTCACGGCTGGGACACTTGTACGCAGCTTTGTTTCCATGTGTTAGGAAAGGGGTTGCGCGGGTTGTATTTACATCGCAGTGCTGAGGGAGAGCAGGTATTTTGGGAAGAAGCAGGCTGGGGGGGGGGTCAGAGAGGGGGGGAGGATGGATGTGTGTGTGCCATCAGTATTCCTGGGGCTCGGCGTTGCTATCATCACAACAGCTCTCTTGGCTGGAAAATTCTATTATGTGCATAAAGGAGATTTATGGTCAATGTATTTTCTTTCCATATATCTTGGAATCCTTTTATCTGGGGTGATTCAATAAAAGAGATGGCTTCCGGGGTTTTTTGTTTTTGGTTTGGTTTTGGTTTTGTTTGGGGTATGGGGTTGGGTTTTTGTTTGGTTTGGGTTTTGTTTTTTAACCTGCTCCTATGGCTGTGTGCATGTAGTGGTAGAAATCTAAGTTGGGGGGGGGGGGGGCAGTCGCTTTAAAAAAAAATTAACCCCAAAAGCTTCTTAAATGTATCGTGTTATGAAAAGGATAATCTCATAGGGTGTACCTACGCTGACTCTTTCTCCCCCCCCCCCCCGCCCCCCCCAAAAAATACAATAAAGAAACACCAGAAAATGAATATAATTCTGTTTATTTGGAAAGGTCCTCTTGGATCATTAAATCAGTGCATGAGCAATTCTGTAAATCCCTCCCTCTCTTTTAAAGCCTTTTCTGCCTTTCCTGTGATATTTCGGAGGATTTAATGACGTGATCTTCATTGTCCAGTTTTTCAGTCAAAAAAAAAAACAGAAATAGAGAAAACAACCCCGAATACCCGAAGTTGCAGTGTGTTGTTGTGGGTTTCGTAGCACTGGGCTTTGCTTGAAGTGTGTCTTTTGTGTGTGTACGTGTTAGGACCGGGCGAAAGTGGTGGGCTTTTCGAAAATCGCTTGACCTCCATTGTTGATGCTTCTCATCGCTACCTTGGCTGGCTGGAACAAAGCAAGCACGGGCTGCTATTCTTTTTTTAAAAAAAAAAAAAAATCTGTTATGCTTAATTTTTGGAATACTGAGGATTTATTGAGGAAAACATTATGTTCATTTTTAGCCCTTTGTTTGCAAATTTTCTGCAGCCCAAATGTTCAGAAATCATGTTTTAATCTATGAGCTTTAGAAAATACAGAAGGTGTAAAGGGATTTGTCTTGCAGAATGCGTTGCTAACGCCTTTTCCCGAGCCGTTACATTACTTTTATTTGGGTGCAAGTTTAAGTAATGCCATGCAACAATGAACTGCGCTGCAAATGGATCTGGTCTCCTCTTTCACTGTCTTGTATTTATCCTCTTGTGCTTGAGAAAGGGAATAAAACTGGCTTCATTAGCTTGCTAATTAAACACAATGAAGTGCACGGCCCAAGGTTAATGGCAATGGCCTTTAAAAACACAAAACTCTGGAACAGGTGTTTGGGATATATATATATATATATTTTTTAATCTGTCATCAAATCTAGATAATTATACCGCTGAGATAACCATTGTCACAGTTCTGTGGAGAAGAAAATGTTATGTTAGAGATGCGGGAGCGCAGTGTATGCTTTTTAGTGGCGTTATTTATAAACACCTCGCCAGGTCCTGCACAGCCTTGCTTGTGGTTTAACTCCCCCCTTCTCCCCTCTTCTCCCCCCCCCCCGCCGCCCCATCCATTTCTGAGCGTCTTCTGCGCCTCCTCCCCATTGCTGTCGGCTTTGGTGGACCAGGCAGGGTTACAAACTCGGTGTCCCTGGACCGGAGCGAGAGGCTAACCTGTGCCTGGGGAGTTAGCGAAAGTATTCACGCGCTGAAATTTCTGCCATTTCTCGTGGCTTCGAGCAGCCCATCCAGGCTGGAAGGCTCCTGCTCGCTTGACGAGATAGTAAGAAACAGCCAATTAAAGCGGAGGTCTCATACTCCCCGTGTTGGAGCTGTCACCAGTCTCCTGTCCACTCTGGTCTCCATCAGCTAAAACACGCTTGTCAGGATGGGTTTTTTTTTTGTGCTTTACGTGACGCAACAGTTGTAGATCTCCCCTGCTGCCACTGAATAGATGGTAGAGCAGAAAGAAACAGGCCAGCCTCACTTTTTTCCTTCCCTTTTTTTGGGGAGGGGTGGGGTTGTTTTTGTGCTCTCCCTCCCACCATTTCCCCCCCATTCCCCACCACGCACGCACGCACTCCGTGCCTTGCACATCAACCTGGAGGTGTTTCCTGGCTTCCCACCTCTGGGAAGCAGGTTGAGATGGAAGGGGAGCAGCTTTCGGAGTATGGGATCGCCGTTAGGACCAGCCCAGGGATCCCGCTGCTGCTGTTCGCACCATGACTGGCCACGGGGTGGGTTCCTCTGCAGAAGTGTCGCAGGCGTAAAAGGAACCAAGGGATGGTTTATCTTTGTTTCTCAAGAGTGAAAGAGGTGGCTGGAAGAGAGGGTTTGAGGCTGAGCACCCCGTAAAGGTGTACTTGTGTGCTCTGTCCACATGGTCCTCGTTCCTAGAAACCTGGGGCACCTTTGAAATAAAAGAAAGAGAAGTCAAAGTTACCCCGCTTTTGGGCATTGTAGTGGAAGGTGTTTTGGCTGTCATATTTCAGGGCCTCTTTTTAGAAGCATTTCTAAAATTTAATGTTAATGGTAGTCGGCCAGGTGGAGCTGTGCTAGAATAGGCAGAATGAAATGGGATTTTAGTAACACCGCATCTTTCAGGCCCCGTAAAATATAACACCTTTCCACCAAACACACCCAGGGCAGTTATTTCGAGCTTCACTCAGTAGCTGTAGTCTAAAAGTTGTGGAAGGGATGGATGACCCCCCACGTACGGCTGCGTGTGGCCAAGGCAGTGTCGTTTGTTGGCTGCTCCTTCTCCAAGGAGTACCCCAGCCAGCGCCGGGGACACGGATCCCCTTATGGCCCATCCCTGGCCTGGAAATCCCTTTATCCGACCCCACCAGCCGACGCTGGGGAAGCATCGCTGTAATTTGGGAAGGGTGGAGACGGGGGGGGAGAACCTGCTTGAATCAAGACCCCAAATCTTTGGTGGGGTCTCACCCTCATGAGCAGCTTTGATGACCGAAGAACTACTTGGGCGCTGCGAAAGCCTTGCGAAGGCGACTCTTAGGAAGTCAGGGTTGGGCGGTACCTGCTTCCGAGTTGGCTGTCTCTTGCCGTTGGGCTGAAGGAGCGGTGTCGGGAAAGGCGGTAGGGTTTTGCAGGTTCCTCGGTGGGCCGCCGGGCAACCTGGTGCCATGCCCGGGCGCTACCCGGCTCCCGCGCGCTCTCGCTGGAACAAAACATTGTGGGAAGTTGGGAAATGGGAACCGCAGAGCGTAATCTCTGCTTTAAAGAGGTGTTGTCTTTCCCTTTTATCCCTCCTTGGCCTTTGATTTTAAAACTAGCAGGGGGGTGTGATTTTCTTGCCTGGCCAATAGCGCTGCCTGGATCTGAATTATTCAGTGTAGCACTTGGCATTCTGCGCCCTGTTCCCACTTAAGCTCTTTTTCGCCTGTTCCTTCATGTGGAGATTTTCACATCAGTGAAATTGGATGTGTTTAAGAGAGGTGTTTGTGGCCGCAGCATTCACCAGGATAAGCTCTCCTCTCCCCTGCCTTTCCCCTCCATTAACCATTGAGGATCAACTAATGTCTAATCTCTTCTCTTCATTATTACTTCATTCTGAAATGATTTTGCATCTCTTTAGTCATTTGTTCCTTTAAGGTATATTAAAAAAATATACATCATTCCACCTCCCACTTAAATCTTCCTTGTAAGTTTTCTTGGAGCCGCTGAAGTCAAAGGGGCAGAGAAGTAAATTAAAGATGAAACACTGCCCGCGTTCTGCAAACCCAGCACATTTCGTGCTTAAATTTGAATATAACCATTGGCCTTTTTCACTGATTTCATGTTCTTTTCTCTCTGTCATCTTCCTCCTTTACTACGGTATAAGCTTCAATTCAACCCAAAAGTTAAGAGCAGCAATTGTCGGTGTACACTGTACAATAATAATATGCTTCCCTCCAGCACACAAGTGCCTCTTATTTTGCCAGTATTCGAGTCTTGTCGCTCTGATTATGTTATTGCATGTGGCATCGGTCCATCGTGCTACTTAAGAGAAAAATAAAAAAAAAAAAAAAAGAAAAGATGTTACTGATGTCTAGGTGCCTCGGAAAAATACGGCTCCTCTTTCGCAAAGTGCTGTTTGTGTGGAGAGAAGGTCCCTGCCCCGAAAAACACCGAGCAGAGGGGGCCAAGCACGGGAAAACCTTATGGTCTACAAGTGCTCCCTGCGGCATCGTGAAGTGGCTCCCCTAAGGTCACACCAAATATTTTGTACCTACGCTAAAAAAGATAAGCTGTGTGAGAAAGTGTTTCTGTATTGGGTGAAATCAGGCTTTAACCTGGTAGTGGGCTCTGGCCACCTTCTGTGATTTTGGGTTTTTTCTTTTTTCTTTCTTCTGGTGACTTTGTTGGAGGGGGTTAGTGGTTTTTTGCTCTCGGAGATGATCCTTCCCTTTTGGGTTGGGCTGCCCGCCAGTAGGGACCGGCTCATGCGTACAGGTTTGTAAATTTAAATATAAAAGAAACACAGCCCAAGGAGCGAGGCTGTCTGCGCTCGGCTGGAGGAAGATGCCAATTAGCCGTTTCTCATTAATAATTCTGCAATTTCCAGCTCGGTGTGCCGTTTCACGGCAGGTTCGGTTTCGGATCTTGAGGGAGCTCCGGGGGCAGGAGGATGCTCGGCAGATGCGGGGCCGGGTGCGGGCAGGGTGGCCTCGTGGGCACTGGGCAGGAGGCAGCCCAGTTTTTGGGGAATCGCCATTTTTTTTGGCTCCCCGAGGGGCTTAGGAAAGAGGGGGGTGTTAAGGAGCTGATATGAGCCTCTTCAAATGTTTGCGCAGGAGCCGTTAGAAGTAAAACTTGTATCCGCGGATGTTTGCATCCTGTTCCTATCATGCGTAATTTATGGGATGTGACAAAAAGTTTATGAGGTATTCCCACCCCTTCGGTGGTGGGAGAGACTTCTCCGAGATCTTGGGAGCCTGTGGCAGGGCAAGAGTGTTGCTCCCCATCCTCTTGGGTCCATGACTCGTGCTCTGACCCCCGTTATCCTTTTTTTTTGTCTGCCTGGAGTTAAAATTGCTGAGAAAAATTGAATGTTCTGTTAATATTCTGAAACCAGAGGTATGTTTTTGTTTTCTTACTCCTATCTCAGTCTCACGCTAATCAAACAAATCATATGAAGAGCGGTTGAAGGAGCTGGGACTGTTTAGTTTGAGGAGGAGGAGGCTGAGGGGAGACCTCATCACTCTACAACTATTTGAAAGGACACTGTAGAGAGGTTGGTGCTGGTCTCTTCTCACAGGTAATTAATGACAGAACAAGAGGGAATGGCTTCAAGCTCCAACAGGGTAGATTTAGACTGAACATTAGGAAAGAATTTTTCACAGAAAGAGTGGTCGGGCATTGGAATAGACTGCCCAGAGAGGTGGTTGAGTCACCATCCCTGGATGTGTTTGAGACGTTTAGATGCGGTGTTGGGGGATATGGTGTAAGGGAGAACTTTGTAGAGTAGGGTAGATGGTTGGACTCGATGATCCCAAGGGTCTCTTCCAACCTAGACTATTCTATGATTCTAATAGATCTGTATGTGAGTTCCTCCTCTTTAAGTAAAGAGAATAAAGCACATCCATGAAAAGATGCAGCGCTTTACAGTCTGAGCTACATTAATTTTCCATCTAAGTGGATACTCGTGCAAATTAAGACATGGATTTTGAACTCAACTCTTCGTGTCTAATACCTACCCTCGTGTGACGATGGCAGAAGAAAAAGGGGCTCACGGGAGCAGAGGGAGCGCGTTAATCTTCCACCAGTAAAGCTGGAAATGGAATGTATTGCTGTCACTTTTATAGAGAAAGAAATAAAAAGTAGGAGAGGTGAACGTGTCTCTGGCATTTTCCAGACCAATACGAAGTCCCTGTGCTGAATGGTCCCCAAACCACAGTGGCAAAGGCCGTCGTTTTTAAAAAAAAAAAACAACAAAACACGGTAGCTGGCAGTGCCCTGTAGTGTCTTAGGTGCTGTGACTTTCTCTACTGCTTCTTCTTTAAAGCTTTTGCCATTCTAGAACTCGTTTTCTAACTGGTAGCAGAAGTTTAAATTTTCTGTGTGCTGCCTGTAGCGCTAATGTAATGCTGCTTCCTAATTTATTGCTCCGAGGTGGGAGATTATAAGCCTTTGAGTGGATGAGAGGGATAAAGTTAGCTCCATTTGTGCCTGATCTATCAAATGGTCTATCTAGGTGGCTAACCCCGCTTTCCTCCGACATTATCTATTTAAAACGCCTCGTGTAATGTGTGCAACTTTTAAAAATTTGGCTTTTAGGGATATTTTGCTTATACATAATTTACCTCTGCAGGCAGTTTTGAATTCCTGGGGAGAGAGGAAGGCAACTGTGGATCTGAAGTGAAGAAACGTTTCGTCGAGCTCCATCTCCTTTTTTGTGACTTTTTAAAAGCATTTCATAAAACGTGAAGGTATTTTAGGCTTTTTAAGCTCTTTTAGTGCTATTCCTGTGTTTTGTAGTCTCCGGCTCGCTTCTGTGGACTGGTGGCTGTTGCTGCAGTTTGGCTGAGCTGTCTGCCAGCTCCCCTCTCTTTTTTGGGGGGAAACGAGGGCATTTAAGCTTTGCATGGTTGATGTCCAGGGCAGCAAGCGGAGCTTGACACTATTAAAGTTGTTAAGGAGAGGATGGCACCGGGCTTGGAAGAGCCTAGGAGCTTTGTAGGTGCTCAAGCGCGAGGAGGCATTTGCTTCATTGGAGATGGGAACGCTGCCACCCGGATTCGCAGAAGTCCCTGGACTCGGCAGAGGGAAACTATGGTTGACTTGAGATGTGGCGGCTCAGCAAAGTGCGGTTTTGCGGTGATCTTGGTGGTGGCCTTGGCCTGGCAAGTTCCCTCTTGGGACAACGGAGACGTGGCGGTGCAACCTGCGGGCGCGCGGCTTGCTTGCTTCTCTTTATTATTATTCTTTATTGTTCTTTTCCCCAGTGTGACAAGAGAAACACAGCGGGCTTTTGTAGTCCTGCTGCAGTTCCTGAGAGTAATTAACGGGTTAAGAATGCTAATTCCCTTCTATATGTGCAGGCTGAGAAATTCAGTTGTCCTTGGGCTTTCGTGGTGGGAGTATCCCGTTACGGCTGGGCGGCTGTTGGGTGGCTCTGGGGCGCACCAAGGTTTGAACTGGGAATCCTTCGCTTTCGCACGCACCCACAACTCACCAGGCACTTGCATTTTTGTAGGAAAGTCTTTGTGAAAGCACATTGATGTGCCTGGGGCGAGGCGTTTCCCCAAACACCCGTTCCAGTTGCACTGGATAACGCTCACCCGCTTGGCTCCTAAAAAGCAAGTGTGGGGTGGTGGCGGTGACCACTGCTGCTGATGTACCGGGAGCGCTTCCCTGCCCTGAAATTCCCATTGTACGGAGGGTGCCTGGGGCGCACGTGAAATAAAGCTCAGCAGAGTCCGAAGGAGAAGAGGAGGGCGCTGCCTTTGCCGCTTGGCACTGCCTGGCTGGGCTGGGGGGCAGGGGGGCTCCGTGGGGATGCCGGCAGGCGTGGGGGGGTGGTGGCAGTGCCCGACGCCGGGGGTGGCACCGCAGCGCCAGCATCTCTACCTGGAATGCCGCGCGCGGGTGGGGATGCTCTCCTGCCACGCAGCTGCCTCGTCCATGCTCCCTTGGTATCCTTTGAGATATTCCAAAGGCACATACTGTTTTTTTTAAAACAAAACAAAACAAAAAAAAACCACAAAGAAACCCCCAAAAAATCCTAATGGAGATGAACATTTGTATCTGATCGCTGTTGTGTTACTGCTTCGTGGTTACAACGGACTTCAGTCCCTTCCTCAGGCTCCTGGAGCATCTTTTTGAGGTGAAAGCGCGAAGCAGGGGCCTGAAAGAAAGGGCAGGCTGGGCACGCTTCGTTATAGCAAGAAATTACCGTGTAGATTTTAATCACCTTTTAGTGTCTTGGCAGCAGCAACGCGGTGGCCCTTCGTTCTCGATTTCCAGGCTTCTCTGCGCAGGCGATAAAGACACGCGAAACCTGCTGGAGCGTTTCTGCTGGGCACTTCCCCTCCCAGGTGGTGGCACGAAGCTCATTCAGGCTGAATGTTGAAGGTGATGGATTAAAAAAAAAAAAAAAAAAAAAAAAAAAAAAAAAAAAAAAAAGGAAGGAAAAGAAACAGAAAACAAAAGAAAAAAACCCAACCCACTGAACTTAGCATCCCCGCGAGTGCGTGTCCCCGCGGCTGTCGCCTGGCCGAAGCCCTGGCACCGTGCCCGTTTGCATCGGCAGGGAGTTTGGCCCCACGCGTCCGTTCCTAAGGGGGTGTTTTTAACATTTATATTGTACCTGAGATAACCGGGGAAGTCTTTTACAGATAATTTTTATGGCTATAGATAATTTTCCGTAGATAGCTTCTGCTGGCGTCTAATGGGACGGAGTTAGGGCTGCTAAAAGCAAACATGAGAAACTTTTTTTTTTTTTTTTTTTTATTGGTAATAGAATTTCCTTTCCCATGCAGTCCTGTACAGATTGGCTATTTATTATGTAAATAACAGCTAAAAGGAGCCCTTCCAAGGTAACTGTAAGCCCCAAAGGTACGTGAGATCACTCCTGCCCTGTTCGATAAGTGAGATGCGAGTGTATCTGGCTGTGTAACTGTGTCTATAGGCTCCTTCGCAATGAATTGCTGATGAAAGAAGAAACCCCGCGCTGGGGATGCGCCGGTCTCGCAGCCTGCGCTGGAGAATCGCCCCGCTCCTGTCCCCGAAGCTTTTTTTTTTTTTTTTTTTTTTTTTTTTTTTTGCACGTGGAAATTATTTCGAAACAGCTTAACATGCAAAACTTTTTTTTTGTTTTTTTTTTTTTTTGAAGTGCGGTACGACAAGATAAAGTCGGCTAAAAATAGGTCGGAATATGAAAGCCGGGCGAAAACTCGGAGCCGGGGGGGCTGGGGGGGGGAGCTGAGGGTTGTTTTACAGGCATTGTTGATAGAATTTCAGGGTCCCGAGAAGGGAAGATGAATGTCTTTCTGTTACAGTAACAGCTGCTCTCTGTCCATCGGGATCTAGTGTTTGCCCATCCAACTCATAATAATTAAACAAAAGAGTTATTTCATAGCAGCCTTGGTGGAGGATTTGCGTCGGAATTTTATCCTTCTCCATTTAGGCTTTTCTTCCTCTATTAAAGAAAAATACAAAGTTAACCTCTCACCTGGGCCGGGTCTGGCCTCTCGTTAGATCCAGCTAATTACTACTGGGAGGAAGCTAGCCATTAACTGGGCATTCAGAGTTACATTAAAAAAAAAAAAAAAAAAAAAAAGGCCCAACAACCTCCAAGTTTCACTAATGCACTTCTCCTTAAAGACCTCTTTGGGGATTGTGTGTCCCGACCCTCTGAGGGGTTGGGTGACTCTGCGGGGTTGTTGGTAGCTCCCTAGTGTGGCCGTGTAACGCGACATGCAGATTTCTTTTCTTCTTTCCCCTTATTTTTTAGGATTTTTTTTTTTCTCCCCCATTTTGAGAGCTGGTGTGAACAAGCAAACAGCCCCAAAGGAGTCCCAGATGAAAAGCGTAGCGGCATTTGGGGAATGGATCTACATCGTGGGACTTTATTCCCATAAAAAACCCCCTGATGTGGGTCAGGCAGTTGTGGAGGAGGCACAGAGGTGCAGGACAAGGCAAAGCTTAGTTACTCGCTACCTTCTCCTGTGTTCAGCCACAACTTTTAAGACAATTTTGGGGTTACGTCTGTACTCCAGAGTGAAGCAGCCCCTGGCCAAGTGGTACAGCGTGGCCACGACTGCTGCCCCATGCTTCAGTTCTCCTCCCACCCGGGCAGGATGGGCACGTTGGAGCCCCGTCCCTGTCCCCTCCCATCCCCTGGGCACGAGCTGGGGGAGGCAGCGGCCAGAGCTGGGGCACGCGTTCCTCCTCTTTGCGAATCTCTTCTGCCATTTGCTGTCATCTGCCTCTGTCCCTGCAGGGGGTTTCCAGAAGATTGCACCTAGAAATAGCTGGTTCGTAACTTTTTTTTTCATGGCAGCGGCACAGCTTTGTTGGTGTTTTTTTTTTTTAAATACGCTGAAGTCCTTGAAGACCACACGGTTGAATTTATCCGGTGCTGAAGCACCGCGAGAAGCTACCTGGAGCCCAGGGCTCCCATGGCAGGGTCCTGTCCCAGGTCTTAATGGGATACATGCCTCCGTGTAGCTGCCTTTTGAACCCTGTCTGTTAAATTAATACCATTTACCCTTCTCTGAAGGAGAATAGGCCCAGTTGGATGGTAAGGTTAAAACCTGAGCTGCGCTATGTTTATATTAATAATTTCCACTGGTGAAATATGGATCTGAGACTTTCCTCATTCATTTAAACCTCATAGTTAATAGGCAATAGTGGAAATGTACCATGTACATGATTATTGCAGTGACCTCATTTCACATGCATTTCTGATCTAACTTCTGTTTCAAAAAAAAAAAATAAAAATATAAAATTGATTTTGGGAGCCCTGGGAAAGAGAAGGAAACCATTTATTTCAACCCCCAAATTCCTTTGAGCTGTAGAAACATTGTCAAAGTAATTGTAGCCTTTTCAATTTTTTCTGTGTAGATTTCTTTCTGTGTAGTCTCGGAAAAACTGTGCTCTGTTGATGGATGTCACTGTTTTTTTACTTGTGACAAATATCTCCCAAGGTATTGTTTGAGTGATGTAAAATTGGTTCATGTGTAAAATTCTAGCTTTTCATGAATACTTTATCATGGATACGTGTATGCCAGCTTCTTCTGGATTAAGGTGTTATACCTTTAGTGGTTTGCTGCGGGATATCATCTTAATCATTTTTGCTGTAATTTAATCACCTTAATTAAAACTGCATTGAATTGCGGGAAGTAATTTGGGTCTGGAGAGCAGTGGGTTTTGTATTTGTATTTTTTTTTTTTTTTTTTTGTCTTGTTAGAAGATGGTAATGGTCTTGGCGAGATTCTGCTAAAAATTAGCACAGTGTACAAAAACTCATGTTGCCAAGTTAGTACAGTATTTCTCCAGCTAATTGTGGCCTTGAAGGGTATAATATAAAAGGTCATCTTTGTTAGTGAACCGCAGGCTTCTCCTGTGAGACAGAAATCCATGTCCTTATCAAGGATGAAATCTTGGCTCCTTGGTTACACAATTGAGCTTTGCTGTAATTTGGACATCATTAGGCTCTTTATTAAAGCAGCGGAACGCTCTAATCAATCTTGGCGCTTTGCTTTCTTAGAGGTACTTCTGTATGCGAATTTGTGTTGTGGCTTCCCCTTTTTTTTTTTTTTTTTTTTTTTCCTGCTCCACGAGCCCTGTGAAGGGGAAGGGTCTGAAGATGAGATGGGATGAAAAGTTGCTGGTTTCCCCTTTTCAGGGTGTTCTTTGCCCAGAAGGTTCCCGTTTGTGACAGTGGTTTTGAGAGCTGCGATGTTGGACCTCATCTTTCTGTGTTGAGAAGAACCAGGAGGAGACCATTGTGGAAAGAGCAGCCACTTGTTTTGGTTTGTGCTGTTAAACTTCAAAAAAAAAAGAAGAAAAAAAAAAAAGCAGAAGACTTCATGAACCCAAAATTTAATTTAAAAAGTGGTTGGCATTACTTTTCTCTTTCTTTAAACCCAAACAAAAGGGTTTATTTTTGGGGGGGGCAACCAACCCAAAGCAGAACTCTGTTTCTGCGGCATAGGGTCATAGGGCAGAATTGTAGGGGGAAATAAAGGAGGTTTTGCTGGGTCTTGTTTTCATTAGGGTGTTGACGCTCCCAGGACTGTATTTTTGTGGCTGAGTTGCGCATTGTGAAACATAGCCTGTGCTCACCATCTCTCTGTTTGCTTGCTGTTTCTTTAACCGGCAGATATTTTGGATAGATAACTAAATGGATCTTTCCCACTTACTTGACAGATCAGATTTTGCACAGCTATAGAAGTTAGACTTGTGCTTTGGCAGAGCTTCATTTACAAGGTTTGGGAGACTCTAAATCTTGGTGCCTTCCATCACCTATATTTGGTTGCATGGTGTGCTGGAAGTGCCCGTGTCCTTGAGACGCTCACCAGCGTTAGAAACACTTCCAGAGGCAGAAACGGCAGTATTGGATCATCTCTCTAAAGGACCGTCTCCTGCAATATATGTGCCAACTTTGCTTTCATTCATCTTGAAGATGATAATCCGAGAGTACCGCTCCAGTGGGATGTGGAAGCGCTGTTATTCGCACGCACAGCTGAGGACCGGAGCAGAGAGACGTGCTCTGTTGCAGCGATGCTCGGATCCTTGGTGGTGTTCGGGCAAGTTGAAGTCCGTGGTCCCTGATCTCCAAAGACAGGGGTTTGTATGGGGACCTCTAGATCATCACAACGTTCCCATCTCATGTTAGTCCAGGAAAAGCCCTGGGAGGTAGATACCTACTGTTGTTATTCTTTTAATAATTTACCATATAGATGGCTTCACCTCAAGCACAGATGCTGTGGCAAATGCCTGGTTTTGCAGTCAGTTGTTTTATACGCTGTGGCTCCTCTCAGAGTAGCATGTTATGCCTTTAAAAATAATTAAAAGCTGGAAAAGAGACTGTGTTGTGCTTGCGGATGGAGAAAGCTCTGTCCAGAGACTTTTGGCATCCAGCAATCTCTTTTCAGGAATCCTGCTTTTCCTCGAATCCGCATACCGGGGGCTCCTGACCTCACGCTGGTACCACCGTTAGTGACTCCTTGCTGCGTGGATGGACGCCAAAGTGCTTGGTGGCATTTGAAATTGGTTGTGCACCACCTCATTTACAACCCCCTGGTTGGTACTTGCCCAGTTTCTGTCTAACAGATACATGTGCTCTTCAGGAGCTCTCCCCAGGTTTTGCTGGTTTGTGCAAAAATTTGCTCTTTGAGCAATTACGAGAACCGAACATTTCTGCTCTGAAGGGGTGAGCGTTCTTGGGCTGCAAGTTTTTAATGAAAGCTTTGGGTTATGAATGCGTCGTCATCTCATTACTGTTCCCTACCGCTTGGCGTCCTGTTGGTCTAAGCTAGTTTAACTGTCTCCAGCCTAAATTGAGTGCTGCTTTCAGTATTTATAAACTCTACAACTGTTAAAACAAACCAAGCCTCCAATTGCAGGAATGGCAGCAGGGTTGAAGACAAGGAGTTGTCTCTAAGGGATATAGTCTATTATAAGTTGGGTATAAATCAACCTCTGACTTGTGGGTGTTGGGAGGAAAATTTCCTTGGGGACTTGTAATCCAGAATCAGCCTCCTATAAATCTGCTTGGATCTTCTCCTGAAGCGTGCGGCGGTACTGGAGAGCTGATTATGGATGTAGACGGTGGACCTGAGGGTGTGAAATACTACTGCTCCTTCCCTTCCGTCACCACGCTGGACAGATGGGTCTGAGGAGCAGATTATTTTCAGTATGTTAGAGGTGATGAGTTCATTGTCCTGTTCTCTCCCTCCCTCCCAGTAAAACCTGCAGACTTGGCTTGAGATATTGGGAATTGAGAGCAAACAACAACAAATATAACTGGGTTGGTTTTATTTGCTTTCTGGGGCTTCAGGTGCCACAACCCACATTGGTTGCATTTTTGTGCTTTTTATATTTCTTTTCCTGTTCCTTGAGGGCTGGGAAATACTCCTTTTTTTTTTTTTTTTTTAATTGATGGTGATGTTTTAAATTTTCTAAATGTCTCTCGAGGGATGAATTTGTAGCAGACAAAAATCCAGCTCTTCACTGGGTGCAGTGAGAAATCTTGGGAAGAAAGAACAGGGCAGGAATTCATGCCACCACGTCTGCAGGGACAGGTTGGCTCTTGCCAACTGGACATGGCGGTATGTGAAGCTTGGCATTGCATGCTTGCTTCAAACAAAGGGGTTTTTTGGTCTTTTTGTGGTGCCACGCAGTTGCTAGCAGCCCTTAGTGCTGCAGGTTAAGGTACCGCTCAAAGGATGGGTTTTGTGAGCAGCTCTGGTCCTTTGTGGGCTTTCCGTGAAGAGCAGAATATGGTTGATGTCCCCAAGCTCTTTGTGGTTGGTGAAATTTTCCCCAGAAAGGTTAACCGTTCTTACGGCGGCTCTAAAATGTCATTCCTACTCTGTGCTAGAAGAACACCAGCAATTAGGGCAGCTTTATTCTCTTCAGTTGCCTGGTGGGTTCATCAGTCTCCAGATCCAGGAGGCTGCAGGATCAGGCACCCCCTACAAGATGTAGGACTTGTCTGTACCTCATGTTGGTCACCTCCTCTTCATCCCTGCGTCCATCCTGGCTTGTACACCGCTCAGATGTGGTGTTTACAGGAGGCTTCTCCTAATGGGAAGCGTGGCCCATAGCAAGTGATACATGGGCTTCGTTTGTGTTTTTTTTTATTAACCTTTTTCTTTTATGCAACTTGCCTACTTCTGTTCTTGCATGTTTTTTTTGTGTTTTTTTTTTTTTGTTCCCTTCACCTTTCCCTCTTTTTAGAAGAAATTGTGTGTTTCGACTTCAGTAAATGTTTTCTCACTTGTCAGAACAAAAGCAGCTGAGCCCGGTGGGTTTTTCGTTTGCGTGTGTGCCGGGAACGTGTCGGGGTTTTTTACGGGCACTGCTGCTGAGCTCGTCAGCCGTGGTGGGGCCAGGAAAGCCAGGCTCCTTTACAGATTACATATCTTAACAGATTTTTATCTCCAGTTTGCAGGGAAGGGTAGCCTGAAGGCAGTCTTGACAGTTCTGTAGAGGAGAAGGCTGTAACCACCGCTCATGTAGTGCGTTTGCCAACTGACCCATCCATCCTCTCCTGCCTACTGGGAGAGGAGAGGGGTGATGGGTGCTGTGGACACCGACCCTCTCGCAGCATCTCCATCACCACCGGAGAGGTTGTCCTGTGGTGGTGGTCGTATCGAGCCTTCTGCATTTGCAACAAACTCTGCTCCCTTTCCCTCCCTTTGGGCTTGTTGCTTCTCACAGCTGGAGGAGCCTAACTGGAAATGGAGAAACCTGTCCCTGCCTTTCTCCATCCAGGGGAATGTCCTCTCCGACTTGCTCTTTGGAGTCCTAGTGACAAATGTTTTGCCGTTGGTCAGGAGTCCTTAAAACTCTGCCCGATAAAGGCTTTTTTATTTATCTTTCTCCCAAGTGGCTGTTTGGGGGTGGATGCTTGTAATTCTTTATGCATATTTCTTCTCCGCTCCTTATGTTCAAAGGGCCCTGGAAGGGGCCCCTTCAGAGAAGGGCAACGAAGCTGGTGAGGGGTCTGGAGCACAAGTCTTATGAGGAGAGGCTGAGGGAACTGGGGTGGTTTAGCCTGGAGAAAAGGAGGCTGAGGGGAGACCTTATCACTCTCTACAACTACCTGAAAGGAGGCTGTAGCGAGGTGGGGGTTGACCTCTTCTCCCAAGTAACAGGCGATGGGACAAGAGGAAATGGCCTCAAGTTGCACCAGGAGAGGTTTAGATTGGATATTAGGAAAAATTTCTTCACGGAAAGGGTTATCAAACATTGGACCAGGCTGCCCGGGGAAGTGGTGGAGTCACCATCCCTGGAGGTGTTTAAAAGACAGGTAGACATGGTGCTGAGGGACATGGTTTAGTGGTGGTTTTGGCAGTGTCAGGTTAATGGTTGGACTCGATGATCTTAAAGGTCTCTTCCAACCAAAACGTTTCTGTGGAGAGGAGCCAAATCAAACCCTCTGGGCTGGAGCATCCCCTGTCCCGGGGTGAGCTCCTGTTCCCAGTATGACCACACTTGTCCCAGTTTTTTTGCACAGTCTGGGCAGTGCCCATTGTGATCTGATGCCGTTTGGCTGCAATTTAAAGGTGTTATAGGGTCCTCTTGCAGGTACGAGCATTGACACTCATCCCCCCACCTCTTCCCCGGTGGTGTCTGGGATGCCGTTATCTACAGCAGTTCTGTTGGTTGGTGGAGGATGAGCTATCAGGAGTTAAATCCAAACAGGCAGTGGGTAACTGGACAAGTAAACCAGTAATGCCCCACTAACCCCCTTCTCCCTCCCCTCACGTCTTTGGAAATGCCATTTATCTGGACTGTAAATTAAATTATTGTTGTTGATGTTGCTTCAAAGAAGCTGCAAGAATGAGTCAATGGGAGCTGCTGAGAGAGGTCTCTCAAGAAAGGCTTCTCTTAGTCAAGTGTTAAGGCATCTTTTTTTCTTCTGGAAAATTAGGGAAATCATAATTCTGTCTTTTCCACTTCAACTTTCATGATACATTTACAAAGGAAAAAAAAAAAGCCCTGTAAACGTCTTAAGTATTGTCTGTTCTTGCAAGCTTCATGGTAAAAATATTTATTGAGGCCTCACTGGCTGAAAGTGGTGTGGTCAGCATCCTGAAAGTAATGGGTTTGTTTGTTTGTTTTATTAATGGTACTTCAAAAAAAACCTTACCCAGGAAAACCCTCATAGCCTGGAAATACTTGTTCCCCTGGCTTTTTGGTATTTCTTTACCAGAGAAGAACCTGAAAAGGAGAAAATCTTTTCTGTTGTCAAAGCTGAGCTAGTGGTGGAAAATGGATGTTTAAAATAATGCTACGGTTTAGTAGTATACAAAGGTTCTTCAGAGAAGGTAAGGTGTAAAAGGTAGACTTTTTTTTTTCTTGGCTGGTGCAGGATGGTGGTGGGACGCGCTGGGTGGCAGTGTACCGGGGAGAGGGGGGAGTGCCTTTAACTGGGGTTGTTGGGATGTGAGTTAGTGATGATAAAGTAACAGGGAGGTGTTCCTGAGCTTTCTCAGCACTGACACCCCCTTTGAATTTCTTATGGAGAAATCGATGTTTGTTGTCAGAGGTGTAGTTGAAAATGTAAACTGGCTGTGGGGCACTTGTGGGTCCCAGAGGACCACTTGGAAATCCCCCATGTCAGGAAAATATGGGGGAAAAAATAGCTTGGAAGGTATTTAAGAGTCTCGGGCTGGTATCTCTTTATGAGCTATGGCTAGCTACATTTTTCTTACTATTTCCATCTCCGTAAAGACATGAGGCTCACCCCTGTCGTGAGCTGTGGTGGCATTTAGCCAGGGCTGGAAGCTGGGGCTGATGCTGACAGTAACCGAGATCAGATTTTGGTGCAAGAGATGGACTTTCTGGAAGCGACTGACGAACTAATTCCCTTCATTTGTCAGTGAAAGTACAAACTTTGGAAATCCTGCCCTTGAGCCAGCCAAGAAAAGACAAAAACCAGTCAGGGAGAGTTTCTGTAACTGGGATATCACTCCAAAACCCAGCAGCGGTTTCTTGTTTCTTGCCTGCCAGAGCACATTGCGATCTCTCCTTCTCGAGCGGTCGTGGTGGCTGCCACAAACCCTATTTTTCAAGTAAGGAATCATCATTTTCCACAAAACACAAAGGTCGACATGTGTATGTGCAAACCTTCCGCCTGTGAAGGGAATAAGGTAACCTCTGTCCTTTCGGGCTTCACCTCAGTTGATCCGTACCACATGTCCTTCAAGGTAAGCTGGGTAAGTGGCTAGCAGTCAAGGCAGGGAAAGAGAAATCCTATTTGAGGCTGACCTGATGCCGTCTGACATTTTGCTGATTTGAGAAGAGGGAGGTGTGGTATGGAAATGGCGGGGCTAGTTCTGAGTTGCTGCAGCCCCTTACGATGTGTTACTCGTGAAGGGGAATTAAAGCTTTATAAAACTTGATTTTTACTCTCTGATAAAGACTTTTCTTCCATGGACCACCTAAGTCTGCTTGGATCCTTGACGTGCTCGTGTGCCTCGCTTGAAGCATGTTGAGAAGCTGTTGTATACCTAGTTAAACGTGTGCGTTAATTCTGTAAAATTAAAGCCTCTTTAATTATCCCCCTACTTAGGTTTTATGGATGACGTGGCACACATTCCCTATTTGTAAGTGGGGCCAATATATTCTTGCTCTCTCTCTAGCCCTCCTCCTTGGAGAAGTTGAAGGTTTGCGGCATGCTTTGAAGACGAAGGAGTTGCTGCTGCAGCCTCTCTGCTCTCCGGCAGATGCAATCCCTTCCCTTAGGAAGCATTCGGCTAGAGGTTACAGAAAATATAGCGCCTCTCCATACTGTAATATTTTTGTTTTAAATGCGGTCTACAATTTATAAGCTTGGGTAGGAAATTTAGACTGCTGATCTGCTTGCTTTTTTCGGTCTTTGTGAAACGATGTTAGCTTTGAGGCATCTTGATACTTTCCGTTGAGCTTGTGCCAGGGTGAGGGTTTCTCAAGCCTGCCATCCAGCTTTCCATGACCGTACGGTTCGGAGCGTGCCATCGGCACACAACAGATATGAGTGGTCCCATCTTGGCATGGGAGGCCTTATGTGGCCTTCCCTTATTCCAGTTCCTGGGACTCGGACTGGCAGAACAGGTGGAGCCTCTGCGGAGAAGTTTAAGGCAATGAAAAGCCTGTTGTTGGGAACAGAACTTACTGAAAGTTTGTGTTTTTTCTCACTTTTGATTGGCATGTGTGATGCCTTCAGGAGGAAAGGCAGCATCTTTTCTGTTGGTTGTCTCTCTCCCAACATCCAGCAGCTGGATGGCGAGGTGGCTGCTTGCCTGTCCCATTCATGTCCTGCTTGGCACACCGGCGTGCTGGGCTGGGGCTGCATTTCTCATCGTGTTCTCCGCTGGGTGCAACCAAAGAGCGGGAAGTGCCAGAAGAAAGATCTGATAGTCCCCGTCCCACAGGGACATAAGGAGGGGAGCGTTGTGGCCGCGAGCGAGCCGGGCGTTCTGCTGTTAGGCTTTCTGCCCACGTCCCCTTCTACAGTTGCATCTCGTCCAACATTCCTGATTTTCCTTGGCCCAGTACTCGACTCCATGATACCCTGCTGGGTGCTCTTTAAAATGTACTGTAATCCAGACATTGGCTCCATGTGGTCTATGGGCCACCAGCCAGGCTGTAGGACGGGAGCTGCTCTCCGAGGCGAGGTCCAGCCCGGCCGCCGCGGGAGCAGGTGGACCACAGCCCTGGCTTTGGGGACATCCACACGGCCATCCCGCCCCAGATGGACGTCGTGATGGGCCATGGGCTGATGAGGACGTGCAGTTGGTGGGATGTGGGGTGCAGCAGGAAGGTGAAGGACATCCGGGGATCCTCAGCGGAGCCATCCCAGGAGAGCAGGGGTCACTAGCTCCCACACAATTTAAGGGGGGCACGTGGTGGCTCTCCCAGACCCCGCATTTCCAGGCAGTAGTGTGTATTTCAGAGTGTTATTCAGGATTTTCTTAGGAGGAATTGCATTGGGTGAAAATCCCTGCACGGAAAAGCTGCTGTTGTCCTGGTCGGATCACATTTGAGAGTGCCCTCTAATTCAAAATCACAGCTGAACCAAGACTCGCATCTTTTTTTTCTTTTTTTTTTTTTTTGGGTTTGTTTTGTTTGCATTCCTAAAAATCATCCAGACTTTTTCTCCTCTTTAAAAGCAGCAGTGCTGCAAACCTCTCCAGCTGCCGTTACGAAATGAGGGAGTTATTCTATCTAAATTGAGTAGATTGCACTGGAAACACTTCTGGAAATACTGTGCAGGTTGTGGGACCAGCTGTTGGCAGAGCCAGCCAGCGTTTCGTACACGCTGGGCCCCAAAAAAGAAACAGTATTTTTGCTGTAGTGATTCCCCCCCCTCCCACCCCCCGTTTTCTGCTACAAGCACAATCCTGCACTTTTTAATTAAAAAATTTGAGCTGTCTCAGCACTGGGAGAGGGCCGTAAGTCCGTACGGCATGAAAGGGCAGTGGTTTCCTTCATGGTAGCTGGTTTCTCTGTCTCCATCGGGCGGTTGGTGACCAGAGACAACAGCGCGTGTGAGGGGACGGGTTGGAGGGAGATTTTTTTTTTTTTTTCCCTCTAATAGCAGAGTTTTTCCCTGCCTTTCCAACCCCCTTCATGAGCTGACTGTTGCCCTGCCGGGTGGCCCAACGGCAGAGGGAGTAAAGGAAGAGTTTGCAGTAATTGAGATACCTCAGCAGAGCATCCAGCGGGGAGCAGGAGGGGTCCGTCGGGGACAGGTAGGCCCGCGCTGATCTTCATCCAGACTGGCACTTTGTGAAGGTCTCTGTTTTCTCTAGTGGTCTCTCCGCATCCGCCTCAGCCGAATGCTCTGGGGCCCAATCCAAGATTCTCGGAAATTTTCTGCCTTCCCAAGAGTGTATCCGAACTCTCTTAATTTAGGGCTGTGGTTGTGCGCGACCGGCTCGTGGGCCGCCTTCCCGGCCCCAGCAGCTGGGGCAGGCGCAGGGCTGGATGGGGACCCAGCACAGAGCAGCCCCAGTGGCTCTGGAGTTATTTTTCTTTTGGATGCATGGTCAAAAATTCTCCCAGCAGCATCTCCCCTCTTTCAGGGGGAGGAATATTATCATCAAGCAAAATGGAGAGAGGCAAATTCTTCAGCCTGCCGTTACTCTTCTTGTTTGCGAAGCGTGAGTCCCGTTTACCTCCCTTCCTGAATGTTTCCCCTTTCCAGTTTGGGCCACCTCTTAATCCATTAGGTTTTAAACTGGGGGCACACAGATAGGAATTTTGGTTTTGTCTTCTTGCTGTGCTTGCTTGTTGTCCACCGTCAGGTATCCGGCCAGGTCCACCAAAGCCAGGTACTCCGTCCTGCCTGTGCAGGAGCAGCAAAACCCAGACACGGCCTTGTCCAGCGCCGGTGAGGGTGAGCTGCCATTCATTTCTGCGTGAGCCCAGCTTTAATGCCCTGCTGTCAGGGGTATTTGAACATAAGCGGCACATTTCCCTCAACCTCCCAAAGGGGAAAAAAACCCAAACCCTAAATGCTTTAAAGTGTTGTATTCAAGAGTCTGCAACTTTCTCCAACCGGTTGGCCAAGAGGTCGACAGAACTGGTGAGATGCTACTGGTTACGTCCCACCTGCTGCCGAGATACTACAGAAGTTTTGACTCCCTTAGAACTACGTGAATTAGTCTTTCCAGATTGAGATGTTCCTTGCTCTCCACCGAACATAGCATTTAAAAAACAAAAGAGGGGGTGGATGCGAGCCCCTGTGTCCCTATTTCTGCAGAAAACCTTGGAAGTGCTCCAGGAGGCACTGCTTCCTCCAGTTCCGTGCAGTCTGCCTTGCCCAAAGACTTGCTTCCATTTTGATGCATTTTGGCAAAAGCGTGATACTTGGGAGCTCTGGCAATTCATTTCTTGTTGCGGAGTGGCAGCTGTGCGGTGCAGAGTCCGGCAGCCAACTCTGCGGCACCGAACAAAGGTTTTGAGACATTGCTTGTGGCCCAACAACACGGGGCTTCAAACAATGGCTTTAATTTAATGGCCGTGCTCTGATTCTGGGGAAGACAAGGCAATGGGGAGCTGTGACTCTGCGGCTGGGTGGATGTGATGTAGCAGAGAGATAAGCTACCACATCCTCCCTCCTCTGCTGTAAATGTTACTGGAGATGAGGCACAAGTAGCGTTCATGGTGACATGGTTAGGTGACCTCCCGGGACCTCGCTTAACTGTGAGACAGAACTTCCCTGCTTTGCCATTGTGATGATTTTAGGGTAACTGTCATGTAATTGTTACCTTATGGTAAAACAACAATTTTGGGAGGGAATTTTACTCTTTAGCTGCTTTATCTTAACTTGCAGTGTAGCTTGAATGAGAACATCCATTTCATCCTGCTGTGCACGGGGTGAGAGACCCTGCATACCTTGTCTGAAACCCAAAAGCACTCGGCAAACTCCATGGATAGCTTTAGTAGGTGTACCTGAGATTGTGATACGCTGCTTTAAAATGCTACGTGAGCTATTTGGCTGGGACTTTTGGTTCTGCACTCCCCGTGCTTTGAAAAGCACTGTTCTTTAGGCAGGAAAAAGGAGGATCTGAGGGGGCTCAAATTGCTGTGATCGGCCTCGGAAATCCTCCACCGGACCGTGCTGAGCAAGACCCTCGTTCCTGGCGTTGGTGGGGAGGGATATGGCCCTTTGGAAGCGTTTCAGTAGCGTGAAATGCCGTCCCTTCTAGTATGCCCACCCTGCAAGGCTGAATTTTTCCCCTGCCCCTCTCGCCGGTGTGATTTTTCTACGTGCCAAAATTTTGCTTCGAGTTTTTCAGATCGGCGTTATCAGCACAAATTACTTTTCCTTCTCTCTTAGGTGGGAAAAAATAACCCCAACCCAATTATGAATGGCTGATCTGCTTTCCGAGGAGTTATTTAAGCGCAGTAGGTCATCAATGTATCGTGCATATTACGGCCATGCCTTGGCATTTGTTTTGCGTTTGTAATCCAACACCCAGCTGCTTCGGCCTCCAACTCCAGGCAGCTATTTAGTGGCTCAGCTAGTGTTGAGGAATGCATTGTGGTGCTGTTTACTTCGTTACGTGCGAGGCTTATATGGAGTACAGTGAGGTTCAATTAAAAAGAAAAACAAACAAACAAAAAAAACCCCAACCCCAAAAACCAAACCCAAAAGCTGAAAACTCAGGCTAGGAAATGAAAGCTTAAGATAGATGTTAACCCAAGTCGGGGTAGAGGAACCCACCAGAGAAAAATTGGGATATATTCTGCAGTCATTGCAAGCATTCTTGATGATGAGAGCAGAGATTACTTACAGTGTGATAGGGAACTGGACCAAGAAAAAAAAAAAAAAAAAGCAAGCATCCATCTACTCCTCTGCTGCAGCTGTTCTGTTGCTTCTCCATCTCTGGCTGAGCAAAAAGCACTGAAAATCCCCACCCGGAGCAGTAAATGGGGCTTTCTTCTGGGTACGCTCAGTTTTTGCTGGTCCTGATTTGGGTTCGTGCTTCAGTTGTCTACTCGGCGGATGGTTTCATTCGGCGTTTCCCCATCCCCAAACTCTCCAGTTTTATGGAGGTGCTACGGGACGAGTTGCCCCACGCCTTGACTACCTGGTGTGGTAGTGAAAGTGTGTGAAGTCGAGGCGAATTGAATTCATTACGTTTAGCTGGATAATTAGGATGCTGCTAGCTGGTTACGTAAAGCGTGGTAGTAAGCAAAGCTTTTGATCAGCTGATGAGGATTTTGCACGTATTCCTGCTGAGGCTCTCTTAAGTCTCCCGGGGGGTGAGGAGCAGTGGTGGCTCTTAAGAGGATATAAGGTCCTGAAATCTCCCTGCTCCGGGAGGAGGGGGAGAGGGGCAGAGCTCTTCCCGCTCCTTAGCAGGTGGAGATTGTCATGACAGTGTCTTCTCGGTTGCCGAATAGCTTCTCGTGACAGACGAGTATGTTGTCTCCGAAATGAGGAGTGATTAATGGAGGGCTATTCCCGTCCCTGTGCTGCAACAGCTGGCGCTGGAGGAGGGAGCTGAGGATACAGAAAAATTCGGGGAGCTCAGCCCGTGTCCCCGAGCGTCACTCTAATGGATGAATTTGGCGGGGTCAGGGGAAGGAGGCTTAACTGGGCTCCCAGTTTGGGCTGACCGCAGCAGGGAAGGTGTACTGGGTGTTGCCGAAAAGAAGGGAAAAACGTGCTTTTCCGAACTGGAAGTGCAGTGTCTTGGAAGAACAGCTGCGCTGCAGTGGTACCTACAAATGCTCCAGCAAACGGGACGTGATGCTCGGTCACAGGGCTTTGCTGGTCCAAAGGGACAGTGCCTGGCTGGGTCACTCCGTGGTTTTGCTGGAAGAAGAGAGCGATAACCTTCTCCTCCCGCTTAATAAAGCGTGGGCCCGTTGAACTCTGATTTCTCAAAAAAAAAAAAAAAAAAAAAAAATGTATGGCCTGAAAAGAATAAAGGTGGGATTAGGATATAAATCTCAAGGCAGCTTGGCTGTGTGACCTGGTCACCCTGCACAGCGGGTGGGTTTTAGTTGGTTTGGTTTTTGGTTTTTTTTTGTTGTTTTTTTTTTTTTTTTTTAATATTGGGCTAGAGAGCAGTCATTCTAGTTTTAAGCTTGGGTGTTTTTTTCTCTTTTTTGGTTTACCCATTTGTCATTGGGCTTTCTGAAGATGATCTCATCCTTTTTAGCTGCTCGCTGTTCTTGTGTGGAAGAAACATGTGACATTCCCTGTAATGGTACAAGAATACATCCAGGTAGGCAGTGAGGAGGTCTGGAGTGCAGGATGGACACCGCTAGCCAGCACAGCAGATTTAAAATGCATTTGGTTTTATTTGACCAAAAAATCCCTTGGCATATGTAGCTGCATCCGACTTGGCATTTATTTTTTGGGTTCAGAGATCTGCTTTAAAGCTCGTGTTATCACTGACACGTTTTTTTGGGGGATGCTGTTATATCCAGCAAGCAAACTGTGCTGGGCTCTAGGAAGGGTTTAACGAGTAAAGGTTGTAGCGGTGACCTTTTCCACGTGTATTGTTTCGGATGTGATCCTGCTGTAGAGCCCGGTGTCTGACTGCCCTGCCTTTGTGGCTGCAGTCAGGGCTTTATCAGCCTAACTCAGCACTGCTTATCAAATCCCGGGACAGGAGTTCAGTTTCAGTGCCAAAAGGAGAATCTCCTTTTTTTTTTTATTTCTTTTTTTTTTTTTTTTTTTTTCCCCTCTTCCCCCAGAGGAATGAAACTTGAGGGGAGTGAGGGAGACTGTGGTCCTCTCCCGCTCCCTTCCCGGGGCGTTGAGGTGATGGAGGCTGGGGAGCCAGGTGGGACTCCTCCCCCGCGGGTCTCCTAAAAACGGGTCCAGAGGCAGCATCCTTTAGAAACAGATCTCTGCACCGTGGTCCCGTGTTGAAAAGACAGGGGGTGGGGAAAAGAAATCTAAGCCTATTTGTAACAAAGCAAATAAGAACTAGTATTTTATTGAGAAGGGACTGAGACATCCCTTAATTCCAATAAGCTCTTTGTCCTTTACAGCAGCAGTAAAGAAGGATCTTCCTGCCTCAAAGCTGATGCTTCCAGAAGGGTTTCCTCTGTGTACAGCAGCAGTCTTTAGATTCAGAGAGGTGTTGGATCCTGCAAACGTCTTCAGCTGTGAAATGGTTATTATCCAGCTATTTTTGTAGCAGAGGGCATGTAAAAGTGCCTGTGTGGATTTCATTTGCCTGTTTTCCCTGTCAGCGTAGGTTAGGTATCTTGTCATACTCTGCGGTGGCTTTCATTAAAGTGGTTTCCAAGCAATAGCACTTCAGTGGTTTTGTTTTCTTTCTTTCTCTCCCTACTTTCCTGTTGGCACATCTCAGGTTTGAGAAGAGTCGAAGAAAGCTGGGCACCGTTTTCGGTGCTTTCTCACCCAGCCTGCGAATCCTTCCCTGCAACCTGGGACCAACTCCTACCTGTGCCCCATTTCTCCAGACTCCCAAACCTTTGCGGTACAAGGCTTAAAAAAACCCACCAACCCCTAGCTGGTGCTTTCTTATATGTTATGGGATAGTCTAAAAATAGCGCGCTGCCCTTTTTAACAGAAGCATGTATTATTAAAGAAAGAATGAATAGGCGATGGAATGGGGGGGGGGGGGGGAAATTCCCTTTCTTCTCGCTGAAGAGGAGCTTTAAAAACCCGCAAGCCAAAATATTTCACCCTTTGGAAAATGGGAGCTCCTCCTCGGGAACTGCAGTGTAAACTTAAAATTTCTCAGCAACGGGCGAGGAGCTTGTTTGCCTTTGCTAATTTGGTTCCCAGGTGATGGGTGGTTTGGTGTCGTTGTCCCCTGTCCCCCCGTCCCCCGTCCCCCCCCCCCCCCCCAAGAGGAGCAGCAGCAAGGATGGAGCTAGAACCAGCATTTTCCAAACAATTCTCTGCCCTTGCATTTCTGCCGGGAGCTCGTAGGTGGTTTATATATAGTGATAATGGGGCTGATTGTATTTATCTTGCCTGGGACGTAGCGGTATAAAATACTCCTAAATTGGGCTGGTAACATCTGACACTGCACAGTCATTCACGCGGGCGCTGCGGTGTGTAAAACGATCCCGTGCTGCTGCGGTAGCATCTTACATTCGCTGCTGGCGCAAATGAAGCGAACAAGATGCCCTGTGTCTTTTCTTGTCTGAATGACCGGTTGGGACAAATTATTGAAGGGTGTTTATAAGCAGCAGGCTCTTCTCTTTGGCTCAGTTTTCTGTGTGTTGCTGGTTGAATAACAGTGTGTATAATAAGCAATTAATGTCTATACATTTAATTTTAAAGGACACTGTAAATAACAGGTTTTACTTCCCTCCCTCCCCCAACTGTTGCATTGAATTTCATTCCCTTTAATTATACTAACAAATGTGGAAAAATTATAAATATTTATAGTGGACTGTGTGGCTTCATTCCATGAGTGAGTGAATGTCCCAAGGTTGATTATAATCTTCCATTCAATCACAAATCAAAAGTATCTATTATACGACTTGAAGAATGAAACTCCAAACTTCTGCCAAAGGCGGAATGAAGCAACATCGGGTGTCGTGAATGTTGTTAGTGCAAACTGTGGTGTGACTGGCCAATACGTTTCTGTTATTCCTGTTTCTGAGCAGCTAAAAAGTGAATTACACGGCTGTAATTCTGATGTGACAGTGCATTTTAGATGCTGCCAATAACTAATTTTTGGAAAACAAATGTCAAGCATTGCGCTTTGACATTGACTTTGATTCAGCGCGCCTTTCCGAGTTGTAATTTGTCAAAGGATACTTAGCCAAGCATATGAAATGACGGGTGCACGAGTATTTTTTCCCCACTTTCTTTTTTTACATTTTTAGTGTAAAACTTCTACTTCCAATATTGCATTTATATCCCAGGTTTCTCTCTGACAGTCGAGTTTCTTCCCGCATCCCCTCCATGTGTGCTGGTCACAGGAGAAGCCATCCTCCTGGCAGACCAGAGTGTTACTGGGAATGCTGTATTACAATTCATCTTGAAGAGCATTAGCAGCATAACGCCTCATATATCTTCATTATTATTTTTTTTGCTTAGTTTCCTGCCCTTTTTCCTCACTTGAGAAGCGCTGTGCCATTACAGAGATGGGTCTTCTCTTGCGAGTGGAGCTGTGGAAGGGTTGATCACTTGGCTCAATAACAGCTAAAAGTTTGATATTGTTTAAAACTGGTTAGTTTGCATCAGCGTATGCCTGCTTTCGCTTTATGACTGTA
Source organism: Vanellus vanellus (assembly GCF_965231255.1). Lineage (NCBI taxonomy): Eukaryota > Metazoa > Chordata > Aves > Charadriiformes > Charadriidae > Vanellus > Vanellus vanellus. The sequence continues at coordinate 7,386,365 of NC_138906.1, read as the reverse complement.
TGGCTGAGAAGAAAGGAAAGAAATACCTCAGCTTTCACCACTGAAACTGAGAAAGTGACTGATTGTCACTTCAGTGCTGGGAGCAGCTCTCGGCGGATGAACTCCTCAGCCCGTGTGCTTCATCTCTGCTGAGCTGCTGGGACTGCTTCTGTGCGCTCTGGTTGTATATCTACACCAAGCTACTCCTAAGAGGACCTATCGGAGCTTTTTACAAATGCGAGGAAAAATTATGTCTGTAAAAACATATAAATGTATGTATATACAAATGAAAATATAAAAATAATATAAATATTTAAAAAAAGAAAAGCATTGCAGCTATAACCACCGAGTAATGGTCTGTTTGATTAAAATTTTCATTAAAAGAAGATAAAGGGAAGACTTTCAAACCTTCTTTCAGTTCTTTATTAGCTGTTCTTCTTTGTAGCACCCAACTGCTGTAAGCCAGCCAGGTAGACTTTTAACGGTAGGGATTCTATTTTACACAGAGTCCAGTATAATAGAGTCCTAACTGGAGCCCATAATAGAGACAGTCATCATTATTGGCAATAAAAACTGGCAAATTTGCTGGAAGTGTCTTGTGATTTTTCTAACTTCAGATATCTATCTTACATTATGCTTAAACAGACGAAGTCTCAAATTAGGAATTTAAGGCTTAAGTTAGACTGATATCCTCACAAGCTTCATGATTTTTGTTTTGACTTTGAAGAGCTGAAATGAAATCAGTTTGCTTTATCGCTCACCCGCTTCCCTTTTTATTATTGAAGAGGACTGAAGTGACAGTATTTTAAATGTGGTCAGATGAAATGTTGGTCATGTAACTTTTTAATAGGTGCTTTCAATGGCGAATAGCAGGTTTGAGTTGAGGCTTGAGTAGAAGACATTCCAGATGTAGATTCCCATCCTTTTTATTGTGGTTTTGATTTTTTTTTTTTTTTTAGTTTTTAAAGTAAGCTGCAGTGATGGGCAAATGCTGTATACTCTCCCATGTCTAGGCTCTTGGCATTTGCTCCTTTGGCGTCTCCTCTCCAGCCACCAACCCTCCAGCCATCCCCACCGGATCACCTCTGCGAACATCCCCCAGCCTTTCTTACCACCTTTCAATGTTTCCTCCATCCCCAGTATCACACGGTCTTTTTTTAAGCTCGTTTTCCTCATCTTTAAAGATTCTTTGCGGCTCCCTCTCCGGTCGCTTAGGTGATGAGGTGCTTTGCCGCGTCAGTCGGACGATGCCAGCCTTAATCATCCGTTTGTCTGGCTCTCCTGCGGGTGTCCTTGGCTGCTCTTTCATGTGCTCCTTAAACGGGTCCATAAAGACGCTACTTTTTCCTCCAAATTGTTCTTTAATACTCTGGGGATCCTACAGAGAGTTGGTATTCACGCATGCTAGGCAAGAAAGGCCCTTTTGATTTGCTCGGATAGATAATTCAGGGAATCCTGGAGATACACTTCCATAGGAGGCTGAAGGTTTTAACTTTCCAAACCCCATGAATTTTCGATGGTGCCTGTGTAAAATCGCATTATCTGTGTGTCGTCTTGTGGATTTCTGTTTTTATCTCTATTGCACTCCCTTTCCATTGTTTCTTCTCAAATTAAATTGCAAATTCCGGAGTGGCAGCGCAGAGAGAGAGGAAGGGCAGGAACCTTTCCTTATGTGCTTGAATGGTTCCTGCCACAGTGAGAGCTTCGTCCTGTTTTATACCTTTGGATGCTACTTTAACATAGACCTTTTCATTATGTGATACGCATAATTTCCCAACAGCACCATCCGCTGCCACCTTCCTGGGGCTAGTCTGTCCTCCCTGTCTGGGCAGACAGCTTTCACCTGTCTTTTGTGTAGACCACAGTGACCTTGAGATACTCAACAATAACCTATTTTATTTTCTTCTGGCCCTTTCCTAAAGTTGGAGTAAATTACTTATGGGGCGTGCTTGCTGGTAAGGCTCCTGCTAGTCCAGCTCCGTAAGTCAAACGGAATTGGTTGTGAAATGCTTCCCCTGTATTTTAACCTCAAGTCGTGCCACGCCGGGTCTCAACGGCCATGCGGTGGGAAAGAGGACTTGTGCTCACCACGCCGGCAAGACTGGGCGTGCTCTTCTGTGGGCATTTGCCATGTAGCTTTTGTCGTGTGTAATAAAAGTCATATTTACAGATCGGTAGTGCACACTGTCCCGTTCCTGAATAGGACTGATTTGTTCTTCATGGCCCAGGAGGCACCCAAGTGTGTGCCGAGGGCGAGAGCGGTTGGAGCTAACCGGGAGCCAAGTGCAAGAAGGAGGGGGAAAAAGCAAGGTCCTAATTTTTCTAAAGGAAAGCATGGCTGAACACCTGCTGTTCCCCAACAGAATAATATGAATTTGCATCAAAAAGGGGTCCCAATCAGTTGTGCTGGCTGCTTTTGAGGAGAGCAGTTGTGTCTGGAGGCATTCTGTTGGGGGAGATGTCTTCCAGTGAAAGCATTTTCCACACAACGGGCCGTGGGGCCCACCCCGCGGCTGGCATTTAGAGAGGGGTGGAAATGCTATTTAAATTTCAAATGGACTCAAGTTTTCACAGTTGCCATGTCAATAGATCAAGTTCCTTGAAATACATTTTAAGCGGAGTTTACACAGAGCCGCAGGAGCCCGCATTGACTCCAAGGTCTGCCTTTATTGTGCCTCCAGCAGCGGTAAGTCAATATGGCATATTGAAAGCAGCTCCGCTCCGCCGCCGAGTGAAAGTTAGCAAATTCCCCCGTCTCCTTCCAGCTCTTTTCTTGGGTAGCAGCATGTTTAACTAACTGAAATGGTCCTTTTTTTTTTTTTTTTTTTTTTTTTTCTTTTTCTTTTCTTCTCCCCCTTCCTTCTTTCTTCTTCTTTTTGCCTTGTTTCGGGAAGGCGGTAATTAGATCAGGCTATCAAACTCATCACACCTGCCAAAACGCCCGTTCAGGCAAGGCTGAGAAACCAATGTGATACAAGGGAAGGTAACAGGAAAACAAGCGGGGACCGGGGCGGTGCTGATAAGGGCCGACAGTTGCTTAGCACACAACAATAGAAAATAAAACTCGGAAAACAAGACCGGCCAGAAGAGTGGTCGTATTTCATTGTGGGAGCTGATAAAGGTTGCAAACCCTAACTCTGGCGGTTCCAGGAACAACATCCTCTGGGAGTGACCTGGCCTGACCCTCCCTTCAACTGTTACCCTCACCTAATTGTGGTTCTCACTCGTTTATCTTCGCTCCCTACCCCAAAATACCTTCAAACCCAGTACATCCAGGGCTTGCAGCAGGTGTGGGTCGTGGGCAGAGCCTGCTGGAGATGGGGATGTCTCCAAATAGAGGTGGGATGGGACCTCCCAGCGTAGTTGGAGGTGGCTGCTCCTGGAAGGCTCTGGACCTCAGTCACTTCCCCTGACGATCTGTTGGGGTACGAATGTATCTGACATAAATATCATGGGTTAAAACCACTTGATTCTGCCCCCCTCCCCTTTTTCCTGGGGGAACGGTGTGTGGAGCAACACGTTGTGCTTCTGCGTGCCATTGTTCATGGCTGACGCTGGAATCAAATGTTGTCTCTGGTTTACTGGCGTGTGTCTGCGTTTGGTGTGTGGGTGCGTGCAGTGAGTCTGCAGCGCTGGAAACTGTCGTCTTTGATTTCTACAAGACATGTTTGAAATGCTTCTGGAGATGTTGTGTACACTTCCTTCTCCATCATCCACTCGTGCATGAAAAATAGTCATTCTCTTTAGTGTGACGACCATACGGGCTATCCCTAGTGAAGATGCTCATTAACTGTTTCTTGCTGGGCTTTCCCCATGGATGGGTGAATCTGAACATCCCCAGCCATGGTGAATGGATGCCAGCAGGTTCTTTATTTTGAGTTTGACCCGCTTTGAGGTTTTAAGATGTGGCACGTTGCTATCTGCTGTCCTCCTCTTTGCGCTGGTGTAGCGTGTGAGGAAGCTGGAGCGGTACGCAAGCTGGAGTCTAGACTTGTGTTTTAAATGCTCTGGTATGAGTTGTTTTGTTTCTGTTTGGATTGCGCCTACCGCTTTCATACCCTCCTGCTATCCTGCCAGGATAAATCACTCTTGAGGTGACCACGCATTTCCTGAGACATACTGTTAATTTAAGCAAGCAAACGAATGACCTGGCGAATCGCCGTGTGATGGTGGGCACTGACGATGGAGCCTTTGATTCTGCAACACAAGGAACGTTCCTCTGCCTTTTCCAGGGCTCTGGTAAAGCTCTGTGATTGTGGTACCGAAAAAACGATGGCTAGATTTACATTCTACCAGAAATAGAAAGTGGCATGGGAGAAACATATGCCTCGATTCCTAAATGGGGAAAAAGAAAATATTTAGGAAGGAAAAACAGTTCTGTGACTAATTATTTTTAATTGTTTTCTTTATAAAGAAAAAAGATCAAGATTGTTAGAGTGCTTCTTCCCCTCCAAAACATCTACAAGTGATCAGGCTACCAAACAGACTAATTAGATGTCAAATAGACTTCAGTTCTTAAATTGGTTTAGTTACACAATGCAAAACATCACATTGGGAAGCAGATGGCGTGTCATTTTTAATATGTCTCATAACTTGCCTGAAACCACTTCAAAGTTTCTTTAAAGGAAATGTTGCTACTACTGACCGAAAGAGATGCCACTGAGTAGCTCTCAGCATCATGGCAAGCTGTTGGGCCAGCGTCTCGCAAGCGGTGGTGGTGTCTTCAGAGGCTTAGAAGTAGAGGTATCTTTTTAAAGGGGTTTATGTTCAATGGTTAAAGAGCTGGTGCTCTCTTAGAAAACTGGGACTCCTTAAGCTTGGGCAAATTAGAGTGTCGTCCTGCCCCCCAAAATATAATCAAGGCTGTAATATAATTAGTTTTGAAAAATCTTTCTCTGTGCCCAGACTATATAATAAGGTCAATTGACAAGCCTTTCTTTCGGGCTGTGCCTTCCTTAGAAATGTCCGTATTGCACTGGAATCTAAAAGATACATTGAATGGGAATGTGGAGAATGAGAAACCCCTCGGCAGTGCAGGGACCTGTTTGCCTTGCTTGCAAAAATCTGAAAATGGCTCAATATCTTGTAAGTCGAGTCATTATGGCATTAATAAAAACAGCATTAAGTGCTGCCAGGCTGTTCCATTGCAACCTTAATTACTGAAAGAGTAGGGAATGAGCGTTTGGGTGAAAAACAGGTTTAGGATTGTGGTGGAGATTAAGTAATTCCAAAGTGGAGGGAGAGCTCTGCTGGAGTGATCAAAACTGGGAGATAACCTCAGTTAGGTTTCAAATCCCCGCCCAAATATGCTTCAGGGGCTTTGGAGGGTGTATTTGTTGCATAGGTGGAAAAGACCGTGAGATGCCGACAATAGCAATGAAAATGAAGTCAGTAGTAGGTGAAGAGATGAGATTTTTTTGATAGGCTCTGTTAGATATAAAAAGTCAGTTTAAGTATCCTCAGATGATTCAATGCTTGAAGAAACACGTCTTCCCATTATAGGTTTCATTAAATATTATTAGAACAATATGGATTAGGGTTGGGGTGAAAATCAGAAAATACATCAGTATAGGAAAAATAAGGTGGAAGGTTTAATTTCTCTCTAATATTCTTCGTACATACACAGCACTGATTTTGTTACTTAAAATTCTTATTTCTAAAGGAAAGTGATAAATGCAAAGGATTAGTTCCAGATTAATATTTTAACCTGTTGTGCAAATTTTCTGAATATCTTCTTCTTCTATCACAAAATAACCTGAAATAGTGGAATCTCCTCCCTCCCTTCTATCCCTCCTTTCCCGAGCTCATAAGCGTCAGGAGGAGCAGGGTAAGCTTTGCCACGGGGCATCCTCTTGTCAAAGATGCTTAATTGCCTCCGAGTCTACTAATCTAATATATGAACAAATACCGAAGCAATTAATTGTGTTGATTTAAAAGCCATTTCCCCTCTTTTCTTTCTGCTTCCCCCTCCCTGGATCTCTTTCCATATTCATCCCATTGGCGACAGGCCATCGGTGGTGAAATTAGGTAAGGTATTGACCTTTTTGGGTTGGAAAGCTGTGACTTGCAGGGTGAGCGCTATTTTAGGAGGGGAGGAGGAGAAGGAGGAGTTGGTTTGGACGCGTTGGCGGTGGGGGATGCTTTCTGCTGGGATGAGGTGTGATCCAAAAACCACTGTTGGATGTGGGACCTTTGGTCACCCCCATGGGGAAAGAGGAAAACCAGGCTGGATGACACCTTCCCTGGGCAGGGAAGAGGGGAGCTGGCCCTTTTTGAGTTGTTTTCGCACCCTTTAGTCCCCCTGCTGGTAACAGAGTTTATAATTAACCTCATTAATACGGTATAGAGGGCCTCAGTCAATCTCTGGGCGATTGCTCCCAAGGATATCTTGCTAAAGGACTGTACGATAAGCGCGTTTGGCACCAGAACGTGCTGAAGATCTTTGTCCGTGGCGCTAATTGCTTGTGTCATCCTTCTCCCTGCTGCCAGCCACACATTCTTCTGGAGATTTTCCTGAACGGCAAAGAGTTTCCTTGGAAAGAAAACAACCTTGCCCGTATTTTTGATCATTTTGTATGGCAGCGGTCGTTTTTCGGTGCTGCTCAGGGGGCATCAAGGAAGCGGAGGCAGTTTGGAGGGGGACCCCCTGTGAACCGAGTGGAGAGCTGGGTAGTTTTGAAAGGTGCTTCTTAACCTTTGGGTGCTTTAGAAAAATCTGGTTCTAAAAGAAAAAGAAACAAACAAACTGAAGGTGTAAAGCAAAAGAAGCAAGGAGCAGGGTAGATTGCCCGTATTTTTTTCCTTGCTTCCCCAGAACTGGAGTGCATGGGGGCATGGAGCTGCATGGAGGTCATGAAGTTTGCAGATCAGCAACCAGATGGAGGAGAAGGGAAAAGTGAACTCAAAAAGACTGGGATTCATTTGGGGGTTTGCGGGCAAATCATTGCTTGGGGTGTTCCTGTGGTAGGGTGCTTTCTGTTGAGTGCAAGTCGAGTCATCTCATTTTATTTGGCTGTTGGCATGACTTTGTTTTTTGGTACCTGGTGGGTTTCATCCTACATGGCTTTTTGGACCCTTCCCCATTTTTACTAAGGATTTACAGATCTCGAGGAGCACCTTTTAATAATATTGGCAATAAAGTTGCTTTTATTTGGTTCTTTCCTAGAGCCCTCACAAGTAGTCCTGGGCTCCTCAAAGGTCTGTGCATCAGAGTCTTAAAACTCCTAATCCCTTGAATTATGGTTGTGCTTCAGCTGATGGACTGGGACCCCTCTTTTCCTTTTTTTCTTCCCCTCCCCCCCCAAAAAACAGGCAAAGCAGGACTGGAAACTTCATTTTGTTGCAAAGGAGTTATGGAAATTTTGAGCACGACCACACTTTTATCTCACAGTGGGAGTAAAGATCCCAGAACATTTAATAGAAACCAGGGGCGGGGAGGTGGGTTCTGGGGTGCCTTTGCTGATGGGTAGTTGTGGGTGTTTCTTTCTTCATGGGGCTGGATTATTGGCTTCCTGTGATCCTGGCGTGGGAAAAGGTGCTGGAGGAGGAAGCGAGGAGCAGCTTCATTGCCCATCTCGCACATTGAATCCCGCCTTGCTAGATATTTTAATTACAAACGTTTTACTTATCTGTTTGTTTTCATGGGGGCTGAACTCTAGCAGTACCCCCTTGACCATACACACTCAACCGAACAAGAATGACCTGGCAAGTCTGACCTCCCGTTGCCTTTCATTCTCAAAGCTATTTTCAATAACCGCAGTTTTTGTTTGTGCTACATCTGAAAAAAAAAACAACAACCAAACAACAAACCTTTTAGCAGCCTCAATTGGTGGGCTGCAGGAGGATGGGAAGGCCCTGTAACCGTTTCCCCCATTTTATTTTCCATAAAGTGCAAGCATTTTAAACAGAAAACCTGACAAGTCATTTCCTATCATGCATTGTAATTATCCATTATAATAGGGAATAAAAGATTAATTAGTTTTCAAGCTGCAGATATGATTTAATTAGTTTTCAAGCTGTATCTGAAACACCTGTCTCGGCAAAATCAAAGCGCTTTCATTTAGGGGGGTGAAAAATAGGGGAAAGGGAGAGAAGGAGAGAGCGAATTCGGGGTTGCTGGTGTTTGCTGACCCGCGGGGTCGATCCCCCATTTTACACCCTCATCAAGGAGTGAGGCCTTTTTTCTTTTTAACTGTCCAATTTATGACGAGTGTTTAATTGCAGTGATTTGTGCTCGTGTGCTCAAGGCATGTTGTTGCCAGTTCATGCTGCTATTCCCCAAAATCTAAGAAATGTTGAGTGACGTCTATAGGATGCGTGTGCTGACCCCAGGGAGGTCATAGCAGAGGGGAAAGGACCGAAACCCACTGTTTTTCGTGAAAACCTCAGCTCCAGTCACTTTGCTGGAGAAGGCAAAGTGGTGGCCGTGAAACTCTCCTCTGGTCATCGGTTTGGGGACAGTTCAGTGCTGAGTGGTCAATTGACGTGAAATGATGTTTTTGCTGTACGTGAGCGGCAGCTGAAGTCTCCGTCACGGGCAGCAGCGTCTTTCCATTGGGATTAAATGTGGTTTGGTAGGAAAATGGGTGTAAACCAGGAGGATAGAGGGGTGGGTTTTTCCGTGGCATCGCTGCTGGCACCCAGGACTCCAGGATGGTGTGGGAAGATGAACCCCCCCGGCTGTGGTGTCGCCTGAGAGCCAGCTCTGCCTCTGCATGAAACTGCAGCCTCTCTACTATCGTTTCATTTAATCATCATCATCATCATCATCATCTTCAAGAAACTACGCTGCTTCTTCCTCTGCCCCCCCCCCAAACCATATTTTAGGGTCACTCCCTGGGAAGAGGTTTCTAAAGAAATGAGACTTTTGCTTTTTGGAGGTGGGAAAAATGGACCATTCCTGAAAAAAACTTTTTTTTTTTTTTTTTTTCTTAAATTTTGCGGTATCTAAAGATTTCCTTGGCACATATTCCCCCCCCTCCCCCCCGCCCCATATCTCCCTTTCTCCCCACTGCTTTTTTGAATTCAGCCTTACAAAGCGGCGGTCCCTACCCAGGCGGAGCAGGGTGCAGCGCGCTTTCTTCCCGTAGTAGTAGTAAAGGTCACGCTTCCTCGCCGTAGCTTTTTTGGCTGGGTTATTTTTAACTCCGAACAACCCACCCGCGCTTCTCCTCTCCCTTGCAACCGCGGCCGCGCGCGCCGGGGTCTGCGGGAGCACAACAACAAACCGCTTGCGCTTGAGTTTATTTTGTTGTTGTTATGATTTTGTCGGTGTGTTGTTGTGGGTTTTGTTTTTTGTTTTCTTTTTTTTTTTTTTTTTAATATATATATTATTTTTATTTTTTTGGAGCCGCTGGGGCTCTGCGGTTGGGTTGCGCCTGGTTGCTCGCCAGCGGCTATAAATAGCGTTGTGTACAAAGCAAGAAGTGCCTGAATGAGGTTGAGCGGCAGGAAAGGAAAAGCCCCTTTTGGCTTCCAGCTGGCCGCCGGCCAAGCAGCGCATTGCTCCAGCAGATGAGTGTTTTGAGGTAGCGTGGGAAGGAGAGAGCAGTGAGTAAGATGGTCTTTCTCCGGTTAGAGGTGTGTGTGTGTGGACGGCTCTGTGTGTGTGTCTTTTGTTGGGGGTTTTTATTTTATGAATGGCTGCCTGCGGGCAGGGCGGGGATGCCGGCGGGGATGCTGCAGCTTCCTACCCGGGTTTGATCCCTTCAGGTGTTGACGAACGACCCTTGGGATGGTGGTAGCGGTGAGGATGCTCTGGAGCATCCCTGGAGAGGTGGGGCCAGCTTGGGAATCCGGTAGGTTTTGGTTGGGATTTGGCCTCTGCTGCTGCTGGGTTTAACGTCGGTCAAGTTTCTTCTCCCTTTTTTCTGGCCCAGAAATGCGCCGTCGCATTCGAACTGGGGTGTTGCACGTGTTTACAGGTCTCTCATCTCCAGCGCTTCTTGTGACAGGTCGTGATCCTGGTGGGACTTTGGAGGTCAGGAAGTGGGAATGGTCCCTTTGCAACGGGAGGGTTGGGACCCTCCTGCATCGCTCCCTTCACCCCCATCGTCTCTGGGGTGAACCACCAGTTGGGCACCCCGAAGGGCACCCAGAACCCCATAACAACCTTGCACCCAGGCTCTTCTTTCCTGGGGGGGGGTGATGGTTTCTTGTGTTACTCCAGCACTGAGCGCACCCCAGTGCGATTGGGGCTGTGCAAATAGATGAGAAGGAAACACTCAGAATCAACCCTTGATATAAATATATTTTCCCTTCAATGCATAGATAACAATTTTAATCAAGGACTTTGCCTGAGAAGTCTTTTATTTATATGTGTGGTTTTTTTTTTTTTTTTTAAAGTGCCTTTATGTGCTATATATACAAGCATGGACTAAATGGCATTGTAACTATTGAATTAAATGCGTTTTTAGCAGAACACTTAGAGACACTTTTTCGATAAAACCAGAATTGGACCGGGGAAAACCTGACTTTTCTCTGTCCAGTTATTTCAGGTCCACTGAAAGGCTTTCTAGGAAGAGCTGCAGCTCAGCCTGGAGCGCCTGCCAGGGTTGTGGGAAGGAACGAGGACGAGGGGAGAGTTTGCTGTCTTTGGCTTTCAGTTTTATAAAGAAAAACAATAAAAAAATCCCCACCAAATTTCTTTTTTGAGTATAGCCTGAATTTGCTAAATTTTGGTCTGAAACTTGAGTATTTCAGTGAGATATGAGACACTAAAACCAGGGGTGAGAAGTAGAAATATTTAGGGAATTTATTCATTCTTGTCTCATTATTTTAATTTGTTTGCAAACTCAGTGAGAAACATTTATGCTAAAAATATATATTCTTTAAGAAGTACAATTAGTGATTTACTGAACTGGGTAAGATACCTTAAAACTCCTAAACTGATGAATTAGCACAACAAAAAAGTAAGCAGGACATTAGGGGTCAGCTGATACGCTGATGAAGGCAGCATTAGTTTTTAATAGCGATGGTAATGAGTTAATGATTGCTTATACGGCAGAACAATATATTTAGTGCTTATGGTCGTCAGTGCTGTGTCATGCTTTGAGTTAGCGGTTACTGTAACCATCGCCGCCCAGAATAACCTCAGACCTGCAGAGCCTGCTTCAGAAAAGCCCTGTAACTGTGGGATTTGCTCTCATAAAAGTTTGGGCGATTTTCCCTTTTTTTGAAGCTTCCTGCTAATTGTGTTGCTCATCCTGCCATACAGATAATGCAGCTTTAATTTAATAAATAAATCCATCTCCCTCTTTTTTTTTTTTTTTTTTTTTTGTTTCATAGCCATTCAAATGTTATAGCTGCATTATATTGCTGGATAATTTTTTTTTCCCCTTCTGTAATTGAATAGTCTCAAAATGCAGAAACGGCACTCTATTTATTTGAACTGTTTAGAGGAAAATTAATTGGGCTATTTTGATGATTGGTCTTTCGTGTCACAGTCTTATTTTTCACTCTGTGATTTATGTAGCGGGAGTAAAAGGACCAGAAAAAATCTGACTCATTTGAATTGCTGATATTTCTTTTATAGAGGTTTAGGTTGGGATTTTGTAATTTCTGCTTTCGGAGCAGGAGACGGAGAGCTCGTGCACGAGAAACTGAAATACGACGTTTCTTTTGCGCTGTCGGGATATCGGGGCTGCTTTGATCTCCCACGGTGGAATGTAAGATGCTGCAAAAGGAAGGGTTGCTCGAGAGTCCGAGGGGGACTTTCTTCTCCCCTTAACTTCTTCAGGTGGCCGGATCAGTGTGGGGCCCTCCAGAGGGAGTGGGATGGGTGGGGGACACAGGCTGGAAATGCCATTAGGGGAATTTGAGCCCCAAAGGTCAGCAGAGCCCTTCCTTAAACCCAAGCGAAGGTTGCGACCCCCAAGTCCTGGTGGGCCACCATCCCCTTGGAGGCTGCGGGATCGCTCCCGGGTGAAACCGAGCCACGGAGGGCTGGCTTTTCCCTTTGCCCTTTTCCAAACTAGACAATTTGTTCTGCACGGTGGTGTTTGCTGACCCAGGCCAGAGATCGAAGGCCAGGCTGAGCCAGGAGCTTGCAAGCGATAGTTTGGGAAGCCTGTAAAGAAGTGGACATGGGAGCACCACCTTCAGTGCTGGGGTTGAAGCCTTCTCCTGAGCGGTGCTTTCTCCCCGGTGCCGGCCCTGTGCGTGGATGTGGGAGGTTTCTAGAGGTGCTGCTGCATTTACTTGAGCAACTCCAAATTTCTTGGGGGGGGCTGTTTGGTAGCTGGCAACTAGTGACTGCCTGGCCATGCGTGTGTCCCCAGTGACTCGCAATGCCAAGACGAAAAGGGGGCCTGAAGCCCTGGAAGGGGACATGGGGCTGATGTCTCTGCCCATGTTGAGGAGCAGATGACCTCAAACACAGCCCTTGTCTGGCTGCACTGGGGTTATCTTCTTATCACCCTTTATTTTTGACTTAGAGGAGTTAAAGCATAAAGTCTCGCGCTTCATTTTGGCTGTAGTGAGCAGCTTTGGTTTGATATAATCCATTCAAAATGTTGCATCTTTTTTTTTTTTTTTCTTAGCTTTGCAGTTGTCACATACATTATTCGAAGCAGAGAGTTATCACCAACTTGTGGTTCTGTCCCTTTCCTCCCTTCTCCTTGTGAGAAGGTCTATAAGGGCTTGAGCTGGGGTGCAAAGGGACCGGCCGCCCCTCCAGCTGCTCCCCGGCATCGCTGCAATGCTGAGTCTCATTGGGACGTCACCGGAGGAGCCTTTCCTGGCAGCAAGACCTTGCTATCCAGGGAAACGCCATTATCTCTGTGATAAAATGCTGTTTATGTTTTTTTTGGCGAATAGCCTTCTCCCCTTACAGTCACAGCTCCTGGTGGAGCTAAATCATCCGGCACAGGATGGATGCTGTAAGGAGACCGAGCCCAGCAAGGCGCTCAGTCTCTGCAAACTCCCTCCCCTTAGTGGCCTTTGTCCCTTCGTGGCAGCATAGGTTGTTGATAGGGAATTGTTGTCCTCTAATAAATGAGAGATTGTTGATAAGAACGCGTTAATGGTGGAAGGTGCCACATGAGAAACAAACACCGAAAGCACTTTGGGGGCCGTTGGCGGTGTTTCACTTCTCATGCAGACTTTGGTGCGCTCCTGGGCTGCACAGTTCATGGACAGCGTGAAGGCTGTTAGGAATCACGGAATCATGGAATTTTCAGAGTTGGAAGGGACCTCTAGAGATCATCTAGTCCAACTCCCCTGCCAAAGCAGGATTGCCCAGAGCACATTACTCAGGACCGCATGCAGGCGGGTCTTGAAAATCTCCAGAGAAGGGGACTCCACCACCTCCCTGGGCAGCCTGTGCCAGTGCTCTGTCACCCTCACTGTAAAGAAGTGTTTCCGTGTATTTGAACGGAACTTCCTGTGTTCTAACTTGTGCCCATTGTGCCTCGTCCTGTCACTGGGAACCATTGAAAAGAGCCTGGCTCCATCTTCCTTCAACCCACCCTTTAGATACCTGTATGCCATAATAAGGTCTCTTATAAGGAAGAGGTCTCATAATAAGGAAGTTACTGGTAGCTCTGAGGCTAAAATCTGCTTTGGCTGATTATGCTACAATACCTCTCCATTTTACACTCATTTTTTTTTTTTAAAGTGCATTAAATGTATCTTCTATTTAAACCGTCTCCTGGCATGGTATAGTTTTTAGTACTCTGAGCCCCTAATGCTCATAGTTAGGGGAGGGAGGCAGAAGACCCTCTGCTTGGGGTGATGCCACATACCCAAGTTTTGCTACTCTAGAAGGGATTCATATCTCCCGGTGCAGCTGAGAAGGTCATGCATCAATGGAGACAGACCAATGGAAACCATATTGCTTGTTTGAACTGCGGGCAAAACAAAGTACGAGACTTTGAGGTGTCCCTGCCCATGACAGGGGGGTTGAAACTTGATCATCTTCAAGGTCCCTTCCAACCTAAGCCATTCTATGATTCTGTGACTTCATGCTTTAACTCCTCTGCTAAGTCAGAACAAAAAGGGGGATGAGAAGATAAGCTTGTTCCCCTTAAAAAAAGAAAAAAACCTATGGTTATATTGGTATTAGAGCCATTATAGCCATAGTTGAGGGTCACCTCTGCTTTGTCCTGTTGATGAGAGGAAGGGTGAAGCAGTCATCAGAGCTCTGGGCTCGTGGGAAATCCTGAGTTACAATCACAGAATAAAATCATAGAAGAGTTTGGGTTGGAAGGGACCTTTAAGGCCATCTAGTCCAGCCTCCCCTGCAATGAGGAGGGACATCTTCAAGTAGATCAGGATGCTCAGAGCCCCGTCCAACCTGAGCTTGAATGTTTCCAGGGGTGGGGCATCTCCCACCTTTCTGGGCAACCTGGGCCAGTGTGTCACCACCCTCAGGGTAAAAGTTTCTTCCTTGTATATAGTCTAAATCTGCCCTCTTTTACTTTAAAGCCATTACCCCTTGTCCTATCGCAACAGGCCCTGCTCTCTCACAGACTTTCCCCCGTGGTCCTTGGTAAGTGGCTTAGCCTTTCGGTGTCCCAACCCCCAATCTGTGAGCACAGAAAATGCCGGGAGGCTGGAAATAACACATCAGGGTTTGTAGGGTACTCAAACCATCAAGTGGAGGTTATGTACGCAGCCAGCATGTGCATGCTGAATTGTCTCCTGGTTATGTTATGGGGAGATCTTATTGCGGCCTTCCAGTACCTAAAGGGGCCTACAGGAGAGCTGGGGAAGGACTTTTTACTCGGGCATGTAGCGATAGGACGAGGGGGAATGGCTTTAAACTGGAAGAGGGCAGGTTCAGATTGAACATTAGGAAGAAGGTTTTCACTTTGAGGGTGGTGAGACACTGGCCCAGGTTGCCCAGAGAGGTTGTTGAGGCCCCATCCCTGGAGGTGTTCAAGGCCAGGCTGGACGTGGCCTTGGGCAACCTGGCCTAGTGGGAGGTGTCTCTGCCTATGGCAGGGGGGTTGGAACTCCATGATCTTCAAGGTGCTTTCCAACCTAAACCATTCTATGATTCTACGTGCACAAGAAATTGTCTTTGTAATAAACCCGCGTGTGTATACAGTACTTGTTTTCCTAGTGATCAGGTTGCATCAGTTGGGTTGAAGGACTACCAGGTCATGACAAGTGCGTTCAGTATGCAAAGAACAAGATGTGTCATCCCGGACCAGTAAATCTCTTCTTTGTTGTTACTGTTATGTACTTCTTGTGTTTATTTATACTTACATACGAGCACTAAAATTATGGAGAGGGTTTTGCAAGGTTATTTCAGGAGCAAAACACCACAAGTGATCTGGATGCCCGCAGTCACTGGAGAGAGTGGGTTGCAACCATTCCTAGATCTTGTTTTCTTTCTCTATTTGAAACTTTGGAGTACATGATTGTATGGAGTTGTGGTTTTGAGACCTGCAAAGCAGTGTATTTGAGTGTACAGTGTAATTAGCAGTGTAATTCGCCTTCTAATTAATGAAAGCCTTGATTTTGACATCCAAAATAGTGTCCTGGTGGTTGAGAAGAATACATATCGATGTGATGGGGTTGCATGGTGTCCCTAATGACTGCGCTGAGAACTGCTGGTCCAGGGCACTCCGGCAGAGCTGCCATAGGGATCCCGATGAAATATGTAGGGCAGGGCTGTGTGCTATTAGGAGAACGATGTAGGCACAGTGCCATGGAGACAGAGGTTAAATCACTGTGGCCTAATGCAGATTGGCACTAAACCTTGCCAAATTAAATGTTCAACCTTTCCTCTGTCAGAGGTTGCATTAACCAATGGTGTAATTAAGAAAAAAACAGTAATTTTACTCCGAGAGAGAGCTGAGAGGGGTCTTGTACCTTGGGTTGCAAGAGTGAATAATGCGAATGTCTGTCGAATTTGAGTGTTCATACTAGCAGGTTTTTACCAAAAAAATGAGTCGGAAGGGAGAATTAATTCTGGTGCTAAGCAGAAGGTCCTCCTGCAAAATACCTTGGCCTAAAGAAGTGGAGTATGGTTAAAAGGAAAGGTAAAAACGCTCTTTTCGTTAGTGAGGTGTTGATGATAACTGGCTGGTCAGTGGTTGCTTTAGCTGTATCAAATGCGCGTACGGTCAGTCTGTGCCTTCTTGTTATTTGTTTTTTATAAGCTATAAGAAAAACCCCACTGATTTTAAGCGGTTGAGCCATTTAAACTAGGTTTTGGGTTTGCTTGTTCCTTTGGCTCCGCATCATTCATTCACACTGGTGAAGTCTGCTGTTCTGGGGAGGGCAGGAGCTCCTCAAGAGCAATCATGCTGATGTGGTGGCCCAGACCTTCATTGGATTTCATGTTCCTCCTGGTGAGGATATTTTTATTTTTTGGAAAGCTCCTTTCTGCTGTAGCTCTTCGGTGTCATCTCGGCAAGCTGTGCAAAACCGAGCGCTATGGTTGCAGTGACTGGAAGGAAACGGTTTTGTTTTTTGTGTTGGGATGACGTGTTGAGTACCTGCTCCTTTCTCTGCTTGGTGAGAAAACAGAGCTGTCCCGTTGAAACTGAACCTTTCCGTGGTGGAAATAGCCTAACTGCTTGCAGGGGGATACGGAGGAGAACATCCATTTTCTTGGGCTGGAGGAGCAATGCAGGAGGAGAAAACCTTTTTTCTTGGGCTAGAGGAGCAGTGTAGACTCTGGAGGTGGAGTTCTGCTAGTGGGGTTACAATCAGATGGTCTGCAAGAAATCCTCAAGTGGAGCGAGATGCCCAGGAGACACGTAGTTACTGATAATCAAGCCTGGGCTCCATGAAGACGGTCTCAGCAGCTGTGCTGGTCCTTTCATCTTTCCAAGATGACCCAAGCGCTGTCACAGTTGTCCGGGTATCGTGGAAAAATCCTCAGTTTAACGGCATGGCCCTGACGGCCGCAGCATCAAGCCCCAGCTCTGCCAGGAACAGCCCCAGTGGGTGTTGTTTGACTTGACGGATTGAAGGTGCGCGTTCAATTAATGCTGCATCACGGTTCGTTTCCAGGAACGCGGGAGGTGTCAGCAGTTTTGTTTACGAGCCTCTCTGCTCTCCCGGTTTAAGTCATTCCTGACAAAAGGAAGCTGAAATGCTTGCATTGATTCCGGGCTCCGCGCTGCAAAATATCCGCACGTGGCAAAGACGCGGAGATTTTTCAAAGCAGCCTAAAGGATTTAAAGTGCTTTTAACATCTCAGGCACTGAGCTCCCAGGCCTTGGACCACTGCTTTTAAGCATCCGTAAGTCACAAATAGATTTAGAAGATAAAATGCCGGAGGCTATTAGTTCTCTCAGCGCATACTTTACTTATTATTTCTTTTGAGGAAAGCCCGCTTACTAAATTTACCCTTTGTAATGTTTAGAGATTGATATTCACAGATTTGGCCTTTCTAAAAAGCACGTTGGGTTTTGTTAAGAGCGTTACGGCTTAGAAGCACGATTTCTGGAGACTTGTTCAGCAGTCTTCTCCCTGTCCCTGAATAAACTACCCGAAAATATAGTCCTTCACAATTTAATATGTAATACATGTAAGAAACTAAGATGCTTTCTAGTTTTCAAGTAACAGCTTGAAAATAGTGTAATCAGGGGTGTGGGTTTGGTTTCTGCTTTTTTTTTTTTTTAGGAAACTGAAGTTTTTAACAAAACTAGTTAATTTTTTCCCGCTTTTTTGTGGACTTAAAATGTTCCATATTTGAATGCTTCCTTTGACATTTTTTTTGAAAAGGCTGATTCTGTGTTTGCTGAAGAAAAATCAGAATACCATATATTAAAAAGTCGCAGTATTTGGGGAAAAATGTAGAAGAAAAAAAAAAAAGAATTTCAATTTGAAACTATTTTACATGTCAGCTATATTGGAGTTAATTGGCTTTTGTATCATGTTCATCTGCAGTGGATCTACCAAAATAGCCTAGATGATTGCTCTGCTCCATCTGGTTATTATCTTGCTTCTTGTAATATCCTTGTGCCACGCTGTTGTGGCCGGCCGCGGCTGAGAAAAAGCTTGCTGGAGATTCCTGAAGATCTGCTCTGTTATACATTACCAACTTGTCAGGGACTCATTTGACAAATTGAAAATTAGCCAAATGCTTTTCCAAGCCAAAAGTAGCCTGAGATGATGTCTATGCATCATACCAAAGAGCTCTTTTTAGTTCCTTTAGGTGACTGACTCCAAATACTCCTCAGATTATTAATAGTGCCCTAATAAACCTGGAGAGTGATCCTATAAATTTCTGCGTGTTCGGGGGTCAAGCAGTGAAGTCAATATTAATTAATAGTCAAATGCAGTGTTTTATTTCATGCAATCAGCCTCCTGACAGTCTGAGCAGTCTTGGAGGTTAGTTCCGCTCGAAGAGTGGGAGCGGTGCCAGAGCATCCCATGCTCCGTTGTTATAAAATAGCAAATAATCTTGAGCTGTTGCATGTAATAGCTGCAGATCTAATACATCTCCTGAAAGACTCCGTGCCCTTTCATAAGGGGTGGTAGGAGCAACGTTCTGGTGGACCTCGCGGCGGTTTCTCCTCGCCCTCCCCACCAGCTCTCAGCACAGGAGCATTGCAAAGCAGTGAAGCAAAGCAATGGGAAAAGTTGGTTTGATCACGAGGGCAGGAGAGGGGTGCAGAGACCTGGGGTGTCAGGGTGACTTAGGGTGGTTGGTAGCTTCAGTGGCTTCATGGTGGCAGCTCCATGGCAGAAGGTTGCAGGGAGAAAGGAAGGACACATGGAGAAGCTCCTCACTCGTAGCACAGATGGAAAAGGAGAGGGTCTCCTTCCAGAGAGGGGGAAGAGGATGCCCCTGAAGATGCCCCTGAAGATGCCCCTGAAGATGCCAGCTCAAGTGTAAGCTGAATGACTTCAAAATTGTTTACCGTGCACTACAGGGAATATTTAAAGGATTACAATTCCTTTTGGAGGCAGAGTTGTGTTTGTGTACCTGGACTGTCAGATTACTGTGCTCAAAAGCAGATCTATTTATTTGAAGAAATGATTTATAGATTATTCTGCCTTTCAATGGCTGATCTGCGGCTCCTGGAAATTCCTCATGAACTCTTCTCCTTTGCCTGGCCAGCAGTTGGCATCTCACGGAATCACAGAATCTTCAGAGTTGGAAGGGACCTCTAGAGATCATCTAGTCCAACTCCCCTGCCAAAGCAGGATTCCCTAGAGCACCTTACTCAAGACTGCATCCAGGCGGGTCTTGAACATCTCCAGAGAAGGGGACTCCACCACCTCCCTGGGCAGCCTGTGCCAGTGCTCTGTCACCCTCACCGTAAAGAAGTGTTTCCGTGTATTTGAACGGAACTTCCTGTGTTCTAACTTGTGCCCATTGCCCATCTCACCTGGGTTTGGCTGTGGTTTAGAGACATCCTTGCTGGACAAGGCTGGGCGATACCTAAAATTCAGTGCAGGGCATTTGATAACAGAAAGCCAGTCTTGTCTAGAAGTTCTGCTCATTCTAGAAGTTCACTCATTTTTATGCTCGCTTGAAACTGTAACGTGTCCCAAATGCCACCCTTTGCCCCCCAAAAAGGGCTGAGGAGGAAGAAAGGAAAACAAAAAGAGAATATTTTCCAGGCAGATACACAGATTCCTCTTGGCCAAGGATATTTGACAGTGCAAAGATGGATGCTTCATCCAGGTATTTGTATTTTCTCTCCAATCCGTTATTAGAATCACTTAGGATACCTTTTGGCTACCATCTCTTCTCCAAGTGGCAGTCTTCTCATAAGTTATTTATGAGGGATATGACACCTTATTAATTATATTCCTATATAATGTTACAGGGCTGATGCAAAGTGTTCTCCAACGTGAGAATTGTTCACATGTGATGGAGCCGGGCTGGATCCATGGTGCTCATCTCCGAACCTGCGCCATACTTCATCCTTGGGGAAGAAAAATAAAACATTTCACAGAGATTTGTGGCCAGTTGAGCCAGGCAATACTTCATTTTTGTGGAAGAAAAAAAGACATTTGTGAGCAGTGAAAGGTTTACTGTTGAATTTTTAAAATATCGCGTATATACACGTGCACGCGTAAATACAATTTGTTAATATAAAGTAAACATATATTCACTGCCACTGCTACTGATGGTATATCAGTGTTGTAATTCGATTTAAATACATTTCACCAGCCATCCCGTTGCAGCTGGAGTTTCAGTCTCCAGGTTGCAGTGTCCTCAGTGAAGTCCCTCACCGTTGGGCAGTCGGGTGGTGGCCCTGCAGGGTAGAGCCGAGCGTGTTGATTTTTCCAAAGCAAAACTTCTCTCTCTTTTCATTTTTTTCCACTGTTGAAGCTGATGAATTCACTCCAAGAACATGAAATGTTGATCGAAGTCTTCCTGTGGCCCAGTTTTGGCCCCTGTTCAGTGGAGCACATCGTGCGATTCTAGTTTAGACCCATCGTATATTTACAGATATTGTCCTCATGTCATGGGAAGACCTTTGCTGAAAGACAGGGACTAAAGTGTGTGGTCTGAATCCTCTCTGAATCGGGGTTTTTAATAACATTGACCAGATGTTGGGCAGCCTGTTTTTAGGGGGACGTATGTAGATGGAGGGTAGGAGTGGCAGCTCATGCTCTTCAGGACACAGTTGTTCATCATCCACATTTCTATATCCAGATGCAGATGAAAATAAATGTTCCTGGTTCATTTTTCAACAAAATTGTTTAAATCCTTTCTCAAAGATCAGGCTTTCCTTCCATGAACTTTTTTTATCCAAGCATTTTCTAAAGGAGATGTTAGGCGATAGCGTTACGTGTCTGCCTGCTCGGCTCCCGCTCAGCATCAACCTTTGATGTTGGTGTTGTCTCCATGGATGAAGTTTTCAAAGGCGATGTGTATTTCTGCACCTATCCCGAGGAAAGGCTGGTGGATTGAGAGAGTTGTGCTTCTGCTGTCTTCTTGGCCGGGTGTTTTCTGCCATCTGGACTGTTTGGGGTTTTGGGGTGCTGCAGATGGAGCTGCAAAAGGGATTGTCCCATGGGTCAGCCCTCCAGCGACCGCTTCAGCAAACCTCTGGCTGGTGGGGCGTCCCAGCGCTGGTGCAGTCCTGCATACTTCCACAGTCGCCGCCTTTTTCCGCGTTGTTCTTTAATAGTGTTTTGACTTCATCTCTGGCTGCAATGGATTTTGTGCAGTTGAGGAGATAAAGTGAGAAGCTCCACTTGATGGTACCTCGTTGACGGCCTCTCCGCCACCGCAGGAGAGCTTTCTCTTCCTGGCCATGGGTGGTTTTTAGCCGTAGCAGCTGAGTTTCGAGTGTGTATTGTGAAGCACATCGCAAGGCTTTTTGATCGGCAATGGCCCAGCGTTGCAACGAGTTTGGTTTTTTTTTTACATCATCAATTTACTACAATTTACATACATCATTTTACTACATCAAAACAATTTAGCTGGATCCCTTCTTTCTACATCGGTGGAAAAGCGGAATAAATAACCGGAGATCGATTAATTTGGGAGACAGGGTTTTCGGGGAATTTTTTTTTTTTTCCTTTTAATCCATGGGGCTGAAAATTGGTCTTGGCTTCAGTGGGGATGAAGATGTGTTCCTGTGCTGTGGATTTAGATTTAGCTGCAATCTGGTATGTCTTCTCCTAATGAGAAAGCTGACTGCCACCTCTCCCCCATAGCATTTCTTGCTCTGTTTCTTGTCTTTTTTTGTCGTTGTTGTTGTAAGTGTGCGCCTTCCACAAAGCCCAGCAGCTTGAGCATCTTTTAGTCTCAGTTTAAGCACGTGCTTATGCGCTGCCTTGGAGAGGGGAGGATTTAAGTCCTGAACTGCCACTTTCCGTGAGAATCTGTCTAAAACATTAACACAAACCTCCAGCTTTTTTCAGCTACGCCCGTGACATGAGTAAATAAACAGCTCAGTGTTTTCCTAAAGGACCAAATATATTCCATAATATATCCGATTACTCTCATTCAGCAGATAGTGGGATTTTGGATGAGACCATCCACCCAGACAGCATTTTTTTCACTGATACTGCTGTGCTTAAACTTGAACTGTTATTGCTGTAGCTACGTTAGGCAGGCATGGGACGGCTTCAGTGCCATGGAAAGTGCCACATCAGATGTTTAATTAGCTACTTTTTGAACGAATTCCTCTGTCGTGGGATAGGTCTGAGTGGATGGAGGCTGATTAATGCCCCCCATTGAGTTTGGGCATTCGTGCTTGAACTCCAAGTGTCATTTCTGTCATAGGGGAAGACAAAAAAGCAGCAGCAGGAGATGGTTTAACTGGTGAAGTGTTGGTGGTGTGTGGGAGTGAGGGGCATGGTGGCCAGGAGACCGGGGTGCCCGCCTCGGCTGTGCTTTGTTCTCCAGGATGGGAAGGATATTGTAGACCTCAGCCATAAAAAATAATACTTAAGCACCTCAGTATCTTGGCAGGTCTGAATCTTCAAGCCGGTTTTCCAAAGGGTGTTGGACCTCTTCCGTGATTGTTGGGTTTAGGTGGTATCTGCTCAGGTACCTCTAAGTTTGCAAGCAGGTCTTGGAGTTTGGTCCTCCATCTTCCTGCTTGTTTTCTTGCCGCGTGCTAAGAGGCTTTGGGTGGGATGCTGAGACACCCTTTCTCCAAACGGGTTCCTCCTGTATTTGCAGGGGAGCTTGAGTGCACATGCAGAGACGGGATTTAATGCGAAATCATCCTTTGTCAAAATCTGTATTAAATGGAAATAGGGCTCCTTGGACTCCCCTAATCTCCGGTTTGTGTAGCTGAGCGATGGAGAGTCTTGGCCTACTTTGAAGCGAGAGGAAGGGAATGTGTAAGGGGAAGCAGGAGCTGGAGTTGCTAGGGAAACACGAGCAGGGATGCTCACATGGCTCTCACCTGATCCCTGCCGCAGCAGCTCCGCGGTGCAGGTTCCCTTTCATGCAAGTGTCATGTAGCCTCCTGGGTGAATTCACGGTCACAAAAATCTGCTTAAATTGTCCACTTCAAGAGCGTTTCTCCCCCAAGGCTTGAGGGGCAGCAGGACCCCAAGGAGATGGGGGACGGGCAGTCAGCCCCTGAGCTGCTCCGGGGACATGCTGCCCATCGGCATCACGGCCGGTCCCCGAGGGTTGTGCTGGGGAATGAGGCAAATGGGGCTTTTCTCCTTCTGGGATCACTTTTGGGAAATTGCCAGCTCTCCCTCGCCAGGAGGAAACACAGCAGGTTTGGTGGCTTCTCCACTTGTCGAGAAACTCCGCTCCCTGGTATTGCAGGACAAGGGGACGCTGCTGGACCCATCTGGGTTGTCCCCGTTTTCGTGGCTCTTACAGTCATCGTTCCCATTTGTCCCTCTGGACTGCGAGTTCCAGAGTACTTTGTCATTTGAATGATTTGTGCCAGGCCGTGTGCTTAGTGCTTAGCACACCCCGTACCAGGAAAGATGACTTTCATCGAGTTTATGATTATGCAGGTATTTTCTTTCCTGCAAATGTTTTATTTATTGCAGCGGTTATTGATAGCTGCACTTACCAATTCTGTTGAGGCAAAACAACCTTCTACAACTGCTTTTTTTTTCGCTTTTTTTTTTTACGCGTGTGATAAAAATCAATCCTGGCAAAAATCTGAATATCTGGATTCCTCTTGGCTTTCCCGCCTTGTAAGATTTAATAATATCTTGTAAATGTTTTCATCAGCTGCTCCTGTGTTCTTTGATTGAACGCAGATGAATGAATGGGTTTTGTGTGACTGGTTGGGTTTTTTTTCCCGTTTAAGCAGCGATCCGTTCGGTTTAAGCGGTGAGCACTTTTGGGGGATGGATGCGGGACTGTTTGTAGTGTGATTATTTTCTTAAGTTTAGAATCAAAGTTGAGGAGGAAAGCAATTGAGACTTGCCTGTGCCGGCTGGTTCCTTGGGCAGCAGCCTGTACCGTGCAGGAATTGGAAGCAGCTGGCTTTGCTTTATAATTAATCAAGGGAGCGATTATCTTGTGATAATCTTGCCCCCTTCATCTCCTGTTGCGTAAGTAAACACAACTTCGGCTTGTATAAATTCAGTTTTGGCCTTCCACCTTTCACTACCAGAGGTGAAAAGTCAGGCGTGCGGTGATGAGCTGCCCCTCCGGCAGCTCTGCCCGGCTCCTTGGCCCCATCGCCCCCGGACGGTGCACGGAGGGGCTGAGCCGCGCCGGCTCCACCGAGAGCAGCGATGGACCCCGGTGCCAGCTCACGCTGGTGGGCTGTCCCCAACTGGGGTGAGTGGGAACCACATTTCGCAGCCAAACGGTCGCACGAGGAGAAGGTGTGTGTGGGTGCTGCGGTGCTCCGGCTACGCTCTGCTAACTTTTCTTTTTATTTAAAAAAGAAAAATGAAGCATTTCTGGCCAGAGGCTGCTGCTTCGAGCTTCAAACAGAAGAAAGGGACTGATTGAAAAACGCTGCTAAGGGGTGAACGTGGGGCTTGTGCTGCTGTGCCGCGGAGTTGGCACCCCAAGTTCAGTAGGGTGGCGCTGGGTGAGATGAGCTCAGATTAGCTGAACTCCTGTCCTTAAGAGCCTTGGTTACATCCGAACTCCCCGTGGACTTGAGATGCGGTTGGCACGCACACGGCCGGCTTCGGGGCAAAGCCACAAATCCCTTTCGGCCAGCTCGCCCGAGGGCTGCCGGGGTGTCAGCATCGCCGCTTCTGCACATCCCAGCACCCCAGGGGAGGGCTTTGCCATTCCAGGCTGCTTTCCCGTCCCATTTAAAAGGAAGGAGAAGGCATGTCTGAATAGCAGACTCTGCATCCGTCTCTGATTTTTATTCCTTACCGTTCCCCTGCAGTATCTT
Source organism: Vanellus vanellus (assembly GCF_965231255.1). Classification (NCBI taxonomy): domain Eukaryota; kingdom Metazoa; phylum Chordata; class Aves; order Charadriiformes; family Charadriidae; genus Vanellus; species Vanellus vanellus. The sequence goes on along the minus strand of NC_138906.1, from coordinate 7,361,664 downwards.
CCCGCTGAGAAGGTGAAACCATGAGCTGGAAGCTTGGTTGCTTGTCAGCGGCGCCGGTGTGGCCCATTTGCTCGCCCGGAGGCGGGGGATGCTCAGTGCCAGCTCCTGGGCAAAATACATTTGGTTTCTAAATTAAGACGGGGATTCGGCAGAAACACTTGGCATAGGTGAGTTGGAAAAAGGTTTTAAGGGTAAGCAGGTTATTTATACTCTGCCTTGCGTGTCCAGCCTGTGTTTGCGCTGCTAAGTCGTTTATGTTTATTTTATGGAGAAAGACCTCTGCCATAAATACTCCTCTAACCATCAGTCAGCAGCAAGCGCAGGGTGGCCGTAGGGCACAATGTCCAGCTTGGATGGAGGAGTTTGGCTGGGGAGGGAGGTTAACATGGGATAAAACCCCTTCCTGAGGACCATATCCTGCACCGTACGGCAGCTAAGAGGGAGCAGCGGGCTGGTGGTGTGGAGATGAGTGGTCCTACCCTGGGCTAGAGGTTAGGGCATCCACACACACACACACACGTACGGGTGTCCCCAACCTCCCTCCTCCATCTCTGGGCAGCTTAATTTTAAACATTGGAAAGATTTTCAGGCTTCTTGTGTTGGGAGCGATCACAGGTTCTTGCATGTGCTAATTTTTTAGCAGGGATTGGTGTGTTTATATGAGCTCTCCGATGCTATGGCAGTGATCCCACTTGTGAAGTCCCTGGAAAGTACTGTTTAATACACATTTTTCTCCTCTGGTCATAGGTATGGACCAGCCATGGGGCACTCAGACTAGCAAAAGGGGTTTGGAGGTACTTCTTGGCTCAAGGTTGGAGGAAAAGGGTTTGGCAGGAGCTGAAACCCGTGGGGTATTAAAGGAAATCACCGTCTTCCCATAAAATGTCTGCAGGGACGTTTACCCTGACGTTTGTCTCATGGACTCTAGTGGGAAAGAGTTAAATGTCTACTCACATGTGTTCATCGCCACAGCCTTGAGGAGGTTTCTCCTCTTCAAGAAATAAACGTAGCACGTGTTCGGCTAAAAATATTGCAGGAGGAATCCTTCCTTGGCCACAGCCCCGATTCGGGAGAGCAGCTGTGAGTCGCAGGGATTTTGTTTGTTTTTAAACTTTATCCGTCTTCAAAGTGATTGCTGTGGCAGTCGTGGGGCGTTAGAGGAGCCCAAGTCCCCATTGACCTTCTTCTGCATCGGAGGGTGGACGCGGACTAGGACTCCTTGGCAGCTATTTGCAATGTGGGTTGGAGGAGGCTGTTGGTTTTGTTTGCAGTTACCCACAAAAGCAGCCAAACTGGAGGTCACTGGGATGAGTTGCGCTTGGGTGGCTGCGGGACGGAGCATCTTTGGGGTTGCTCGTCAGCGTGACCATGTGCTGCTGGAGGGCGAGGAGAGGAGTCTCAGCCTAACTTTTTGCGGGAGTCAATCTGTGACACCGAGCCTTCCTCATCGAGCAAGGCACCCGTTTCGCTGTGTTAACGGGTAAAATGGATATTGACCCCGCAAATCGACTGCCTTCCTCTAACCGCCCGTGCCTTTGATCAGTTCACTGCTTTTAAAAAAATCAAACCGCTCCCGCGCGTCTCAGTGGGGTGGGCTTTCTCGTGTTTGGCTTAACCTTATACTTTAGGGCCTTTTACCCCTGCAGGTAGTTTCAGCTTAGTGTTTCCATTCTTAAACTCGGAGTGTGGGGTTCTTTGCTGCCTCGGAGGGCGGCGGTGTGGGATGGAGCTTCCTTGCCGGCTGTACTACCACCGCGGGTGGATGCTGCTGCTCATCATCATGAAGGTGCCGGGAAGCTGTGCTCCGGGACTGGCATGCCCTGCGCTTGCTGCTCCCGCTCCCAGGCAGACCATTTTAAATTGTGCCTTACTTTGCATTGTAAAAGTAACCCTCCCCTCTTCCCCCCCCCCTTTTTTTTTTCTTCTTTTTCTTCTTTTTTTTTTTCTTTCCTTTTTTTTTTTTTTTTTGGCATTGCTGGCCAGTCATTCGCCCACCACCCCAAATCCCAATTGAGACCTGATGCTGAGGGGCAGATGAGGCAGCGAATGTATTCAGCCCAATGATTTCCACATGAGCAGGGCTCTGTGCCGGTGAAAGACGTGAACTCATTGCAGAAACCTCCCAAGAACAAAGCTTTGGAGAAAGGATCAACCTTATTAGCACATTTAAGAAGAAAGGGGGTTTGTCACTGTATCAGTTTATGCTTCAGCACATTAGCGTTGTAAATCTCTTTGTGGAAGGATTGATTAAAACACTATATTTACTCTCCCCCCTAAAAACCCAAAAAGAAAAAAAATCAAATCCTCAGCACAATAGTTTGCTGTAAATCTTGTAAACAAAAGTTTATGGGGTTTGAAGCCTCCTGCAAGTTAAAATTATTTTTTTTCCAAGCAATCTTTGGTTTCCCAAGTATTCTTCTGGTCTTTTCACTTGAAAAGGAAAGGCAAACTTTCATGAATTGAGCAGGGGCAGTCTTTGAATGAAGCGAGGGTCAGTGCTTCTCCAGGCTTTTCTTCCCATTGTTTGAAGAATACACTGAGGATGGTAGGAGCAGATGTGTTGCTTCTGTCCGGGCTTTTTCTGCCCCAAGTATGGATATGAGCTGCCTTTGCATTAATTCCTCTGATGGTTGCTGCGGTTTAGGCTGTGGTACCTGATGTATTGAGGCTGTACGTACACATAGGACGAGGCTCTTCTGATAAAGAGTCGGTGCTTTACATTGACACCATCCCATTTGAAAACATCGAGATGGAAAATACCAGTAGAAGGAAAAATCAGCAGAAATCTTGCGGTTCCAACATTTTATGTTGCGGGATGTATACCCTGCGCTTGTGACCCCTCATAGAAATGTATCTGCCGTACAGCCCTGCCACAGCTGGGATCAGCGAACTTAGCCAGCTGTGGTAGCGATGGAGGGCGAACTGATGCAGCGACCACCCACTGATCATTGAATATGAAATGTTGGTTGTAATAGTACCTGCCGTTGGGATTTAATTCCAGAAAAAAAAAAAAAAAGGAAGGTGCAGGAGATTGCATTTAAAATAAGCGTATGTGAATGATTTATCTCTACTTTATAATATACAGAAAGATTAGCCATGCTTTGAGCACTAAACTGCTAATGGCTTTTGTTTGGCCAGTGACTCTCAATTTAACCAGGGAAGGGGAAGGACTGGGGAAGGACTTTTTACGGCATGTAGCGATAGGATGAGGGGGAACGGCTTTAAACTGGAAGAGGGCAGGTTCAGATTGAACATTAGGAAGAAGTTTTTCACTGTGAGAGTGGTGAGGCACTGGCCCAGGTTGCCCAGAGAGGTTGTTGAGGCCTCGTCCCTGGAGGTGTTCAAGGCCAGGCTGGATGTGGCCTTGGGCAACCTGGTCTGGTGGGAGGTGTCCCTGCCCATGGCAGGGGGGTTGGAACTCCATGATCTTCTAGGTCTTTTCTAACCTAAACCATTCTATGATTGATTCTATGATTCTATAACTGAAATGGCGAATGGGCGCTCATGGTGACGAATGTTTTAATGTTAACAAAAAAAAAAAAAAGTATGATTTTTATTAGGGTAGAGGTTAAGCAGTCTACTTTTGGAGCAGAGATGCTGTGTTAATTAAAGGCAGCCAGAAACCCGGCAGGTTTTTTGCTTTTGGGGGAAATTCCTGCAAACAGGGGTTTGCTCCTGACTATTCCAATTGACATGAAAATCTCTGCCTTGTGTTAGTTACAGACATGGCATCCTTGGTTGGGCTCTCTCCTGTCATGGAAATCCCGTTGTGTCACTGTGTGTTACTACCCAGGTTCCCGCTGTTCCAGTATTTTTTTAGGTAGGTTTTATCTCGTGGGCACACATCATTGCAACCACTGCTTCAAGGACAGTGTCTCTTTCACGAGGACTGTATCTCTTTCACCTTCTGAATCCCTCATCCTCTTGAAACAGAGCAATTGTTCAGTGGAGAATGTAAAGTACATCCTCATCCCTCCCCGCCACTAATGATGCAGGCGGTTTGTTTTGGTTGGGGGAAAAAAAAAAAATAAAATGCATATAATTACTCATCTATTCATCTCCCTTACTGTCCCATTCTCTTACCTTGTTCACGCACGTGTGTGGGATGCGGTTTGCCCAGGGGAGAGGGCAGAGCTGGGCTCAGGGCTGTGCAACACAAGGCAGCCGTGGGAAATCCTGCTTGCGTGAGCGATGGCTCCAAAGAAGCAGCTCGTGCTCCGTTTGTCCTCTTATAGCAGGCAAGGGACGATCTTTACCCCATGAAAAGCCCATGTGGAAAATCTGTGACATGTGTCCCTCTTCCCCAGAGGGGAACATACTGGGAAGAAGTGGCTGTCTGCTCGGGCAGAGCTGCCTTTGCCGCAGCCCCCTCCTAATTCAGCTTCGTCTGGAGGAAATTACTGGTTTGCACCTGATTCATTATCAAAAAACATCCACTCGCGATGAGGCTGGATTAACCGTGACATTTTACAAGGCCAGCTGGGAGAAATGCTTCATGATTAAGTGAAGCTAGTTTCCACCCGAGCCATGTGCTCTCGAAAATGTCTCACTTTTGGTGGGCAGGGTGTATTTCACACTTTCTTTCTGACACGTACATTTTAAAAACAGGGCTAAACTGGGACCAGTCAAACTTACTCCATCCCCTGGTCAAACAGAGTTGGAGAGATGCTATCTTCAGCAGGATTTGTGATGCATTTGTGTGCTTGGAAGATGCTACATGATAATCAGCCATAGGTTGACCATTCAGGAAAGCGGTCGGATGGCAAAAGGAGTCACCCAGCAGAAGCTTAGTGCGATGGGCTTGTGATTTGTAGACATTAAGGTTGTTGAAGAGGACTGTGATGCACTAATTTAAACTTCTACATAGCACGGTCAGAGGAACTTTATCTTCCGATACCTGCAGCCTGTCTTTTTTCTCCTGGGTACTCTTCAGGCTTAAAATCCGTTCCAAGATAAGAGTCTACTTAAGCCTCTAAGATTGCTTAGCAGTCAGTAGAGCTGGAAACGGCACGGCCGGCTGAGGAGCAAAATGATACTGGGTATATCGGTTCCAAATCCTACGGGGATACCCATCATGTGGGCAGAGGCTGTTGCTACTGATGGAAAGCTCTGCCGAGGGAATGGGACCAAGAAATCTGACTGTAATGAAACCTAATATCTGCGCTGGTGTTTGAGTTGAAAACCATCTGCTTGAGCTCTCCTGCTCATCCAGCATGAGAAGTTTGTGTGCTTCCAAGAGGAACTGTGGAGAAGCTGTGTCCTTCATCTGTAAGTGGAAGATGGAAATAAGAATCGGGAGATAGAAATCTTCTACCCTGCGATACTGAGATGAGAGAACATGGCATCGGGAGAAAATACCTGGAAGGCACATCGGGCTGATGCAGACAACTCCTCCGAAAAAAAAAAATAATTGTCAATCTTTAATCTCCTAGTGAGGATCCCCTGAGTCTGGGATTCCTGTTGTGCCCCAGGAAACATCTAGTGGATTCGTCAGGCTTCCCTGTGCATTGAAACGAAGGAGGAAGACTCGCTTGCTTTCCAGCACTGCCGCGGCATGCTCGGTTCTTGCCATCCCCTAGACGGATGGTTTGCAAGGCGGAATTTCCCAAAAGCACTTGGTATTGACTCAGCTCTGCTTCCAGAAGCCGAGGGAAATATCTGCTGAGGCACTTGGAAGCCCCTCCTGGAGTTGCTCAGGTCTGTGGGGACTTCCACATGTGCTTTGATCTTGCTGTGTGCTGCTCTTTGAAACAAAGATTTTGTGGAGAGCAGATAGTCGGTGTTCCTGAAGACTTTTAACTTCTGTTCTGCAGCGGCTCTCAGTACATCTTGCCTTTACAGTGACAATCCTCCATCCAAGACAACTGTGACACTGTCTTTGGTGTACACCAGGAGGACATGGAGGGCATCCCTGGAGCTGTGAGTGGGGTTTTCAGTACAGAGAAACTCATGGCAGCGGCTTTCTGGTTTGCAAACCCTCCTACTTGATGAGCAAGAGGACGGACACCCTGCAGAAGGGGACGGGACAGAAATTTAGGGCAAGTTGGATGCAACCAGCAAATCTTGGCGCCAAAACACTGGGTGCGGTGGGGAAGAGATCCCTGTCTGAGTGCTGTGCTCTTCGAGTCCTCTGCGGGGAAGGTGGGTTGCTCTGTCCTTCACCGGTGAAATCGCATCCACGTGAGGCTTTTCTCCAGTGGCACGGACCTGCCTGGCGCTGCTGCCAACAGCTCCTTGGATGCTGCGTTGGGAAGAGCTCTTTGGACTGCTGTTGTAATGCTCTCGCTCAACATACCCCGTGTTTGCCTACCCGGTTTAAAGTGTTACTAGTTCCTGAATACAGAAACTATTTGCAGGAACTCATTAGCCTCCCTGCTCTTGAGCACTACAGCTTTTAAGAAGTGGCTGCTAAAGATGTGGTCAGATACGCTGCTGAAATTAAAATGCAATACGAATTTAATGTGAAATAGCTGCTCCTAAATGGCTGCATGCAGGTAGATATTCCTAATCTGGAGCCGAGATTAATTTTTAATCTGTTATATTTCACTGCAGTATATCCACGAGGCTAAATTGAAACAAAACAGTATTATTCTAGGATAAACATGCTCGCCTGAGGGTATTCGGGAGGAACGGGAGCCTGAACAGCTCTGCTGGAACAGCTCTGTGTGTGCACAAGCCGCAAACTGATTGCAGGCAGCAATCGTCTGCTGCGATTTTAAGAGGAAACCCATGATGTGGAAAATCCTTTGCAGCTGATATGTCAGTCATACCTGAGGATCAGCCAGGAGGAGGGATAACAGCACGTTTGCTTCCCAGTCGAGGGCGAGCAGCTTGCAAAAAAGCTCAAATAAAGCTGGAAACAAGCTGCTGGGAACTTAATGGGGAATTGCAGTGCGGTGTATAAGCAGGTATAATGTTGGAGAATAGAAAGTAAAAACACTTGGGAAAAAAAAAAAACAATGGAGCCGATGCTCCTGATCTGATCCCTGATCTGATCTTCTGATCCCTGATAGGGAGGTGATTCTGCCCCTCGACTCTGCTCTGGTGAGACCCCACCCGGAGTACTGCATCCAGCTCTGGAGCCCCCAATATAGGAGGGACATGGACCTGTTGGAACAGGTCCAGAGGAGGGCCACAAAGATGATCTGAGGGCTGGAGCACCTCTGCTGTGAGGACAGGCTGAGAGAGTTTGGGTTGTTCAGCCTGGAAAAGAGAAGGCTCCAGGGAGACCTTATTGAGCCCTTCCAGTACCTAAAGGGCCTACAGGGGAGCTGGGGAGGGAATTTTTACAAGGGCATGTAGTGATAGGACGAGGGGGAATGGCTTCAAACTGGAAGAAGGGAGATTTAGATTAGATATTAGGAAGAAGTTCTTTCCTGTGAGGGTGGTGAGACACTGGTCCAGGTTGCCCAGAGAAGCTGTGGATGCCTCATCCCTGGAGGTGCTCAAGGCCAGGCTGGATGGGGCTTGGAGCAACCTGGTCTGGTGGGAGGTGTCCCTGCCCATGGCAGGGGGGGTGGAACTAGATGATCTTTAAGGTCCCTTCCAACCTAAACCATTCTATGATTCTATGATTCTGTGATTTTGATCAGTGTCTTAAAAGCAGTAAGATTGATCAGAATTTCCTGCAAATCACCGTTTTCTGGGGCATTCATGCAAGGCCCGCTTTAAGTTAGCCATTTGCACCAAGGGTCATGTGAGGGGACGGGGAAATGTTAAGGTGGTTTTGGGAACTCATTAGGCCAAAAAAAAATATATAAATCTGTGGTGTGTATAAGTGGACACTGTATTTTCCCCTTGTAACATGGCTGAAGGGGGCTCCTCCACCCCTCCATCACCCTCTCCTCTCTCGGTGCTCGCCTGCATGTGCGGTTCCAGACATCCCAAACCAGAAATGCTCCTCCTTGACCCCTTTGGCCAGATTTCGGGGCAGGGAGAGAAGTTCTTGGCTCGCATGGATTGAGATGCGTTTGGGATGCCTTCACTCTGGCAGAGGTTTGCATGCTGGGCTGCCTCCTCATCCTCCCCCTGCCTGCGCCACTGGCGGGTCCCAGGTGGTCCCAGGTGGGTTGGGTGACCCTGGTGCCAGTGTCTCTGCAGCCAGTGCGGTTGTTCCTGGGCAGGACGGAGGGATGGCAGGCGCTGGTGGCACCCGTGGTGTGCGGCTACGGGGGCTCCTCCGGCCACCACGCTGCCCCAGATCTGCGGGTTGGAAGCAATACAGGATGCCATGGTTTATTTGATAGAGTTAAATAATGCACTTTTTTCTTCCTTCTTCTTTCCTTTTATTTTTTTTTTCTTCCCTTTTTATGAGGGATTGCGATGCTTTTCTGCTTCAGCTATTTATACATCCTGCCTGCTAGTGCTAGTCCCTGTTTTAGCACAGCCCAGCTCCTTCCTTTGAGGTTGCCTTCACCTGGTTTATTTTGTGATAAAACGAACCCTGGCTTTACCTTCAGGGCTGTGCATCATCTGAGTTAAGAGCTATGGTATTTTTCTCTTGGTCTCATAGAGATGCTCAAAGCCCTGGTGCTAAACAGCATCCATCAGAGGACCGGCTAGCTGGGGTCATGGGTGCCTGTGGGAATTGGGTAAAACATCTCTTTGCTTTTGGGGCTTTTGTATAAATTGGTTTTGTAAATTAGAAGAAGCTCTAAAAAGTTATTTCCCTGTTTTGTTGCTTAAAAACCCACAGACCCATTGCTTCGAAAGGGTGAAGAGTACAGGTACAGGGCTGCAGCTGAGATTGCGGGTGGTGGTGGCAAAGCAGTGACATGCTGAGGGGTCCTGGACTGTCAAGTGTTGTCACACCCCTGTGGCACCTTCTTGCCTTGGGGAAACACTTGATTTCACCTTAGCAAAACCCGCTGTGTGGTTTGTGCTGGGATGGCGGCGGTGGCATGTCAGGTATATTCCTTGTATTTGATACTGTGCTGCTTCACCTCTGTTAGAAATGGGATGCTTTTCATCTAGCCCCAACATCATCTGTGCTAAAATGGTTGATGATTAATGTGATTTTTCCCCTAAATTCAGGGAAATCTCAGCAGAAGGTTGGAGCAGAGCAGGAAGAGGCAGCAAACGCCTTCTCTCCCTTGTGGGGAAAGATCCTCCTCCTTCCCTATTAAAAAAATTAGCGATAATGAAATAATTCCTTTATACTCATAGCTGGTCAGAAATAACTTGCCCATCTCAGGAGTCTCCTTATGTGTTTGCTGGAAATCTTTTTTTTCGGAATGTAGGGCTCACTTTTTTCTGGTTCAAGAAAATTGCATCCTCGCTGGCAGAGATGCTGTAATAGTGTGTTGATGGGAAAGCAATCCGGGCACTTTGGTTTTCTCTCGTGTTAAATGTTACAGCGGGTTTACCTGCTGGAATCGAGAGGATTTAAAGTGAAAGCAGAGACGTTGAAACGAAGATAGCGCCTTGAGTCTGACGGTGATGGGAAATGGTTGAAAAACATGAGGGATGGTAGCCTGAAATCTCAGGCAGTCAGAAGGCAAATGAAAAGTAAAGATAAAAAGTTCCTCGGAGGTGTTTGCTTAAAAAAGTAAGATTAGGAAAAAAAAAAAAAATCTCATGGAAGCAGTTTGGTGCTAATGCACACCCAAAAGATTTGGTAATTCAAAGACAGAAAATGCTAAAGAAAAAGAAATTAAAATTCCTCATATTGTTTGACAGGCGAGAGACTGCTGCCTTAGAAGACGCGCCATTGGCACGTGTGGTATGTTCTGAAATTGCTTGGGAGAGAATATCGAACTGGGGGGGTGGGGGGAGGAATGGAGGGAGAGACTAATTATATATAATCTTAAAATGAATTAGGTGATATAAATGTAATGAAAGCAAATCCTGTTCCTGGAGAGACTTTTCGGTTTGCATTTTGATATCCTAGGGCAATGGCATGTTGCTCTCTGACAGACAACCATTTGATTTGGAAATATGTGAATAATTGGGAAGTGGAACCTCTTTGAATTTGTTGCTTTCCCCTCTAGCGTTTGAAGGACTAATTATAGGAAGAGCTGCAGAATGCCCTTTGCGGGCATGCATGCAGCCAATTTTCTACTGTGCCGGTTGCATGAGTCACTGCACTGCATCCTGTGCTCTTCGATATGTGTCCTTGCTTAAAAAAAGTTATGTATTTATTTTATAGATGGAGAGATAAGCGCATCACGCTTCGTGTCGCTGAGCCCTTGCTAAAGATACCTATGGCAAAAAAATGCGCAGCCGCTCTGCGGTGGAGGCTGGGGATGGGCTGGGACGTGCGGGCGGTTGGGTAGGAATAAACACGCACGCGGGCGATGGGAAAAGTGAGCGGCTGAAAGCTTAAGCGTCTTGGCAAGGCTTGTGCTGCCTGCTCGACTGAGAGGCATCACCCTATTTTAAGATGATTTTCAAATGAGTCCGAGGATCCTCCTGTCTGTGGTTCTCTGCGTACTGGCAGATGGAGGCTGACCCCGCGCTGGGCAGGAGGGACCATCCCGCTGGGCTCGATGGTGGCCACTGCCAATCCATGGGACAGCACAGACAAAATTGATGCGACCGACCCAAGCTCTCCAAGGAGGAGAGGGGGTTAATCAGCTGCATGGCTTCTCTGAGTCCTTTGGTCTTGTTTATCACCTCTGCCGGTGCCCAGCCCACCAGGATGGTGGGTCTGAAGGAGGCATGTAGGGCCAGCATCGGAGTGGGAGACACCGAGTGTCTGAATGAAAATACTTCTCAATCTGGAAAAAACAGTATTTTGTTACTTGGAATAGCACACAAATCCTGAATAAGGATACTGTATAAATGTATGAATGTCTTAAAAATATATGAAGTCCTTCTCTTCCACTGAAGGTGATATTCATGATGGGAACACAACCGCTGCTGGGTTGGGCCGTGCCGGGGCAGGAGAGAGGGGCAGTTAGAGGGAGGTGATGGACATAAAGCCACAGGCCTGCAAGTGAGATCTGCCGTTCCCAAGCTGTGCTCAGCAGACCTGTTATAGTGTCTTACATTACGCTTTTGTTGTTTAGGTAACATGGAAAGTTTGGGATCTTCTGACATTGATGAGTCAGATATTCCTAGTGGCTTGTTCCTGACCCGACGTATAACCTTGAGGTTGGAGCTGTGCCTCCTCCTCTGGCTCTCCCCACCTGCGCTAATCGGGATAACGACATTTGCTGCTGTTTGTAGAGCAAGCGCTGGCACGGAGAGCTGCAAAGTAAACCGGGATACTTTGCCGAGCTAGGATGCGGGAGGCTCCGCTTGTGGTTTTGGCCGAGAGCCGATGCGGGAGGTTGCACAAGGCTCGGTGCATCCTTTGTCTCAACTTCTTTAGGCAATATCCTCTTCAGGAAGAGACTACACGGTGAGGACCAGATGTATGTTAAGCCCTTGGGGCCATATTGAAATGCAAATGGAAATGAAATAGTGTGTTACTTCCAAGAGCAGTAATGGTGGTACAAAGATGAAAACGCTGTGTTAGTAGACTGTGCGTCAAAAGGGGATAGCTGGGTGTCAGCCCTGACGATGCTTTATCCTGTTGGGAAACCTGCATGCGATGCAATGTTGTATTTGGGGTTTTGAGGTCATTGTTACACCGATTATTTAAGCCTGGATGCATTTTTAGCTGGACTTTGTCTAAAAAATAAACATAGCCAGGGCTGTTTTCCAGTCATCAGCTAAACAGCCAGATCGAGGGCTTGAGTCAGCGATCCTTGCAAAACGTTACTGGCTGTCTTCAAAAAAATTTCCTAACACTTTTTGCTTTTGAAAACGTAATCGTGCATAAAGTGATGCATGTTATTTTTACTTCACAAACGATTCTGTTGCCTGGACCTTGTGTGTGTGTGTGTCTGTGTGTGTGTCTTGGCTCTGCTCCTCACTTGTGTGTATGGTGCTCTGCTTCCTACGTGCATCCCTCTGTGCCTGAGATGGCAACGTAAGATGGGTCTAGTCCTCTTCCAAGAATAAAAATTCTCTCCTTCTGAAAAACCAGTGGCACAGGGACAGGAGTTATATTTTTGCTACACTAGGGACGTGTGGCTTGTATCAGCACAGCAAACACGTAGTCCCTGTCCCTCTAGAAAAGCCTGCTGTAAACAAGGGGCTCCAGCTCTTGCTACAAGGCTTGTAGGTCTACCCTGGCTTTTGATTTGATCTGTAGAACTGCTTTTCAGTAGAAATGCCGGTATCATTCAGATTTTGCGGTGAGATAGCTAATCCCCATTAGTTATCCCGTGCTAGAAACGTGCCTTTTATGGCAAGGAAGCCGATATTTTAATTCATTGCTATGCGGAGATCAAAGGTGGTTGTGAGATGCCAGCTTGGACTGAGCACTATGCTGACTCCTTTCTGCTTAGATTTTTCAAAACTGTGTAGTGGCTTGTGGATACTTAATTTGAGACATTTTAAGCATTTTTTGTCCTCTCAAGAATCAGGCATGTTTTCAAGATAGCTCAGGCTGGCTGCCCTGCAGGAAAATCTTTACTCCCTTTGAAACTCTTGACCCACATCTTCTTCCAGAATACAGCCGGACAGGCATGGCGGCTTCCTCTGCTTCAGCTTAAAGGTCGCTTATGATGGGTTGTTAATGAATAATTAGTACTGCATGCTTCCTTCTATGTAGCAGGGGCATCCTTGCTACATAAAACATTAAAAATTTGTGAAGATGGGAAATACCAATGAACAGAGGAAAACCCCATGCAAAATCTCTGCCCATTGGGAAATGGATGCAAGTGTTGATCCGATGGGGAGCGGGGATGGGCTCTGGCATGGAGGAGCATGTGGAGGCATTGTGTCCTTCTCCCAGCAGCTGTTGGCTCCAAATGGCACTTCTGGGCTCAGGGCAGTTGTTCGAAGGGATTGGGTTCCTCAAATCCCAACATGAAAAGAAATGCAGACTGTCTGGATAGGTCAAATGGAAATCAAGAGCAAAGTCACAGTCAGTAACATACTATGTTTGGTTTACCAGTAGCTGCTTGGGTCTTGCAACAGTTGAAGTATTTTTAGATTATTTTTTTAGTTTGAAGACATTTAGTATGGGGAATGGACAATGGTCAGACTGGACCAGAACAAAAGCCCACCCTGCCCGGTGGCCTGACCCCATGTATTGCCAGAAGATGCCTAGGGAGGAATGGCAGAACAAGCAAGTGCACGTGGTTCTTCTTAAAACATGATGGGACATCTTCTGACAAGGAGTTCCCCACATCAGCTGCCCTTTGCTTGAAGAACCGCCTTCTCCAGGTTTGCTTTGAACAGAATCCCACCAGCTGTGATTGTTTCACTTATCATCACTTGTTGTTCAGCACTTATTTCACCCTTCATCACTTGTTTCACCCTTGCAAAGTAGGGGCCATCGTAGTGATGGAGGAGATCAGCAGTATTATTCTCCAGTCTTAATTCAGCATTAAGAAAAATGAATCTCTTAGTGCTCATCAGAGGTCCCAGGATAGCTAGAATGATAGGTTTTGTTTTTCTGGGGTTATTACATTAAAGAAAGTGAATCCTGTACTAGAGTATTTATATTGAAAAGCTTGAACTGTGACATGATACCCAGGGGAAATGCGTACATGTAGTGGTGGGCTAAACCCTCCTATACTCTTATCTTTGCTCCGACCTTAAAAAGAAAGATACGAAAGGTGAAGAGTTTCCCGTCCTTGTTGCTGCCTTGCCTGGGGCAGGTGTGTTCACCTGCTTGTCGGTGTGGAAGCCGATGGACGGTCCTGCACTCCATGAAAAGTTATCGAAAGCTTTGTTTGCTCTTCTCGGATAGCTGCAACACCTTACCAAAGTTCAGGGAAACTGGCTGAAGAGCACTGACGCCCGTGTGTTCAAACCTAGTGGGTAGCTTAGTGGTTTTATTGCTCAACCGGCTGCTGTCACACTGAAGCTTTTCACGTTGCCTTGGAATTTTTTATTATTTTATTTACAGAAAAATGGATTTTATTGGTGGTATGTCTTCCATTTTTGTTCCTGCTGATTAACAGGAGTGTACGGTAATGTTTCATATGGTACTTTTTTATTAGAGCGGTGGGAGTAGTTTGCACGCTTGTGTCCCTGGGTATATCTGAACAGAGGGAGGCAGTGAGAAGATGTGTTCAGGGTTGCAGTTTGCTTATCTCTGTGGAGCTGCCGGACCTCTGTGTGTGTGTTCCTGCAGGCACCTCTCTCATCTTGCAGCGGACATCATGCACACGGAGGTAAACAAGTGATTATTACATCTTGCTGATGAACCTCTTGAGGAGAAAGGAAATAGTTTGACTGCAGCCTAAAAAGATCATGTTGCAGGTTATGGAGGGAGTGTTTGAAAGATTTTTTGCGAGGTGGTTTAATCAAGGATGAAGTGGTCCTTGGTTGCCCTCTTACTGAAATGTGGAGGAGAGGGAAGAGAAAGAAATATAAAGTATCTTCAAGTTTTGAGATGGTTTGCTTGGTCAAGGTCAAGGTCTGACCTATTCTCTGATACCAGGAAAGGTCTCTCCGCTGAGTGTTCAGGTTAGTGGGGAGAGGAATTACATGAAATGGTTGCTTAGAAATTCAGCTAGATCTTACATAGCGCTTCAGACGTCAACGCCTTTTTATCTACAGGGAAACCAAGGCATGGCAAGTCGGGGCTGACTTGGGGCAGTTAGTGGCCTTGTGGTGGAATCATGATGGTGACTTTGGCAGCAGAGCAGTGCTGTGTGCTCTGGTAACACTCAGCATGATAGCATCACCACGGATCAAATGTCCTCTTGTCACCACAACAGTTGAACAATTGTGTAATCGAGGCTGGCAACCATATACTGTTGTTTTTCTTTCAGATACCCAACCGTCTCCATTGTAGAATCACAGAATGGTTTGGGTTGGAAGGAACCTTCAAAGATCATGTAGTCAACCCCCTATGCCCACGGGCAGGACATCTTTCACTAGATCAGGTTGCTCAAAGCCTCATCCAGCTTGACCTTGAATACTTGCAATGATGTGGCATCTGCAACTTCTTTGGGCAACCTGTTCCAGTGTCTCACCGCCCTCATAAAAAATCTCTTCCTTATGTCCAGTCTAAATCTGCCCTCTTTCAGTTGAAAACCGTTGCTCCTTGTCCTGTCCCTGCAGGCCTTGGTAAAAAGCCTCTCTCCATCTTTCTAGTAAGCCTTCTTTAAACATTGAAAGGCTGCGATAAGGTCTCCCCAGTCCCTTGTCTTCTCTTGGGTTCTCATCGCATTTCCAGTGATACATCCCTCTAAATACTTGTGGTGTCCCTGAAAGTGCCCAGAGAAGGGCCCCACCTCGAGCACGCTGTTCAGTTTTGGGCCCCTCACAACAAGACAGACATTGAGGTGTTGGAGTGTGTCCAGAGAAGGGCAAGGAAGCTGGTGAGGGGTCTGGAGAACAAGTCTGATGAGGAGCAGCTGAGGGAACTGGGGTGGTTTAGTCTGGAGAAAAGGAGGCTGAGGGGAGACCTTATTGCTCTCTACAGCTCCCTGAAAGGAAGTTGTTAGAGAGGTGGGGGTCAACCTCTTCTTGCTAGTAACACGTGACAGGAAGAGGAAATGGCCTCAGGTTATGCCAGGGGAGATTTAGGATGGATATTAGGAAGAATTTCTTCACGGAAACGGTTATCGAGCATTGGAACAGGCTGCCCAGGGAAGTGTTGGAGGCACCATCCCTGGAGGTATTTAAAAGATGTGTAGATGTGGTGCTGAGGGACATGGTTTAGTGGTGGTTCTGGCAGTGTTAGGTCATCGGTTGGACTAGATGATCTTAAATGTCCCTTCCAACCTAGACAATTCTATGATTCCATCTCCTTATTCTCATACATCAGCATGTGAATACGTGGGAGCAGCGTGAGAGATGGGCCTTGTGGAGATTCCCGCCTATCTGAGGTTAGGCAATTGTCTAGGACAACAGTACTGAATCTTAGAATATTACTTTATGTTGTTTTACGTAATATTGGAGCCTGGTCACCATGGGAACGGGCGTCTAAATAGAAAGTTGAACTGGAAGGGAATGTACCCAGTTTCTGTGGTGGAGCTGTTGAGCTCATGTCATCCAGAAAGCTCGGACACACATGGAGAGTAAGTGCTTCTCCTTCCATGCCATGTGCGCACTGTGGTCCAGTGTTTTAGCCTTCCTTATGGCTTGAGAAAACTATAAAACACCGGGAAGGAGAAGACCTGTCCAGGAGCATGCAATTATTTTATTGCTTTCCGCCTGTGAAACAGGCAGAGTTTCAACTTTCTAGGACAATCTACTCAGGAACATTTTTTTTTTCATAGTGGAATCCGGACACTGGTGAGTGCATGTGATCGAGATGAAAGCTAATAGGTGACTTTAACCCCCCCCCCCTTTTTTTTTTTTTGCATAACATCTCTTCAGCATCTCTTTTATAACTTGTCTTTAGAGAATCACTGCAGTTATCCAGCCTTTTCTTCCGTGCCTTTCATTATTGTAACAGAAACAATCACTGGAAATTGCATGATGGTATTGGATTGTGCTACATTCCTTCCTCAGGTCATTTGACGGGAGCGTTTTTCAATAGACCCAAAGGAGAAAGGTACATTTCTGTAAACATGAGACAAGTCCTAGATGTGCTGCAGCCACTTGGGAGAAAACTCCATTGTAAAAGAGGCTTTTAAAATTGCTCATGTGGGATTTGCCATTAAGAGCGTAAAGAGGGGAGAAATGGACTTCTGATTCGCCTGACAACTCGCTTCTCATCCTCCGAAGAATCTTAGGAATGTCTTTACTTCCTTTTGGAGGGCTTAAGGCTAGTGTGTGATTGCAAGGGCTAGAGAGTTGCTTTTCTTCCCACCTCCTTTCTCCTTGCTAAGTTCAGTTGCCTTCGCATGCTTAGACTGAAGCTTGTTAACTCTTGAAATACCAGTGTACGCTGGGAAAGAGGCTTTTAAAAGTCAGTGGTTTCTTCTTTTGCAAAGCTTGACCGATCCGAAGATCTAGGATGCAATGTAGAAGACCTCGCTTGCTTCAAGGAGTTATCAAGTATGTTTATACACACTGCTGTGGGCTGAATGGAGGGAGCTCTGCTTGGGCTGTGGTAACGCGTGCTTGTCTTTCATCAGCGTAACGCTGGCTGTAAATTGTGCTAGTGCTTGTTTGTGCACTGTACTTCAATCATATTCTTACCCTTTGAGCTAAAATGCCCCAGGGTGCGAGAGCACCAGTGATTGCTCCCGTGCTGGGGAATGCAGGTGGGACTGGCAGCTAAAATTTGCACGTTTTATTCTCTAGAAATATGGGAGTTTTGTCACACTGTATTTCGTATAATACGCAAATGGTCTTTGCCCAAAAGGGCTTAATTACCCATCAATACATGGAACCCTCGAGCATGCTACAGGGAGCCGTGGGCTTTGCTGTGACGCAGAGCTCTACGTGAAGACCTGGGCAATCATCCCCCGTGTGGTCCTGCAGCGTTTCTTCTTGCTGAAACCCTTGGTAGGAAGCAGAAGTTTGGCTTCCTCAGGTGAATAAAGTAGAGACCCCGGTTGGGATCAGCCAACAAATGTCGGTCATCACACTGGAACTGAGGTTTGAACTTACCTATCTGGTAAGATTTTCTCTCTGCCACTGCCTCCCCTTGGGCTGGCTGGCAAGGAGAAGCTCAGTGCCTGTAAAGCTACGGAGTAGAAAGGTAATCGTAGAAACCTGATTTCTAGATAGAGAGAATCATCGTCTACTGACAGAGTTATCAAATTAATTCTTCCCCGAGTTTCCCACTTGCTCATGTAATCTGCTGATTAAGTGAGTCATCTCTATGGTGTATTTGAATTTGGTTCGATGATGGAGTTTAAAACAGTGATGTTGAACCCTGTCCCACAGTTTAGAGTGATTGTGCTTTTTTATTTCCTTTCTTCTTCCACCCTGTTGAGAAAACTGCCCAACTCCAAGCTTTGATTATTCACGTGGAAAAGGGTGACAAGAAGACAAACAAACATCATTTAGTTCTTGGGGGCACGCTTTCCTGATGCTTGACCTTTTGGACTTCCAACATCTTCTTGTCCATTTACATGCATTACAGTTTTTCCAATTACCAGTGAATTAAATTTGGAATTGTGGTATTTGGAAATGTCAAGCAGAATCAATAGAAAAGCACTTGGGGCCCAATCTTAGTAGACTCAGCACATTTTAAAGCGTATTTGAAATGTCCCCGCTGATAAATCTCAGGGGACCACGTGTAGATTATGAATTGAGGTGCCGCCTTTTGGGTACCAAAGTGGTCTGTGGCTCTCCAGGTGGGCTGTGGTGTGTTAGGAACACATCAGTCTCTCCCTGGAGAAGACCGTAGAACTCTGAAAAGCATTTCTGCTGGTGGCAGCGGCATGGCAGGATGAGGACTGTGGGATGGAGCAGGCACACGTGAAAGAGCTGGGAAAGGTATTGCCGCGTGGTTATTGCTCTTCCTTAAATCTCTGCTCTCCACAAGGAGATGCTCCCGTATCCTCATCCCTTTGCCTGGAAGGAAATTTCTTTTGTAGGATTGCTTTGAAAGCTTTTCAAAACTTCTATGTGTGTGGGGAAAATATTTATGAACATACGTGATTTCACTTCCTCCTCCCATGCTCTTTGGAGACCTCATGCTGGCTCCCGAGGAGAACGGGAGAGAACAAATGATTATGTTTGAAATGTCATTTCAGAATTCGCTGCATATTTTGCTTAGTGATTTGTGGTATCTGGTCAAAATCTGCCCTCTCTTCGATTTTTAGGAGTGTAATTGGAAATATCTTAATCTTGTCATTAAACTCTCATTTTTCCAACACTGAGGCTGCAAAGTTTGGGGGCTGAGACAACCTTCTCAGTAGCTTATTTGCGCAGTGCTTAGCTCATGAGGGTCCATTTTTCATGCCAGAGAGTAGTCATTGCTGTTACAAGCCAAATAAATGGTCTGCTTAATGCTTTTATAAATGCATACCTCAAATTTAAGAAAAAAAATATCCAAATAACTATATGCTTATTTGAAAACTCATGATCTGGGGGGGAAATGCAACACCTCCTCTATGGAAATGGAGCAAGGCATTTTCTTGGTGTAGTGGTGCAAAGGAAGCCAGGAGATGTCTCCTAATGTGCAGAGTGGACGGAGGAGCAGTCGGCGTTCTCCTGCTACGCTTGTGGCCGAGGTCCTGCACAAGGCGGCATCCTCGGGGACGGTCACACACCGAGAGCCAACAGCTCGGCATCTCGGGAGGTTTGGCCGGGCGGGCTGCAGCTTCCCGCGTTCTCCTCGGCCCCGCGCCGCGGGTGGTCGGTGGCAGGCACCTTCTTGGATGCGTAACTTTCTGTTCATCAAGGCTGACTTGGTTTTGGTTTTATCCTCGTGGATGTAGCGGAAGAGTGTGTATCTGTATTTAAAAAGAAAAAAAAAAAAAAGAAAGAGAAATTGGGCCTTTTTTGTGTGTTATTACTAATCCAGTTTGAGCGCTGCTGTCCAAATTGCCTCGTTTGTGACCCAAAGTGCATTTAAACATGAACTGCAGAAGCACCACCGCATTAAATGCTTTTGATTGATCTCCCTGATGGTTTTATTAAAGAACTAAAACCTTTTTGGGGGGAGACAGATACAGTTAGCGAGGCGAAGGGAAAAATTCTAATTACATTTTGGCTTTGTCCTTAACTGAAATGCTACAAAATAGGATTTTTCTAATGGATAACTAAAATGATCTCTTCTTTAAATAAAATATAGAAATGACCAGCTGAGTTCAAGTCAAAAATGCACTGCTTCCAAAAATTGATTAACTGCTGGCAACGTTGCTGTCCTGCCGCACACCAGTCCAGCCAGTGACCTGGCCAAACCTCCTTGGATCGCTCTGCCTGGCCAGAGGAATGATTTACTAAACCTTTTCCTGAGTGATCCTCCCCTTTGGGCCAAGAGATTAATCTCATCAGTTCTGTGTGTGTGTGTGTACATTCAGTATTGCACTAAATCGAATAACGCCGTCATCTCACTCAGCTCAGTCTTCCCTAAACAGGAATCTGCCTGGTGTTACGGACTTGTAAGGAGCTGGGATGCTGCATGTCCTTCTCCGGATCCTTCTTCTATCCACCCTATTCCACTTGAAATACCAGGGAAATTATTCAGAATTAAACCTTTATTGCGTCCTTTCCCCAAGCTGGTAGTAATGACTCTTAAAACACGCTCCCTATATTTTACAAAACAGGTTTCGCTAGCAATTTGGGGGAAAATTCTAATAAAGATCTAATTCTTTTGAATAATTTCCTTGTTATCTTTTACTGACTTAAGCCCAAGTTAAAAAAGAGATATATGGGGGGGGGGGGGGGGGGGTTGCTACACAGATGTCCGTGGAAGCTGTGAAGTGTGAGTCATGGTGTGAATATAGAAGCCCTGAGTTGTCATCCCTGGTGAGCAGGGAGGATGTATTTCTTAATATTAAAGTTCCTTTTTTAATTTTAAAAGAAAATGACTTAAAGCCTCCTGTCCTTTTGAGACTGGTTGTCAATGGCATCATTGCAGGTTACCATGGCAATATATGCTGAGATAATAGATTAACAGCCATTGATTGACTAGAAAACTTAGAGCTCTTTTATCGTGGGATATGCCAAACGTATTGACAGAAAACAGAATTCCAAGTAATATCCTCCCTTGGCGTTACACCGGTGCCGTTCTCGATGCTGCATGGGCCTGGTTTTACCTCATCTGGCTTAAGAACCAAAACATTTTGCAATAGTTGATGCTCTACTGATTTTTTTTAATTTTTTTTTTAATTAGCCAGGTCACTTCATCCCGGCTAGAAGGGGCAAGCCCTGGATATTTGATGGCTCTGTGCCTGGGTGTACGCTGGCCATGGGGGTCTCCAAAGGCAGGGTGAAGTTTTGGGTCATTTCTGTTACATGGGGCTCATCTCTGTTATGTGGGGCTCCGCCATTTGAAGGCTTTTTCGTGAAAGAACGGGGGATACAAGGAAGGAGTCTTTAAATGCTCCGTGCTCAAGAAGGACAGGGAACTGCTGGAGAGGGTCCAGCAAAGGGCTACCAAGATGATTAGGGGACTGGAACACCTCTCTTATGAAGAAAGACTGAGGGAAATGGGTCTCTTTAGTCTGGAAAAAAGACGGTTGAGGGGCAACCTGATCCATGCTTATAAATACTTAAAGGGTGGCTGCCAGGGGGATGGGGCCAGGCTCTTTTCGGTGGTGCCCAGTGAGAGGACAAGAGGTAACGGGCACAAACTTGAGTATAGGAAGTTCCACCTAAACATGAGGAGGAACTTCTTTACCTTGAGGGTGGTAGAGCACTGGAACAGGCTGCCCAGGGAGGCGGTGGAGTCTCCATCTCTGGAGACATTCAAAACCCACCTGGACGCGTTCCTGTGCAACCTGCTCTAAGGTGGCCCTGCTCTGGCAGGGGGGTTGGACTAGATGATCTCCAGAGGTCCCTTCCAACCCTATGATTCTATGATTCTATGATTCTAAATCCTCAGGTACAGTTACGTACTTAACCACAAATGTCATCGCTAGTTTGATGCTTTGCCTAAAAACATATTTAGACCCTATTTTTTAAGTACGGCAGGAATGAAATCACACCGCTTGGGGAATAAGTGCTGGAGTAACGCTTACTAATTGCAGATTCATTATCGGCTCTGTAGAGATGCAACTGGGTGGTCTCTCCAGAGCAGCATTTTCCAAACTTTCCCAGTTGCGAGCTTTCCCTCTGGCTTGATTTTGGGATCCGAAACGCTAGCAACAGCTATTTGAGTTTCTTTAATTTGCTGGTCCTGCACATAACTTCTGGGCGGGGGTCCACGAGAGGGAGTGCTGGGGGGCAGCAGCCCTCATTCCCTGCCTTTCCCTCCTCCCCAGTGCCTCCCAGTGTGCCCTACGCATGCTTGGATCGTGGTCCACCCCCCACTGAAGGATGTGCCAAAATGCAGCCCCGGGTTCGGAGGCGGCTGGTTTAGCATCCCCGCAGGCGCTGAGCGATGGGAAGGGGCGGGCGTGAGCCAGCGCAGAAGATGCTGGGCTGCAAGGTGAGCACCCAGCAGCCTCTTATTTCCCAGCTCTGCTCAACCATGGCGTGGTTTGAGGGATGGCTCTTGAAAACAAACCCAAACCTCAAACAAAGGGCCCGACTTTCATAATCACACATGCAAGAATGCATCCGCAGTTGCTTAATTGCTACATGCAATTACCCTCCAAATTAGAGGGCAATTACCCCAATTCAGTGTACAATCTCTGTCATTTTATATTATAAAATTACATGTACAAATAGCTATATAGGGACATAACTAAGTGTTTGCAAATAACTTCAGTTGCATACACAGTTTCATGTATAAAGCCCGGTGGTTTTGACAGTTAGGCAAACAGACTGTCTGGTACATCACTCAGTGTTTATGCAGACTATTTTGACACATCCCATCTTTTCGTATATACTTTCATTTTAGGTTTTAAAAAGGGGACAGGCAGAGATAAAGAGCTGAGATTTATAGCAGCCTTCAGCCTTGGGGAAGATATTCCCTATGTATCTAATTATGAGTTTAGGAGCCCAGCAACTGCTAACACCTAGACCCAGAGTTGCTACACTGGATCTTGGCTATAATTTAGCAGCTGTTGGATAATGACACAGCCTCGGTGATCTGTCGGCAGCTCCAAATTAGGAGAGCAGAGTTTAGTCTCAGATCAGCAGCGAGGTCCCATGCCTCAGCAGGCTGAAGTCCTTCAGTTCAAGAGGACCCTTTTTAATGAGCTCCCTCTGTGCCTCGCAACTCCCAAGTAGAGGAGAGAGGTCTCCCCACGTCGCATGGTGCTTCGACTGCTCTTCTCATCATTACATGCCTCGGATAGGTGCTGGGGGTCTTGCTCGGCCGAAACCCAGTGATGCTTCAGTCATTTGGAGCAGAAAATTGACCCAGGGGAGTCGGCGTAATGATAGTTTCTCAAGGCTGAAGTCAAAAAGTTGACTTCCACCCCAAAAATGGGTGGTGGCGGGTAGACTCCCGCTGCCTTCATGATGTGTTGGGAGTTATTTGGGCTTGGGGGTGTTTTGCATAAAGGTATTTGTGTGTGGCTTTTGTTTGAGGAAGGTGTTGGGAGAAGCCACTCTGCGTCATCTCCAAAGTGCTGGGTGGATGCAGTGGGATGCCAGAAACCCATCTGCTCCAGCAATTCTGCCTTTGACTTTGATTTCAAACAGGACTTCAGACTTCATTCCTTAAATGACTATTTGTGGATCGTGGTATTAAAACGTTTATTGTTTTTGCCCGGCTGCTGACACGAGGCTCTTTTCCATGGAGAGAACCGGAGCTGGTAGCAGGCTGCTCTGCTGGAGATGCCAGGCTGCTGCCCGGCATGCGTGCCCCTGTTTTGCTTGCTCAGCGTTTTCTGCAAAGCGCTGAACGTGCAGCGAGCCGGGTCTGCCTGCGGTAGTTTCTGCAGACACGGTTGAAACATCTCCCCTGCAAAATGCACACGTGTGGCAGGGGCCAGCAGGTCCCACCAGCGTTTGTACTTCTTGCCTGTACCTCATGGCAGTCCATGCTGGGTAGGAAACAGCTTTTTTCCCAACTTTTGCTTTGTGCCTGGGGGAGTTGGGTTAGGTGGGAGGGGAATGGGGGGCACAATGAATTAAACCAAGTTCCGACAGCGATCTTCAAACACTTGCTTAGCAAATGTTTTATATCTCGTTCCGCCCAAGTCCTGTTGACTTTCTGCCAAAAGCTAAGCAGTTCCCCGGTATGTTTATTTTCCACCCCACATGAGAGGGTGTCCTTTCCAGGCAACGGCAGCAAATGAAGGAGGTCAGGAGCTTTCCTACCATGTACCGATGCTGGAATGAGGGAGACAGCAAGAGCATTGTGGGGAGGGAAGGGCAGGACAGGACCGGGAGGATACAACCCCTCGATCTGAGATTTTTGACTGCGCCTAAAGGCTTTTGTTTCAGGAAAGCCTTTTTATGGCCAAAATTAATTCTGTCCCTTCCCTCAGCTGCTGCTTTGGTTCAACACCTCCCTTGGGCCAGGTTGTGCTGCTGGGCATTGAGGGAAGCCCACTCAAGTCCAACCCAACCCTTCTTCTGCTGATGCATTAGCTGTGGCCAGGGAAGGAAACAAGCGCTTCCTGCCCCTATTTGGGGGCAATACCCTCCCATTTTCGTTGCAACTTGAAATGAGAAGCAGGACATGGTTGATCTGTGCCTCTTCTACCTCTGTTGCTCTGCAGAAGTGTCCAACTTGTTTTTTCTTATAGACCTCTGGTGGCCTTGGGGGAATGGGCGCTTCCATACCCATTGCCCAAGGGGGGAAGAGGAGGCAGGAAAACCCACATGGCTTCCCAGAGATCATAGAATCATAGAATGGTTTAGGTTTGAAGGGACCTTAAAGACCATCCAGTTCCACCCCCCCTGCCATAGATAGGGACACCTCCCACCAGCCCAGATTGCTCCAAGCCCCATCCAACATGGCCTTGAGCACCTCCAGGGATGAGGCAGCCACAGCTTCTCTGGGCAACCTGGACCAGTGTCTCACCACCCCAACAGTGAAAAAATTCTTCCTAATATCTAATCTAAACCTGCCTTCTTCCAGTTTGAAGCCATTCCTCCTTGTCTTATCACTTCATGCCCTTGTAAAAATTCCCTCCCCAGCTCCCCTGTAGGCCCTTTAGGTACTGGAAGGGCTCAATATGGTCTCCCCGGAGCCTTCTCTTCTCCAGGCTGAACAACCCCAACTCTTTCAGCCTGTCCTCACAGCAGAGGTGCTCCAGCCCTCTGATCATCTGTGTGGCTTCCTTTGGACCCTCTCCGACAGGTCCATGTCTTTCCTATGTTGGGGGCTCCAGAGCTGGATGCAGTACTCCAGGTGGGGTCTCACGAGAATGGAGTAGAGGGGCAGAATCACCTCCCTAAATGCAGGAGCAGAGCTCAGGTTTCCTCCTCTTAGTCACCACCATCCCACTGTTCTCCCTCAAAGGGACAAACCCCCGTTTCAGTTCCCCCCCCCCCCCTCCCTTCAGCTGAGGGTTTGAACGCAGCGAGTGCGGGTCAGGCAGTTAGCTACAAACTTTGGTCTCTGCATGATCCATTACAGAGCGAGGTGTGAGTCTTTCTTGATGAGCTAAAGCAGCAGGTAAATTGCCACCCAGTCCTGGAGCTGTGCCCCTTCCTGCTGAGTCCATCTTGGGCACAAACATGAGGGTTTCTTGCAGTCCTGAGGCCCCAGCGGGATGAGGATCCTCACCGAACGGCTTTTTAAAAAGAGCTGAAAGCGGGTAGGAAACAAGCAAGTTTTTAAAGTGTCTCCTTAATGCAAGCATCCGTAGGAGCTGTTTTAAGGCAAACATACATATATTTAGTCATCCAAGACTTTATACGTGCTTTTGTTCAACTCATCTAAACTTTGACAGTGGGGAAAAAACCGCGAAAGGCCTTTTTCCTGGCGCGGTTGCTGTTTGCCGAGTTGGGTTTGCGTGTTTGCAAGCAGATCTTAGTCTTCAGCTGAAACTTGTTCCAGAAAAGACAACTGTCTTGGGGGAAGGGAGCCTGGGCTCAGCACGGGATTTAGCAGCCTCGGTTTGCTGGTCCCAGAGCCGCTAAAGCTCCTGCTTCACATCTTTTTAACATTCCCTTTTTCAAAGCACGGTGGAAACATCAGATCTCACCGCAACTCTGTGCGTTGCATTGGCCTTCGTGGCAGGCGGAGAAAACAGCGGCTACAGAGTATTGCTGGAGGTTAAGAGACGGAGGTGGCTGAGCCAGGATTAGATTTTGGGGCTGCTTCCCAGGCAAATGGTTCATTAAACCTTCCCGCTTTCTGGGAGATGGGGTTGGGGTGGAAGAGGAAATCCCCACCTGGAGCAAAAGCAGGATTTGGTTCAGGATGATGGAAATAATGCATTTCGAGGACTGGACAAGAAGGTGATAGTGAGTATTAGCTATCAGGTATCAGCTGGAAACCATGTGAAGTATTACAGTGGAGCTAAAATATTTACTCATTCCTTTATAAACAGAAAGATATTGCCCTTCCCACACGCAAGACAATGCTCCTTCCCTTTCCTTTCCTGCTGATCTAACGAGTATTTAGCAAAAATGCTTAATCTGCCCTAACAAAGTGTGGTGTAAGTATCAAGAGAACAAATATCAAGCCTTTAACAAGAAGCGTCAATATTGACACTGTTCTGTGTTGAGGGATATTGGTAGGTTGTTTTTATTATAGTAAGCAACTTGTCAGAGGAAAACTCAGATGGAGCTTTGCAAGTGCCGATAAAACCTGCAGGTGCTATTGAAATTGAGCTCTTGTTCGTGTGTGCTTTGAATATAATTTCCAGTTTCAGAAGTCAGCTTTATGACTTTCTCATAGCCCTCCTGCCTTTCAGTCTCTCCCACGATGCGGGTTAAACTTTCTTCCCGAAAAAGAGTTATTGAAGGATTAAACACCTCTTCAACTTGCAAAGAGATCTTCCCAGACTGAGGAGTTTGCTCCATACCAGAATACTTACCCATCGCTGAGTCAGGGGGTCAGTAGCAGGAGTAGGTTGGACACATCACCCCTAGCTTGTGTAGAAACCATGGTTTCTCCTGCTACCTTCTTGCGGTTCCACTTCTGCTCTGTCCCAGGTCATCTGCACTCCTTAGATGACATCTGTTGGCAGCAGAAGGTTGATTCCCTACAGCAGATCACTCTACGTTCAATAGCTTGAATGCAATCTCTAGCTCAAGCGCCATCTCTGAAGTGCTTTCCATGAACTGCAAAATTGGAGGTGAATCTTGCCACCAGGTAACAGCTTGGAGACTTGGCAACTTGAGGACTTGCGGGCTGTGGAAAGGCAGGTCAGGCCCAGCTTCCTCCTCACTTGGGGCAAGTCGTTTAATCTTGGCATGTTGGATCTTCAGTTGGAAGTAGTATTCCTTTCTCTGGCTGGATTTTGTGAGGGTACTTGCATCAGTGGTGGATGGGTGTTCAGGTATGGAAACGATGAAGCTATAGAAGGTATTGGGGGCCTGGAGCTGGTGCCTGTGCCCAAGCTGGGTGTTTTCTCTGTTGGCTGTAAGCCACTCACTGCTCAGAGTCTTATGAAGACTGAGTTGCATCGCCTTGTAGAGACCTTTCAGAAGTGGCTGTTTTGCCATGTTGAGTGGGAATCACAGGCTGGGCTGCATTTAGGGCGTCCAGACATGGCCCTGACTGCCTTAACCTCAACGTTAAAGGATGCACGGCCTTTGGAGAAGATAAAGTCATGAAAATACCGCAAA
Source organism: Vanellus vanellus (assembly GCF_965231255.1). Lineage (NCBI taxonomy): Eukaryota > Metazoa > Chordata > Aves > Charadriiformes > Charadriidae > Vanellus > Vanellus vanellus. The sequence continues at coordinate 7,334,496 of NC_138906.1, read as the reverse complement.
ATTTTCCAGCCAGAAACTTAGTTCTGCACTTTGCAAAGGTCTGGCTATTCCGGGAGCGCAGCACTTTCATTTCACCATCCTGTGGGACCCATTCGTGTTTTCTACCCAGTTGTCAACACATTTTATTGGGATACCTACATTTTCCATGATTGCAATCCATCAAAATAATGGCCTTGCCTTCAGTTGGGTAATCCCAAAGAGAGATGGCTGCAGGGCGCCTCAGGATTTACATAATCACAAGCTTCATGGTACCTTTTCTGGGGGTCTGCTTAGATGTTGTGTGTTTGTTTTATTCTTCTTCTCATTTTAAACTAATCCTCAAAATGCTGCAAAGTAGAATATTTCCAAATGAAGAGAGGATTTCTAAGGCTTAGGACAAAACAGGTCACCTGCAGATACAGGTGTTCCCTTACTTGACTCTGTTTTTAATGGATGTGTCTGTAACGGTGTTTCAGTTCTGTGCCATGGTGGCCGTGTGGGAATTGTTTTACTTGGGGCAGTAGGAACTCCTCAGTCCTTTGGTACAAGGCTCTAATGGGGAAAAGACTCACAGGGTATTGATACTCCTTTGTTTGTGGTGGCCAAACATCTGTTTGGGGTGACCAGAGTTGTTCGGGAAACAAAGTTGCTTTTTGCTGGTGGTCTTGTTTGGGTGGAGAGGCAGCGTGAGCTTGGCATTTATTGTATGGAGACTTATCCAAATAAGCCTGAACTGTGATCTAAGTGAGTAATAGTCCCTCCTGTGCAGGATGAATATTATCTATTCTCAGTTACATCCTACCAGTGTAAGAAACCATTTATTTTAAGATGCTGTTTCCTGAAATAGTGGTGGAGAGGGAGAGTAACTCTTGTGTGACATTCCAGCAAGCGGCAAGTAGCACCTTGGGAGGTTATCTTTCCTAAACAGGGTGTCTATGGCTAGAAAGTACTGGATATGAGTTGTACATCCCCCCCCTTTGGGTTCTATGGTTGAAGCACTGGCCGGAGGAGACCTTGTGGAGGTCTCAGCTGAGCTCTTGACTTCCCTGTGAGCTCCTGTTGTGAGCCTAGGCAAACCTGACCTCTTTGTTCCCCACCTCAGACCAGCAGAGGAGAATAACCCTCCACACCGTGCTGAAGCTCACAACGATGAGCTGCTCAGCTCCCAGGGAGGCAAATGTGTGCATCACCTAAAGCATAGCCGCGTGGAGATGTGTCTCCTGGGATCCGTTTCTGATTTTGCTTCAACGTACTTGGGGTTTGCATTTTGCTTCAGGCCCAGGCCATGGGGAGGCTGAGACAAGGGAATGCATTTACTACAATGCCAACTGGGAGTTGGAGAAGACCAACCAGAGCGGCGTGGAGCGCTGCGAGGGGGAGAAGGACAAGCGGCTCCACTGCTACGCCTCCTGGAGAAACAACTCGGGCTCCATCGAGCTGGTGAAGAAAGGCTGCTGGTTAGATGACTTCAACTGTTATGACAGGTAATAGCCTAACTGTTTTTTCTGAATACAGGTTTAATTGTTCCTCTAAGTGCAAAGGCTCATGATTTTTGCATCGAGGAAAAGAAAGCAAGTCCAAGTCAATTGGCCCGTTCATCCCCTGTAATTACTCCTGTTGCTAATGCAGCGCTCAGAATTGTCACTTATCTGTCTTGACTTTCTAAATAAAAGCTGCAAAAGGCGCTTTTAGGATTTTTTTGTTGTTGTTGTGGTTTTTTTTTCCTTAGCAAAGCTTTGATAATTCTGGCATGCGTTGAGAAACGTGTCCTGTACCATCAAATGAAGAGCAATATGTTCTTCCAAGAGCATTTGGCGATACAAAGGAAAACTTGGAATCATTCAGAGCTCTCTAGAAAAGCACAGATATCTGGGGGTGTTTAGAGGTTGAGATATTCTGGCGTTTGTGATGTTGCAAAAAGTTTCATTGTTGTTTGGCTGAGTTAAGAGACGGGCCAGGAGAAAGAGGGGGGCAGCAAAAGCAATAGGCGTGTTTGTGTGTCGCTGCCTGTAGTGAGTTGAAAAGGAGTGAGGTTATGCAGTACGAAGGCTCCAGCCTCATTTAAGAGCTGGGAAAATAAACTAGTCTTTTCTCATTTCCCTCAGTGCAATTCTACAGAAGGGAAAAGAATTGCAGCTAAAGAAAATAGCCCTCTGAAGTTTCGGTTTAAAAGGACAATGTTCAGTAGCTCTAGACTCAGTTTCCGTTAAAGAGAACCAAACCCCAATGACCGACCAACCAACCCAAACCCAACCGTTTCAATAAGGATTAACACAACATGGAATGCAAGGATTTTTCTTGATATAACACCAATGTAGGTTGATCTCACCTTTGTGCAATTCCCAGCTGCGCATCTTTGTAGCTTCTCATTCCAAAAGTTTTAGGACGTCGGGTCCGAAGCTGTGGGGCTTAAGCTGGGACTAGATTTGTCCCACGGCTGGAGAGTTTTCTCCCCATACACTGTCCCTGCTTTTGTGCCCGTTCTCTTCACTTATCCCCACTGTGAGTCGTTCCTCATCTTCATTCTATTATTAGCGCCGGGGTTACTTTCCCACCACACCTATTCCCTTGCCAGTTGCGTAGCCAAGCTCTATATATAGTTAAATTTTTATTCTTTCCCCGATAAATCAATCCTCCTTGGCCCATTAGTCATCTTAATGCCGATCCTTCTGAGAACAGAAGGTCACTCTAGTTTCCTACTTCCAAGCAGAAGTGTTTACTGTAAACAGATTTCTCCTTTCAGTGCCTGCTCTTGTATACAGTGACACTTGTATTGTCACTGAGTGTCTCTGTGCAGGGATGTAGTGGTTCTTAAACTTTGTCATAATGTGTTGCTCTGTTACAACAGTAAAAAGTTTCCAGGGCTCCTCACATGCCTTTTTGCAGCCCTGGGGTTGAGCATCCATTATCCTGCAGCCTGATTCTTCAAAGCCGCAGTTCCAGGGCAAAGCTAAAAGATCTTCTGAGAATTAACAAACAGTACAAGTGTTGAAAGCAACATTTGAAATAAAGGTTAGCTTTAATTAAATAAAGGTTGTTTAAATGGAGTCTTTTTTTTTTTTCCCCCTTCCCTTGAGTGCCTTCAGCAGTCTTTCATGCAGGTAGTGTTGCATCCCAAGGTGGCAAAAATGGCTAAAAAGATGATTTTTCAATCGACGGTGCTGTGCTGATGCCCTTTCTGTCTCTGTCTTCAGCACCTTTGGACCCTGAGGTCCTGGGTGCAACCTCAAGAGGTGCACCTGTACCTGTATCTGCAAGTGTCCCCTGCGTGCGGGGCACGGTGAAAATTTCAGAAGTGCAAGGGTTGGGACGCTGAGGGTGATGGCTCCTTACTCTGTTCTTTATCTTAAGGGAACAAGAACGTGCCATATGTACATTTAAGGCTATAGGAAAAAGGTAGTGTTTCAAAATCGACTTGTGTGCTCTTCCTTTATTTACACAGCCCCACCGGAGAGGTCGTGGTCACGTTGCCTTGAAGAGCACGTGAACCGCTACGAAACATGCCCTCGCTGCCATAGAAAAATGTGTCATTCTCTCCCACTGTCTCATTTGTAATATTTGCTAAGTATAACATGTCATATGTACCTGGATGGCTGCCCTGCGCGCACACCAACTCAAAGACAGGGATAATGAATTGCAGATGTGGAGCAGGCTGTTTTCGCTCATTAGCTTGATTTCTTAACCAACAGATTTAGCAAAGGATATGTGTTTTCTATTGAAGACTCCAATACCGATGCTGTTAAATCCAAACGGCTTGTTATCTGATTTCACGAAAAAGCATCTGGAAAGATTGCTTAACTTGTTGAAACATCTTTGTTCATTTGAATAAGTCAAATAGCTGTTTTTTTTTTTCTTTGAAGTTTGAAAAAATAAAAGCCTGCAAAACAAACCAAGTGCTTCCCAGCTGAGACCTTACATGAGACATTTCGGCTATAGCCGCTGTTTTTTTCCCCCCAAAGGAATAAAGCACCAAAACCTGCCCTGCGTTATGACTGAAGAGAGCCTTTTCCGTTCTTCTTGGGGCAGTATGTCAGTGATACCACAGAAAGGGAGGCTTGGCATGGGTTCATAAATGAGTAATAATGTCAAACACATATGATTGTTTTGCTACTTCCTCCGAGTGGTCAAAGGAAGGAAGTTATGCATATAATTTAGCTGGGCTTCAGGAAATAGTTTGATACAGTTCTCTGCGGAGAGCAGCTCTGCATCCCGAGTAGCTAAAAGCAGAGGGTACCGTAGCTAAAGGTGGCGGGGAAGGGAAGCAGGCATTGAAGGAGGAGAAAGAAAGGACTGCTAGAGCACGGCAAAAATCACTGCACGTCTCTTTTGGCATTGATCTGTGGGAGAGAGAGGATGTGTGGAAGTGGAGTTGGTGTGATCCGTGGAAGTCCCCTAACGCCTTGCACAGTGTGGAAGGAAACCTCGGTGCTGAGAAGGCTGTAGCGCTACCTGGATAACAGACGGATACGAACAATGGGAGCTGCAGCCTGATTTCGTAAAGGCTTTTGTGCAGGAGTAAGTTTTTTAAAGGAAGAGGAGATGGCACATGAAAATGAAACTTTAAAAAACAAACCCCAAACCTGCAGCCTCCCTCCTGCCTGCATCAGGACTGTTGTTGCTGGTGGTGTCTGGTGCCCTTCTAGTGCATGTAGTGATGCTTAAGGCTGGGAGAGCAGTCTGAGCTCAGCCCTGGTCATACGGGCTTTATCGCAGAGTCTTTAATTGTGTGATCAAATACTCCTCTCCCCTGACAGCATACATACGGGCTGCGGGAAAGACACTGTTCAAGGAATGAGGCATCTCTCCATCGTTCTTCTGCTTCTCATTCAGTTAGCGGCGGCGACTGTTATTTATTACTCGCCATCTAATGCCTTCGGTACATATGGAAGCATTTGTTTCCTTTACGGTCTTTTCAAGGGTCTTTGCTATCCACTGGGGTATTTGAGTGCCAAGTTGTTTTCTGTAAGTGGAGACTGCCGGTCTGTACAGCGCAACAGCAGGAGAAGGCGTGTGGAGAAGACAACTGGGGGCAGGTCGGCTCCCAAAGCTGAAGCAGGAGTTGGCTGATGTTGTTTTTTCTCTTCCTTTCATTGCTGTGTCCGTCGCTCCATGACGCAGGCAGGAGTGTGTAGCCACAGAAGAAAACCCTCAAGTGTTTTTCTGCTGCTGCGAGGGCAACTATTGCAATGAGAAGTTTACCCATTTGCCTGAAGTCACCGGCCCAGAAGGTGAGTGACTGGTTGGATGGGGAACTGGGGTCTCTTCCTCTTGACCCAGTTTGTGATGACTTTGAGTTGTTTCATGCTGAGCAAAAAAATACATCTGACAGGACACAAAGTACCATTTTGGTTGCAAAGTCCAGAAATCCTCTCCTGGCATTCTTCAAGAATAGTTTTTTTTTATGTTGTTTGACTCTGTGGGTTATGTGTGTTGTACCAACACGCCATACACCGTGGATATATTTCAAGGAGGAAAAGTAATAGCGGGTCCTTCTTCAGAGGCTAATTGAAAAATGATGATTCTTTCAGCTGTAGGCTTGCTAAAGCATCATTCAATAAAAATTATTAAAGCAGGTGGATCTTATCCTTAGGATGGTTTATTTTGCTATCAACTACCTGCATTTACTGAGATGTTCCAGTAGACCATTATCAGATTTTCATGGGCTTTCCTGTTAGGTTTTTAATTGTTTACATGGGTTTTATTATCTCCTGTTATTAATGTACCCGTAGCAACCTAGTAGCAAATATTCTTTCTCTCACAGTTTTTTGTTTAATTTGGCAAGTCTTGCTATTTTTTCCTTCCCTGTCTCCAACATAGCAACATGGCTCCATTTAGTATTCCCATTGTTTGTGTCTCAACTGCACTGATGTAATTTGGAACAAGAACTACTGTGGGAATAGTGCATTTGATTGTGGCTCCGGCAGCATTTTACTAAAAACTGACATCTTGTCAATCACTGTAAAAGGCAAAGCAACGCTGCGAGGGATTTTGTGCTTGCCTAATACATTCGGAAGCATTAAGAGGAGGAAATTTTCTGCTTTTACGTATTCCAGCAAGAAATACCCATCTTAAATAAAGGTCAGATGGAGGCTCGGCTTGCAAAGTGTGGTTTGGACGATTGTAACTCCATCAGTAATAGCCATATGGAAAAGAGTAAATTGTGGAGCTGTATGAATACTGTTGGATGTGACGGGACATGCCACTAAGCATTGTCGGCTTTGGAGTAGAAGGAAGGACGGGGTTTGGTTGCATCTGGCCGTGTAGCTGGCAGTGCTGTTGCGTGCCTGAAGGGTCCTTTCCCTCGTTTACCCTGCTCTTTTCTCGCAGTCATATACGAGCCGCCGCCACCAACGCCCTCCCTGCTCAACATCCTGGTGTACTCGCTGCTCCCCATCGCTGTCCTCTCCATGGCCATCCTCTTGGCCTTCTGGATGTACCGTCACCGCAAGCCTCCCTACGGGCACGTCGACATTAATGAGGTGAGGGAGAAACCGGGGGCTTTTCCAAGTTGTTCCCCTGTATTTGGGCCTGGCAAAAGGCCCGCTGGATGCTCAGTATATGTTCAAATCCACTTTTGCTTCACTCTTTTCAGGTGGCCTAACTCTTCTTCTCTATCTTTTTGAAGTTGGTGGTACAGTTGGCCTCCGTGGCAGTGTTAGCACCCCCTGTGAGGCTGATGGGTTCAAGATGGGGTTATCACGACATCCGAAATTTCTAAGGGATGGATTTACACAGCCCTGCTTGATGGCTCCCCTTCCCCCCAAACACGCAAACCCCTCCCCCGATTTCAGCCAACTTAGCAGAGGAGCAGAGATCATACAGATGATAAAAGTTCCTACCTGTGGGGTGCGAGGAGATGCTTTCCCTGTTGAAGCTCAGTTTTTATGAGGCATCAGAGAATGCAAGCAAGAGGTCATCCTCATGGCCCAAAGCCATCGGGAACTGGTCCTTGCTGGCTCTGCTGTGCCCTGAGCCTTCTGGTTTCTTCTGAAGGGCCGAGCAGGTACCTCTCCCTCCCTCCTCTGCCCATTGCAGCCCATACTGTGAACCTTCCCCGTCTGAAAGCAGCTAGGACAGAGCTCCGACCCCACGCGTCCTGCGGGGTTGCGTTGTTCTCCTGGACAAATGCAGAGTTTAAACAGATACGATCTTTATGATGCTGACAGACCTGTTTACTGCCCATTGCTAGGGTTATGTGAAACACGTCTAACGAAGTGCAAAGCAGTGGGAGGTTTTAGGTGTAGTTGGCTGTTGGGTCACAAAGATCAAAAAGTTCCAGCTTTTGGCAGGAGGTAGCCTTGAGGTCATCGGTGTTTTACAGCCCAAAATAGCTCTTGCTTTGAAAACATAGGAGAATTCAGGTTTTGCCAGAGGATGGCAGGCAGCGGTTTCACACACAAAGCGACACTTGGAGGTGTAGATTGTTATATATGCTCTATACGAATACCCTGCAAAGCAAGATAGGGAATTTTGGGCCGCTCGTGCTGCAAACAGTACATCTAAATAATTTGTATGAGATAAAACGTCACTTCTTTACACCTCTTTCCCCTCACGCAGCCTCTCCATCCCTCCCCTTCCTTTGTTTTACAGTCCAGCTTCAGCTCGTGACAGTGTTTTTCTCTCGTGCAGGACCCCAGCCCGCCACCCCCTTCTCCTCTGGTTGGCCTAAAGCCTCTGCAGCTCTTGGAAATCAAAGCGAGGGGACGCTTTGGCTGCGTGTGGAAGGCTCAGCTGATGAATGACTACGTAGCAGTGAAAATCTTCCCTATTCAGGTGAGAAGGGCATTGCATTAGGTTCTCACTCGCTGGGCTTCCTCACCCATGCTGAGATGCTCTAAGTGCCTATGGAGGTGTTTTTGAGACCATAACAAAGATGCATTTGGACTCTTCTGCTGGAGGAAACCGTTCAAGGACCCTCCTTCCCTTCCTACACTTTTCTCTGTGTTATCCCATTACCAGATGCTTCCTGCAGCAGTGGTTGTTGCAAGAAGGGCAAAAACAAGCAGATTTTGAAATCTACAGGGTATTTTAACTTCGTTGCAAATGTCCGTGTTGTTAAAGTCCAGCGAGGCAGCGTGCAGCTGCGATGCCCAAAGTGCACACAAAGGACCAAAGCCCCGGCTTTGTGTGTCCTGCCTGGGTGGATTGTAAATCCAGACCCGAACCTAGCAAAGAGTTTGCAGCTTACAAAGGCTCAGCCCCGGCGCTGTGAAAGCTAATTGCACTGCAGCGTTTCTGTCAGCTCGCATCTTCTGCTCTAGGAAACCTTTGAACACTCCTGACTTGACTCTCTAGGAATTGTAGACGGAAAGAGTAAAGCAATCAAAAGTCAAATGAAAGAAGAATGACTGAAAGATCTTTGTGCTCCTCTGCTATCTCCTTCTTCGTTAATTTTTCGCCCCGTATTTGTTGTCACAGCGTTGCTAAAGGAGATTTGCACATCTTCTGTCCAGGCCAGCTGTGACCTACTAGTAAATATTCAATAGAGCCTAGATTAGGTTTTGCAATCGTAACGTTTACAGCTCCAATGCAGATCTGCGTGCACTATGCACAGGCTTTATTCTTGCAAGCGTCCTTAGGAAATCTTGACAAATCTTATTTCTCAGTGAGGTTGGGTTTGGATTCCTCCCCCCTCCCCACACAGGCGCTTTAGGAATAGCTGAGGGTAATTTTGGCAAAGGGAGACTGAGAACAGCAACTTCCAGTCTTTCTCCAGCATCTACCCTTTAAGAAAAAAGCCTAATTTTGAAGGGATACATCACATCCGAATGCTGGAGGATGATATTAAGAGGAACGTGAGCAGTTCTGACTGTGCTGAAGGAGCTGTTTGCTTTAAAGGGAAGTGTGATCTTTGATGGTGCATTTCTCCCTGCTTTAGGATAAGCAATCTTGGCAGAGCGAGAGGGAGATTTTCAATACTCCTGGCATGAAGCATGAAAACCTTTTGCAGTTCATCGCAGCAGAGAAAAGAGGGACAAACCTAGAGACAGAGCTCTGGCTGATCACAGCTTTCCACGACAAGGTAATGTATCGTTGCACGTACATTTTGGGAAGACAGAGAGGCAGTGGTTGTGAAGCAGCAGGATTTGGTGTCTAATGTTCTCCCAGGAGCTCCCCTGTAATCTATCCAGGCTGTCCCTGGTGAGCCGTGGCTCAGCGGTAGTGGAGAGCTGCTCTTGCTCCCCTCGTTCAATAGATCTTCCTGTAGCTTTCAAGGCTTTCCTACACAAACAAAGGATTAATAAAGGTAGGACCTGGGGAGAGGCACAAAAGGCCACAGCTCACGTATGTGGTGGTCACCATCTCTTAACGTGCCTAGATGTGCACGTAGGAGCCGGGGGTTGCAGACCCTCGCAGTCCCAGCTCACCCCTTGCGCACAGGCTCTGTGTTTGCTTTAAAAGCTCAGGGCATATCTCCCTTTTCATGGATTGCTTTAGTTATCAAACATGACTAACACTTAAAACAAAACAAACACGCACAAATCCAGGGTTGAGCCAGCACCGTTATCCTTCTGTTTAATCCAAGGTCTACTGAGTCAATCATTGCCACAACCAGCTGATACGATGCATCACCTTCTTGCATGGAAGGTTTTCCCCTTTCTTAGGTTAGATGAATTGCTCTGTTTTGAGATGATTTTGTCCCTTCCTTATCTCCCTCTCCTGCCCTGGCAGGTTAGTAGACTCCTTTTTGGACAGCCAGATACTTTCTGTGCTTTCAAAGGCTGAGGACTCACGAACACTTCTGGGTTTTATTTCTCCTTTTTTGCGCTCACTGGTGATTCTTTTCCCCCCTGTTAAATCAAGGTTCAGATTTCTCAAGCGCTCATTAAAATCATTTTCTAAACTGATGAGTTGGCACATCTGTCACATAGCAGGGTCTGCGATTAAGAACATGCGATGTCCTGTTTCGCAGGGCTCTCTGACGGATTACCTGAAGGGCAATATTATCAGCTGGAACGAGCTCTGCCATGTTGCAGAAACAATGGCCCGTGGCTTGTCCTACCTTCATGAAGATGTCCCTTGGTGCAAAGGTGAAGGACACAAACCTGCTATAGCACACAGGTACGGCCCCTTTCGTTGATGCCATTCGAGTGCTCTGTTCGAATGTTCGCCACCTCTTTGAAATGATGCTGTTGAATGGAGGAGGAGGTTGTGCTTTTGGGAAGTAGATGCCTTTTAACCCAACAAATCCTATGCTAAGACAAGATTTTTTTTTCATTTACATATGAAATGGCAATGGGCAAGTAAGTACCTTGTCTGTGAAACAGTCGGTATGGGTGGCAAATGTCTGAAGGGTAGGTGCTTCCCTCGTCCATCAACTCTTCTCTTGGCCTGTAGTAGGAAGGGAAATCTGGTTGCTGCAGAAGCGCTCTTTGAAAGGACTGTGCTTGATAAATCGCATTATAATCTGTGTATTTCTATGACCGTACCAAGATTTGGACCCTATTTTTCCCTAAGTGTTTTAGACTGATAACTCCTCTGCGTGTCTTCCCACAGAGCTTTTGATCATTAGGCAAGAAATGGAGAAACTGTAGAAATGCAGAAAATGGCTGCTTTTTATTCTTCACAGTGGTTTTATAGTGCCCATATCATGCAGGGGTTCTCGTGAGAGACACCAGAGGAGACACCAGGCTGCCTCTTGAGATCTCTTGGCACCTGCTTCAACCCACCTGGGTGGCAGCACCGTGGGGACAGTAAAAATCCAGAAAGAAGTGGGTTAAACCATCCTGACTGCAACAACACTTGTTTTAGCCCTTCTCCGCAGTCCCACATTGCTTGCCCTGGACTAAAGCATCTCTACCGAGCGGTTCGCTAGTGGCGCGGCAGGAGGGGGGAGTTTTCCAGAAGGGATTTACGTGGGCTACACGTCGTAATCCGCGGCCGTACTCCCCCGCCACCCACCATATTTCATCTAGGAGGGACTTAAACCCCAAGTCCAGCTGCAGCAATTTGTACCCGATCTAGCGGGGCCGTCTTCATGTACGGCAAGATAATCCCTGGGTTTGCAAGGGTTGTCCCTTCCCCCAAAACAACACCCCTCCGCAAACGTGAAGGTTCCTGAGAGCTGGGGGCTGTTGAAAGAGCCTGCAGCTGCCTTTGTGCTGCTCCTGGAGCTGACCCCTGTGTCCCTGACATTTGTCCCTGTGGAATAAAGGCAGTGGTTTATACATGAAAATTCCTGAGGGTGGGGAACAGAGGAAGGCTATAGAAAGGCTTTAAAGCAACAGATCGCGCTCATTAGTGTCCCCATCCATTTAGCAAATGATAAAAGATGGAGAATGCACCATTTGTGTGAATTTAGCACATACCTACGGAAGAGGGATTTCAGGACACAGGGGATTTCCCTTGGATTACCCCACTCCTTTTCATTTCATTTTTGTTTTAAAAGAAAACACCAAATACATTTTACGTCTGGGGGTGGGGGGTGGGGGTGTGTATTTTTGAATGGCTTCACACACCGCATGTGAAGGTGGGACCCCCCCAGTCAGCGCTGGGCAGGGGTTCAGCTAAGTCCTTACTGGCCCCCGGCACTACAAGGAGGATTAAGGTTATGGGATCGCTTGTTGGTGCGAAAGTGCCCCCGCGTGGAAGCTGAAAATAAAATCTCCGGTGTCTGAATGGAGTTAACACACCCGTTGTTCATAGTCCGCTCGCTCTCTTATTCCCTAGTTTGAAGCATAACACGGAAAAAGAGATTTTCTTCTTTTCAGGCTACTTTCCTTTATCAGTGGCCATTTTAGGATAGTCAAATGCACGTGGTGTTAGTGGGAACTCTGCTTGGCACGGCTCGGGTCAGGTCTTTCTCCCTGTCCTAGATACGTTTGCATTGCAGCTCACACTTGTCAATTCAAGGAGGTTTGTGGAAGGAAGGGAAGCGCGGAAAAATGGGGAAATATAGGGAAATAGGGGAAAAAAAGGAAGGGCAAAGGGAAATCACAGAATCGCATATCAAGGTGTAGCAGTTAGCTGTTGCATGCCCGAAGGGCAGTGCAGGTGAACAACAGCAGCCCATACAATAATACAAACGCCCATACAATAATACTGGTTTACATCTCACTTCACGTTGGAAACGTATCGTTCAGGCAGACCGTCTAATAATTTCTGTGTGGTCCTCATTGAGCAACTGTTTTGCAGAAATCTCGTGCACAATCTGTACCATTCTGGAGGGCATAATCCCTTAATGCTGACCGAGCAAAGGAGTTTATCTGTGTCATTAGATGATGGCTGTTTTCTAAGCCTGTGGGGAAACTGCTATAGCGTGGAAGCAGTCAGTCTCTAAGATGACAGGTATTAGGTAAATGGTGTTTTTCTGTATAACAGAGGGCTACAAATGTTTTGCAGGTTCTGCAAAACTATGCTGTGTCCCTAGAAACCCCATGTGTCCCCCTGAGGTGATGGAGGCTGGTTTCTGCTGGGGTTCCCTGGCTGTATGATGCTCTCCAACTTCATCCCCACTTCCCCATCTTAATCCTCCAGCCAGAAATGCCCATCACACTGTGTTTAGCTTAGAAAGGAAAAATCCTTTCTTCTGTTTCTTTTAAGCTCAGAATCAGGGGCTGGGTGGTACAGGAGGATTTTTGCTTGTGGTGCTTTGAGCTGGTGCTCTGGCATGCGAGGCCACAGCGAGCAGTCCTTCTCTATGGTCCAGCAGTTTCTCTCTTCCCAGAGAATTTTGACAGGTCTCTCTAGTGCGGAACAATTGTATCTGCCCTCATTAATTATTTTGTGCAGGCCTGCAATGTCCTGCAATCAGCAGGGTCACCGAGTGAATTGATGATAGGGAAATTATAATGCTGAGCATACAGGACAATTGCCATCTGCTGTCTAAGGTCTGTAATTTAATTACATTGCCAAACATTCCTTTTCAGATGAAAAAGCGGGAAGCCTAGGGAACAGGGCTCCACTGGTTAGGCATCTCGACCCTCCTCCACCCTGCTTTCCAGCCCCTGCAGATTTACCTGAGCTGCCCTAAAATGATCCCTCTGCGGCACAAGCCTGACCCAAATGTCTCCTTAATGCCACCTTCAAGCACAGACCCACCATCTCTACTGCAAATGCTCGCTCCTGCCTGTCAGCTGCCCAGTCCCATCCCGACAGCTCGTCTGAGTGTGGGTTCACCCCCTCCTGTGCTTACTTTCCCACCCTCCGAATTCTCCAGGGAAGATCAGTCCAGCAATTAAAACATAAATCACAGAATGGTTAGAGTTTGAAGGGACCTTAAAGATCCTCTAGTTCCAACCCCCCTGCCATGGGCTGAGACACCTCTCACCAGACCAGGTTGCTCAAAGCCCCGTCCAGCCTGGCCTTGAACACCTCCAGGGATGGGGCAGCCACAACTTCCCTGGGCAACCTGTTCCAGTGTCTCACCACCCTCACAGGAAAGAATGTCTTCCTAATATCTAATCTAAGTCTACCCTCTTTCAGTTTAGAACCATTACCCCTCATCCTGTTGCTACACTCCCTGATAAAGAGTCCCTCCCCATCTTTCCTGTAGCCCCCTTTAGGTACTGGAAGGGGCTATAAGGTCTCCCTGGAGCCTTCTCTTCTCCAGGCTGAACAACCCCAACTCTCTCAGCTTGCCTTCATAGCAGAGGTGCTCCAGCCCTCTGATCATCTTTCTCGCCCTCCTCTGGACTCACTCCAACAGGTCCGTGTCCTTCTTATGTTGGGGGTCCCAGAGCGGGACGCAGTACTCCGGGTGGGGTCTCATCAGAGTAGGGTAGAGGGGCAGAATCACCTCCCTCGCCCTGCTGGCCACGCTGCTTTTGATGCGGCCCAGGATGCAGTTGGCTTTCTGGGCTGTGAGCGCACATTGCCAGCTCATGTTGAGCTTGTCATCTGCCAACACGCCCAAGTCCTTCTCCTCAGGGCTGCTCTCAATCGGTTCTCCACCCAGCCTGTATTTGTGCATGGGATTGCCCCAACCCAGGTGCAGGACCTTGCACTTGGCCTTGTTGAGCTTCATGAGGTTGGCATGGGCCCACCTCTCACGCCTGTCCAGGTCCCTTTGGATGGCATCCCTTCCCTCCAGCATGTCGACGGCTCCGCATAGCTTGGTGTCATCAACAAGCTTGCTGAGGGTGCCCTCCATCCCAACATCTGTGTCGTCAACAAAGACGTTATAAATGTAACAGGAGACTATGGCAGAAGTCTGTTGAAGTGTGTAGTTGGGGTGAACAGAGTCCCACCGGCATCTGCTAATTTCCAGAAAGATCTGTCTTGCATTTGTTGTCGGGAGTGAGAAATGTAAGAAGTGCCCAGAGGTGGGGGTCTATAGCTGGTACTCAAGAGCATGAAATGGTGCCTTATCTTGCCTGCTCTAATTAAAGCACCCCCTTCATATCACTCCTTGCTTTTATTTTGAGGTTAATTCACTGTAAAGTTTGGCTGCTTCTGTGCCAGGCAGCACAGGGCTGCTTGGTTGTGTTTTCGGGACACGGGCAGCGGGGAGCAGCCGAATTAGGCAGCGCTGGACGTGCCGGGCAGCCGGGGAAGGAAGGAAGGAGCTGATTTACTGGGGGCTGCTGAGCCGGTAGACTTACAACGTGTTGCAATTTGATTTAGACACGTGCCATAACAACCCCTTCCCAAACTTGCTTCTTGGCTTGTCCATAGGGACTTCAAGAGTAAAAATGTCTTGCTGAAGAATGACTTGACGGCAGTGCTCGCCGATTTCGGACTCGCTGTACGGTTTGAACCTGGAAAACCTCCAGGGGACACTCATGGACAGGTAATCATTATCTTTAACAATAACATTTTGAAAAAGTTGGGCTTGCCGTAGCTCCTCGGGAGTGGGAGGATAGTTTGTATAGATGCATTTAATTCTCTTCAAGACATGTATTTTCCATAAAAGCTGGTGCTCAGACATAAAGGAGCTGCTTTGATCTGGGTGAGCGGGGAGAGTGCTCGGAGTGCTCGGAGTCTCCCGACGGCTGGGCAGGTGAGGTGCCCCGGCCCTGGGGGCAGGCGGCTCCTTCCTTCAGGCATGGGACTTGCTGACTCTTCATTGTCCTCCATATTAAATATTACTACTCCTAAAATTATTCATTTCTTTTTGAGAATTTGGCCGGGCTGGCTGCTTGGGTGACCTTTAGCAACGGCAGATCTTGCGAGCTGGCCAAGCGCTGCGTAAACAATTTACTAACGTTTTTATGAGTTCCTAATTTTCTGCCTCTGCGTTGCGGCGAGCAGCCCCTCGTTCTGTTCTCGTGCTGGGGCGCATGCCATCCCCTCCATGTGCCTCCGGGGTTTTTTGAATGCCTGTCTCCAGTGCAAGCTCCCTTTTCACCTTTATCCCAGAAGGAGCGAACACCTTCCTGGGTTAGCCCCTGTGGCTTTCCTGATTTTGCCCTCTTTTTTTGGACTTTTCCATTTTTTTCTATGCCTTTTCACATCCTGGCTTCCCCCTGTCCCTACGACCTCAGGTAACAGCCAGAAGAGATGAGAATTTCCTAAAGGAAAATATTAAGGGCATTTCAATTCCCATGTTAAAAAGGTGCTTTTTCCCTTGCTCTCCTCTCCGCTCTCCTACGTTATGGGCTGTCATTCTGCCACGTGTATTACCACAACTATATGAGGAGCTCAGTGTGGCTCCACCTGGACTAAACACAACAAGGTAGGCACTATAATGAGGACTGAATCCCCTCAAAGTGAGCGAGGATCTTTTCCAAGCCAGATCATGGCAACCCAGGGCCGGGTAGACTTTGCAGGGTTCATGCTTTACTACTCCCGTGGCTGCAGGAGACTTGTTTTATCCAGGGCTGTCAAACCAACACCTTTTCCTACCATTTCAGGATATATCAATTTTACTATATATATATATATATATATATGATTTTTTTTTTAGTGAAAGGGGATTGAACTTTCAACGACTGTGATAACCAAGTCTGACTTGACCTCAGGGTGTTTTGCATACCTCCAAAGACAGCATTTTCTCATACAGCGTGTGCTGCTGGAGCAAGATACGGTGGGACACGGGGAAGGCAGGATTTCATCCGTACTCACCGTGCCACGCTGCATTTAAATGAGACCTGTAGCGTACGCTGAATGAGTATCACACACGTAGCCGTGCGCTTTGGCATTTTCCTTCAGGTAGCCCATCTAGACTCGAGTGATCTTAATGAGAATCGGTGTCAGAAAAAAACAGCCCCCTTTTCTTTGTTTTCCTAGTGAGGTGCAACTTGAGCAGAAGTAGCCTTCAGGCTAATGAAACCAGCTGTCACTCATCTCCAACCAGCGGAGGCTGACTGGCCCAACTGGAATGTAACTTGAGTTGTTTCTTTCTCTGTAGGTGGGAACAAGGAGGTATATGGCTCCCGAAGTGTTAGAGGGAGCAATCAACTTCCAACGAGACGCCTTCCTGAGAATAGACATGTATGCAATGGGACTGGTGTTGTGGGAGCTAGTCTCCAGATGTAGAGCAGTTGATGGTAAGACTAAAGATCGGCTCTTTCCGGGGGAGGGCTCTGTTTCAGTGTGGTTTAATGCTTCAGAGAATGGGCCTGGCTTTGTTTAAAAAATAATAATAATGGCGTATTTTTATTAAGCAGCTAACCTGTTTTTCACTAGCTTGTTTGTTAACGTAAGCTGTCGTTCTCTGCAAGTAATGAGCTTTGTAGTATTCAAGTGTTAAAGTGCTTTTAACTGCGCCAGTTACATTGCAAACTGGCTGAGGACACAGAGGGAGGAGGAGTAGAGGATTCCTCCATCAGTGGTGGGTGTCCTTTAGTCCTGAGCCTGCTCTGTGCTGCTCTCCATGGCACTCTGCATTCCCGCCTGTGACCAAGGCGGGCTTTGAGCTCCGGAGAAGAGCCGTGCTCAGCTCGGGCTTGGCTGTCACACCTCACTTCTGCAGGGCAGTGTGGTACCTGAATGGAAAGCATAGAGTCATAGAATGGTTTGGGTTGGAAGGGACCTTTAACAGCCATCTAGTCCAACCCCCCTGCAATAAGCAGGGACATCTTCAACGAGATCAAGTTGCTCAGAGCCCTGTCCAACCTGAGCTTGAATGTTTCCAGGGATGGGGCATCTCCCACCTCTCTAAACAACCTGGGCCGGTGTTTCACAACCCTCATTGTAAAAAATGTCTTCCTTAAATCTACCGTCTTTTAGTTTAAAGCCATTACCCCTTGTCCTGCTGCAACGGGCGCTGCTGAAAGAAGTGAAGCACCTCAGTGAAACAGCAGGAACACAGGGCTGGAAGCATCTTCTTGGGTCAGCAAGCCCATTTACCTTCTATCAGAAGTCATTAGGTATTAATCTTTGACTTTTCTGATCAAGTCCTCTTTCAGCAGTGGGCTGAGTTTGTTGTTCCATTTACAGCTCTGATCTCACTGTCTTCTGGGTGATCCAAAAAAAATGAACTTTCAAGGTGTCCTCTTTCTCAGAGTTTTAATCCTAAAACGATGCTGCAAAATGGGGCATGATTTCTGTCCAAATAGCACATCTGCTCTTTGGTGACACCCTTGCCATTTGCAGGACCTTGCCCCCGGTTCGGGAAGCAATCATGTCGTTGTAGTAGCTCTAAGGCTGCTTGCTCCAACTTCTTTCTTCTTGTGTAGGTAGGGGTGCTCTTGATGGAATACCAAGTTCTTGGTATTCCTGGACTTCAAATGTTTTTGTTAGTGTTACAGTAGGACCAAGGAGCTTGATTATAATTAGGATGTCTGCATAGGTGTGTGGTAAGAGAAGGTCTTTTCTTCAAAAGGTTACTATATAACCAGATAAAATGCCAGAGGAGCAGGGAGGTGGGAGCACAGCGGGGTGAAACAGTGGTACCCAGATCACTCATGTAGGAATAACCCTTCTCTGTGAGGACCCCCAGATGTCCACTTGGATTTTTGCCTGTCATGTTTGTGATTTCCTCCCAACTCTTTTCAGGCAGCATCTGGCCAAGATTCTCCAGGTGCCATACACAGCACCGATAAATTAGAGGGAAGGGTACCTTTGGGATGATGGGGGGTTACGCTGAACCTCGTCTGCGCTTCTAGCTCAGAAGTGATGTGTAAACAGCAGATTTGGCTTGGGGATCACCAGTGCAGCTCTTCATAGCCTTGATTCTTCTTGGAGGAAGAGGAAAGGAAGGTCGTGAGTGTTATTGTGCTCTCAGATGGAACGAGTGTTTCAGTTTGGCTTAGTGACTGGCATTGTGTCAACAAGAATAATGATAAGCTGTTTTAGTGATACCATTTTTTTAGAGTACCTAAACATCGTGTTGTTGGTGTCACAGTTCATGACCAGCTAAAGTGGTCAGCTCTTTTATTTTAGTCTGGAAAGGCCCTCTTGAAATAGCTCTGCTCTTGAAAGAGGTCACTTTTTGCTACCAAGAAGCCGTAAGCGATGCCGCGGAGCACCCTGAGAAAGCCTATCAGTTAAGCTGGGCTGCCCTTTGTGAGAGAGCATCTCCGCATTGCCAAAGGCCAAATGACGTTTCAATAAGCAGAAGTTATTGCTGCCGTCCAGGGTCTGCGCTGATACTCATAACAGTCGTCTCATTCCCGTGGCCCAGGGCAGTTCACAGCCATAACTGGGACAACTAACGTGTTCAGAAATCATTTTGCACTTAGGAGCTGGTACTTGGGACAAGTGCATCTGGCTCCAGCATGTCAGGGCTGACTCAAACTGATGAACAAGCCATATCACAAAGCAAGAAGTTACAAGTGTTGTATTTGCTTGACCTTGCTAGTCAGTGCCTAAAATGAAATTATGCTCATGCTGAAACCTTTCTTTAGGTTACTGTGTGTTGAATTGCTATGTTAAAATGTGAGGAGGATGGGCTGATTTGCTCTCTCTGTTAAAATAAATCACGGACTACTCAACAAGCCTCCTCAAGGAGAGCGGTGGGATTGGGAGGCCTGGCTGAGGGTTTGGATTCGTAACTCGACAAGGTGGAAAAAGCGTGGCCAGACAAGCAGCGGGGACAGCAAAGTCCATTGTGTGAATGAATGTAAATCACATTTGTCTTCAGTGACATGTGAACTTCAGGCTTTGCTGCGGTGGGTTGAGGTTGCTCTGGAGCTGCAGTTCACTCATGCACGGGGTGGACGTGGCTCTGCGGAGGACATTTTTGTACTAACCCGGTTCTCCATGTGCACCTTAGGTCCAGTGGATGAATACATGCTGCCTTTCGAAGAAGAAATAGGTCAGCACCCATCCCTCGAGGACCTGCAAGAAGTGGTGGTTCACAAGAAGATGCGCCCGGTGTTCAAGGATCACTGGCTGAAACACCCCGTACGTCCCTCCTGGTTAACAGTTGAAAACGTTTTCCAGTGTGATGGGAACGAGAGATGCAGTTATGCATCGCTCCTTAGCTTCAAAGGGAAGCCAACCAGTCCAACCCGGTGCATGGACCCCGGTGTTAGAATGAGTCAGCCCTGGGGAATGAGGGTTTGCTCAACACCTTCCTGCTCCCCTTTCCATTTGTCCCTTGTATTTAGGGAGAAAACCAGCTGGTTAAAGTCTGTGGTGCCAAACGTGGGGCGTGTGGTGGTTTAGTGGGACTCATTTAATGTGATGAAAGAATGGAGAATGAAGTCCCTTTCATTAAGAAAATGATCCATACCATCGGAGATGCGTTCCTCACAAGCTAGATAGCGTGCAAGACTTGAGCAGTTTTTTGAGGAGAAATTAATTAGATGTGAAGGCAAGCAGACAATGAAGTAAAATGCAGTGTGGGTTTCCCAGAGGTAGATTGTTTCAGGCTCACACTTTTTATTAAAAGAGGTGATTTTTTTTCTCAGACTGGGAAACTGAGGAGATGATACCATCTCACAGGGCTTCACTAAGAAGCTAAATACCTCTATTTTGACCAAACTGCCACGGTTTTGGCTAGACTCAGGTGTAGTAACTCATTACCTAGAAGTCAAGGAGAGCTGTGGGCTGTAGATAAAGATGAGTGTTCCAGTTGCTGGGTGAGCGGGGTTCAAATAAGAGCTGTGCTCTTCCAGCAGTGTTGAATTTGGTTATTTGGGGGATATCTACAGAAGTGATTTCAAATAAAGCAACTGTTTCGTAGTAACTGATGTGGTGTTGCCAGCTCTCATGGTTTTATCATGGGAATCGTAATACTTGATATCTTGTCTTTTAAAGCATAAACTGCTGAATCTCATTGTGTACTTTGATATTAAAAAAGGGGCTTTTGAGGCTATGAAAAAAAGCTGGATGAAACCAAACCCTACAGCCTTAGAGAGCAGAAGTTTAAAAAACCTGAAAACTCATATTGAAAGTAATTTTTAAAGCTAAACTCATGATAATTGGTATGCTGTGGAGAGAATATTCTTAGTTTTTCTTTACAGCATTAAGTTGTGTTAAGTGGACCTCCCCGTCCGCTGCAAGGACGGTCTCCAGAGCAGACGTTGCTGAAGGTGCTTTCTCCCCCTTGTTGCCCACAGGGCTTGGCGCAGCTCTGCGTGACCATCGAAGAGTGCTGGGACCACGATGCGGAGGCTCGGCTCTCGGCGGGCTGTGTCGAGGAGCGCATTGCGCAGATCCGCAAATCCGTAAACGGCACTACCTCGGACTGCCTCGTCTCCATCGTGACGTCCGTCACCAACGTGGACTTGCCACCCAAAGAGTCTAGTATCTAAGTCCTGGTTCACTTTTGTCTTTCCAGACTCAGTGGATTTAAAAAAAAAAAAAAGAAAAAAGTTTAAAAAAAAACCCACACAAAAAAAAAACAACACAAAAATCCAACAAACACATGAATGCAGCTGCTATTTTATCTTGACTTTTTATTATTATTGTTATTATTATTATTATTATTTTTTTGGATTGGATCAATTTTACCAGCACATTGCTCTACTGTATTAAAAAATGGACATTTCAGCAAGCATTCAGGTGCCGACTAATGAATGCAGAAAAGGTGCAGGTACCTCAGAACCTCAACAAACTCACTTCAGTTGTTTTTGTTTTATTCCGTTTTCTGGGTTTCTCTTTATCAGTCTGTCTTCTGAGCGGAGCATCTGTGACATAAAGGAAAACCACCCACCATCTTAGAAAACGCAATGCTGCAAACTGTGGAGGAAACTTAAGACTGTTATATAAAGAATACACCTTCCTCAAAAGGATTTTTTTTCCCCATTTTCTTTTGGTTTTGGGTTCAGTTTCTTTTTTTTTTTTTTCTTTTGGAAGTGAGCTTCAAAAAAAACAGCAGATGTGTCTTTTACGGATCTAACGGGTGTCATTGTAACATGGAAAAAAAAAAAGTAACCGGGCAGAGAATGTTAATTCTTGATGGTAGAATTGAAGGGGGGAGCGTAGAATAGGGGTGGGGAGAGCGACGTTGGACTCGGCAGCATTTGGGGAAACATCATTTGCTATGGAGCTACTTCTCAGGTAACCATTAGAGGAGGGGAAGGACATTTCTGGGCAGAGTATTAACGGCTGCAGCGTATGGAGAAAGCTGAGTTAAAGAGCCGGCGGTTGTAAGCAAGGCACTAGTTCTTTCTTCCTACAGTATCTCGGGCTTGGGTGGTAAAAGAACAAAGCAGAACTGTAATTACCTTTTATTTTTCCACTCCAGATAGTAACAGGAAGGATGCTTTTAAGCAATGTAATTGGAAAAGGTGGGAAAGCGTGTTCTCGAAGCACTTTGGTAAAATACCGGAAGATGGGAAAATTTTTGCATCTCGCTTGAAGTGCGAGTCAGTTCAGGAAAATCGGCTTTAGGGTTGATTATCCGTCAGCCCGAGCTACCAGTGCAGATGGTGGAAAGAGGAAAAGTGTGAAAACTGGCTCTAGAATTATTTTTTTTTCCTTATTAATTTGGGGTTGGGGGGGTGGGTGGAAATACCTGAACCGGTGGCAGATGGCTCCTGTAGCATCCGAGACACCTCTGAACTGCCCAGTTGCAGGATGCAGAGGCGGCTGAGCAGCAGCAGCGATTATTGCAGCATCTCTCCGGCTGATTTCTTTGACGCTGCTTTCTCCTTACTCTGTTACGAAACTCTTTTGTCTTAAAGTGGTGCATATTCTAAAATACCGTTACTCTTATTATGCCATAAACTCGCTCTAGTCAGTGAATGTTCCTAATGCTGCTGATTCAACAGTGAAATATTTTTTTAATTTGCAAAACATGCAATGTTTAAAAAAAAAAAAACTAAAAAAAAAAACAAACCACAAACCACACACACACACACACACACACACGTTACGTGGCTTCCGAGGTTTAAACTGAAAAAAAATTAAAAACTTCATGACCACAGACCACCTCAAACCAGAAATACCTCAGAATTTTCTACTTGTATGAGTTTTATTATATATTTTGTTAGTTGTGTTGTCTTGTAGTAAGTATATTTTAATGTAAGTTGGCTTTTATGACAAGGGAGTTTTAAAAAAAGAAAAAAAAGAAAAAAAGTTCCAAAATCTTTTAGGAAGTGCTACCATTTTTTTGTTTGTTTTATAAAGCACCATTGTAAATAACTGTATACAGTTGTAGAATAACTGCCTATATAAGGTACCTGGGCATTATTCACTCTTATTTGTGAAGGCTGTTTCCATTCTGTGTTATTTTTTTGGTCTGTTTTAGTGAAAGGACAGTACATCTTTTTTTTTCTTTTTTTTTTTTAATTTTAATTTTTATTTTTTTGACTTTGAATATAACATGAATTCTGTGTCTTGCTAGAGTGACAAAGTTATATCCATTGGATGGCCAGAACTTCTAAATTTTGCTTTGTGTTAAGCCAAAATGCAGTCCTGAACTAATCACCCTGTAATGAAAATGTAAAAAGTCTGTATTATATAAACGAATTGGACTTCTTGCCACTGCCAAATTGTCAGCGTGCACCCTTGCACAGATATAATTTATTAAGCAGGCTAAATCACTAATTGGAGATAATATAAAGAAAATTGAAATTTATTTCTTGAAAAATATAGCTTTAAAACCTAGAGGTCACAAATGAGGACATGGTCCTTTATCTTGAAGAGACATTAAGATAATTGCCTTAATTTGTCTATCTGAATAAAGTCTTAACCTATTCTTTCAAGTTACTGAATGTATATTGCATATTAGTGTGTACACACATGTCGCTGTATTTCCGTGTATAGGTTTGGAAGTTTCTGTTCCTTAATGTGCTTCTGTTGAGAACACCTTGACAAACCCGACAGAACGATACCATTTTGACCCAGGCGATGTCCCCCGTGGGGGTTGACATCTTTGGGCCTGATGCTGCGACATACCTGTGCTTAGCATTAAGCGTGTGGGTGGCTCTTCTGGTGTCATGACATTGGGCGCTCACTTAATGTTAAGCATAGTGGTAAAGGGTTGCAGGATCAGTATTTTTTCATGTTTAATACATTTCTGCACTGAGTTTTATATACAAATGTGACTATGTTGTAGAAGTGAAGTGATGTAGGGGTTGGGGTGGAGCGTAGAGCAGTTGAGATTGAGCGAATACTTGTTCGGAGGGGAACTTGCTCCCACGTCCCTGGGAATGGGAGCCAGTTCGTATTGCTGCAGAAAGAAAAAAAGCTGTACTGTCTTTTAACTGTTAATGTCTGTTTGCTGTTCTGGATTTTTTCCTTCAGCATTATGTATTATGGCTAAAACAGGCTTATTACAGCAGTTGCTTTTTTATCCTGATTTCTTTGAGAAGCTTTAAAGTATTTATTGAAAGTGCCATATGATTTTAATAGCCTATTACACAGTCTCTTCAATCTTCTCTTTTGAGAAAGCATAAACAAAAATTCTCACGTGTAGCTTATCTTACTGCAGGGAACTGCGCAACCGTACAAACTTTGACCAAATGTTGATTGTAAAGTGTTACATCTTCCCTGGTGTAATGGTTCCTTATAGATCATCTTGTCAACAGGATTCAGAAACTGATTTTTAAAAAGAATTTCCAAATTGCGTGTGTGCTCAGTTACAGATTTTACATGTATGTAGGTATGTGTGTCTTGCTATTGCAGCAGAGAAGGAAATCCTGAACTTTTGCATAGTTACAAATTTGTACCAGTTTAGCTCAAGCTGTTCTTGTGAACTGGTATTTATTTATTTCATTAATGAAGACAAGCTCTGATTAACTTACCGGTCTTTCAGCAGTTGAGCTGTCATGCAAGTAGTTTCCTCACCATTCATCTAGTGTTTGAACTCTCATTGACAACGTGATTTCGGTTCTGCTCAGTACTGCAGAGGCTTTTTCCAAGTCAGCGATCGGGCACATCCATAGGTGTAGCTGTAATAAGCAATTGTGGCTCTTTTCTTCTGAACACTCCCTTGCATATGACGGGTACACCACCTCTGCTGTTACTTCCCAAGCACTAAATTTCACTTCCCATTCAGACTCGGAGGAAGTAGCTCTTCAAAAAATTTGCTGCAGAATTTTATTGTGGACCTTCCTCTCTTGTGTGGCAGTTCTTAGGTAAATATTAACCTTGATTATCCTGGGTAAAAATTCTCCTTGACTTTAGGAGACGGGATTCCACATCTCTCTGGTGTAACTCCCTTTATGAATTTATTGGACTGGCTGGACTAGTTGGGGGGAGTTTGAGTTCGCATTTTGAAACTGGAAATACCACGGGAACTAAAATTGTGGGTTTTGAGATGATGGAGCTGTGTCTTGCTAATGAAATTGCATTAGTACAGGAAGGATGGAAATTGTACGTGGCTCATGTCGAAATATACGTGCATGTTCTAAGAGATGGCTATAAACCAGTGTAACCATCAGTTAAGTAGCACCAGGCTTCTCCATTATGATTAAGGATTTTAGCTAGTCCCGATTATCAAGTTTTCTCTATTTGAGAGAAAAGAAAACCACGTTTTATTCTGCCTCATTCTTCAACTGGAATTCTCTTACAGAATATACTCTGCTAGATGAAGTTACACTTATGGAAATGCCGAGATCTTTATGTATGTTTGTTTCAAAGAGAAGGTCCGTGAGTGCCCCCCAGTAACTCCACTGCGTTTTCCTTGGTTCTCCTGGCTCGCTGCTGGTTTCCACTTGAAGTTGTTGGTTTCAGGAGAAGCAGCAGAAGGTTCAGGCTCCGCTCAGCACAGCGTTGCCGGGGGGGTATTGCCAGGTTGGCTGGGTCAGGCCTCGCCGTTAGGAATCCCGATCCCCCTTAATAGCACAGCACAGAAGCCGGAGAACACAGGTTTTATTCCTCTTGTGCTACTTTCAAGGCAGACTGTCGGAACTCGCCCTGTTGCGCAGGGGAAAGAGCTGGTTCCACTTAGTATGGAAGAAACTGGTGTTGCAGAGGAAGGTGCTGGCTGCTGACGCTGTGACAGCGCTGCTGTCGCAGTCCTCTGCAAACCACGCTCGGCTTGGGAAGTTGCTAAGCTGGAAGTGTCCCGCAAACTGTTATCACTTTTACATACAGAATATTGTTTCGTAACATTGTAAATAAAATAGACTATATAATAGAGGAAAATAAGGACATTTTGACTTTTTTACTTTTGGGAAAAAATATATATATATTTTAGTTACGTATACAAACAAAAATTCTACATTGTGTGAGAATTCTTTTATACCACAAATTATTTTTGTAATGTCTAATATGTTTCTGCAGGGAAAAGGGAGAAAGGTCTGTGTATGCACAGCAAATATATATATATATATAATGTTTAAATGAAGTGTGCACTACATCAAAGTCTAGAGGATAGGACAAGTTTAGCCTGAAACCAGTTTGAGGAGCAAGTTTGGATGTACTTGGACGTGCTTTGAGGACGGCACTGAGTGTATGTTTAGGTTATCTTGCATGTCACATCCCTTCTGCGAAAGGTGCTTATTGCTTTTCTATGACCGTCTTCGGTTTAACCAGGAAAGAGTTTTTTTCATGTATTCGTTCGAGTCCCCATGTGTGAGCAGTGTGTCTTTTGGCATATGCTGTGATGCTGCAGTGAGTTGTCAAGTCAGGGTGGTAAGAATTTACTTGAGACCAAATAGCCGGGCTGATCTCGCTCGCTGCCGTATCCGTTTATAGCAGCTGCGTCTGCTACATTGACAATATGATCTGTAAGGAGCTGTTGCCAGTAAAGTCCTGATAAAACCAATTCCTAGAAGTTCCTTCTCTCTGAAGTGACCCAACTAATCAGGCTTCACCAGAACACGCAGATATGTGCTCTGTTATTCCCAACGTCAGATTTTACAGTCTGGGTCGGAGGCACTAAGGAAAAGGCGCACTGTCATCTCCAAAGTCCTACCTAGAAAAAGAGCATTCCAAATTTGTGTAACCAATCCAAGGTATTCTAAAATTATTAAAGAAAAAAACACCTGACAATGTATTCTTTTCACTTAAGCTAACTTTTCCCATTGGACTGAAAATTCACTCTGGTGCTTTTGGTTCCCTGAACCTCGACAGCGTGGTGTCAGCGGGACAAGGGTTACTGCAAAAAGCTTTAAACCAAACAATACATGGCGCTACCCTATCTTGATGCTGGTTTGACAGTGCGCCTTTTGAAATTAGTGCTTGAACAGCTCCAGGCAGGCTCCTGCTTCTGCGTTCTCGGTGAATTCCTGGCCCTGTGGAAGCCAGGAAGAGACTGGCCATCCAATTCCATGGGACCACGATGTGCGTGTGTTCCTTCCCGGGGCATTTGCTGAACGCACCTGGTCCCTTACTTACATGGGACTTCTTTATTAAAACTCTAGTGCCAGGGTGACGCTCGGTTCCCTGACGGAAGCAGTAACCTAGCGAGTAAGCAGTAATCCTTTTTGTCGGGACACTTCCACAGAAAGAGATCATACTTGTGTTATATCCATCCAGCTGTTCTGAAATGTAATGCTATTCTGTTGTGCCTTTATTTTTCCATGTAAAAGCAACTGCTGTAAGTTTCTTTTTTCTTTCACTGTTTTTTTTTGTTTGTTTGTTTTTCTGTCTGAAAAAAACACTTTTCATTGCCCAGCTGTTATTTCTGGATGCAGTCTGTGATCCAGGTATTTCAAGAACCAATTACCTCAAACCTCATGTTAAACAGTGTTGCTATCTGGATTCTCCTTGATACTACAATATTGTAACATACACAAACAGGAACCTTGCTATATATGGGTGTTTATATATATGTATCATATACATATGTGCACATATATATACGATACGTATATGTAAATGGAAAGTGATCCCCAAGGACTGAAGGAAAAAAGCAAAACTTTTTTGTTTTCCAACATCGAAACCAAAAGGGCTTCTCGGAAGCTCTATAATGGCATTGTGCTGGATGTATATCAAGAAAGTGTTTTCTGAAAAGTGCTTCCTTTGTTAGCCTTTTATTTCAGTATTTTAATGGGGCAGATGATGTGGTTAAAACACCATTTCTGCGTTTTTTTGGCCAATTTTGAAGCAGAGGCCTCTTAATCTTTCCAGTTGTTAAAAAACAAAAGAACCTCAGTGTACAACATTCCAGTAAGGTTAGTGTTGCAAAATTAAAGTGTGTTCTGGGAAGGCTTCAGAGCTTCTGTTTTTGTGAAAAGGAAGGCATTGGCCATACTTTAGTCAACTTTTCCACTGTTTTGAGGAACTGAAGTTTAACCAGTAACCATCCTAGTCAATTAAAATCCTAATTCAATAGTCACTGGCATCTCTGCATTGCCACCCCTCTTAAAAACAAAACACCTCCCAAAAAAACCCCAAAACAACCCAAACCAAAAATCTGACCATGACAGAGGAGGAAGTTGGAGCATTTCATAGCTCCTGAAGGTGGACTTAGCACCAGAGCAACTTTATTGACAGAAAAAAACATGTTGGCAAGACCTAGAACTTGTCTAGCCCTTTCCTTTTTCCAACTACCTTCTCCCAAGAACCTTCTCATAAAAGCAGACCTTCAACCACAGGGACTTCTTAAGGGTACTTTGCTGAAGAGAATTCCATTCAGGATATATTTTCTGGGGAAAACCAAAAAGTTAGACCATTCTTTTCATTCACATTTTACTGTACGTGTTCCCCTCCCAAATGTCTGTTTTTTAAAAATGTCTCCGTGTGGCTGATGCAACATTACAGTCTGTCTTTTACTTGGACAAAATAGTAGCTTTCCAGTCCAAATAGTAATGAATTTACTGGTACTTGCTAGTAATTAATTTACTGTTACTAAAGGAAGAAAAGGAGATGCTTCTCTTTCCCCATTTTTTCCTGGACTGTCTAATGTTTCTATGGCTATTGATGGTTTATGATAATCTTTGGTAAATCATTTACAAAAGTACTAAAATCTCCCAGGAGGAGGCATTTGCAATGCTGACGGCCTTCCGATGGCATAACTATGATGCAAAAGTCGATCTGTTGGTGGATGAGAATTGAAGGAGGTGGTTACTGCAAACTAAGTAACATTCTTGACCTCAATTCTATGCCATAAGTCCGCACAATGCCATTGTCAATCTGCTCAAACTATCTGCTTATGAATTCTGCATGATCCTCATGATAGAGTTGAAAGCCTGATCTTTCACCTGTTAATATTTTCACATTCGTCCTTAAGTTTGACAAATTTTCTAATGTAAAGTTGACCTAAGTACAGTTTGATGTCAATTCTTGTGGAAAGAGCTTTCTGCATGTAACATTAGACACATACAGTTAAACAACACAGCATAGTACAAAACTCACAAGAAAATGTTTTGGCACCAGCAGAAAGAAATCTCACCCTAACCATTTGTCATTTTAAACCATCCTATTGTAAGTTTTACCAGCTACTTCTAAATTTGTGCTTTATTTAAAGAAATAAAATAAAAATCCTAAGACTTGTCTAGCGTAGTGAAATATGTGTATATCAGTTTTAGGATAAATAGCTAAGTCTTATTACGCTGTGTTACTTAACTTGTATATATAGAGTATACATAAGAGTTTGCAGTAACCTGTTTCTCCAGGATTTCCAGTTTGAATGGATTTAAAATCAAACTATGAGATTACGTAAATGATTTAGAAGATTGCAGAATAAACTGAGTGTAAATTACAGGAAGCTCTATCAGATGGTGAAATAATTTTTAAAGAGTCTTTTGGTCCTTGGCTCAAATTCAATAAGTACTGTTTGTATACCAAGATATGTGAAATGTAAATGTTGTAGGTTATATTTCACTCTTGTAGCTATAAAAATGTAGAACAGAGATAGCTTGTACTACTGAGTTAACAAAAGTTATACTAAAGTATCCTGTTAAAGAAAAAAATATACAAGAGAGTTAAGCTCGTTGCTGTAACCCCTTTTGGATTGAAGTGTGCTGATTTTTTATATATGTATATTATATATATATTCTGCAAAAGTATATATATATAAAATGTATATATAAAATGGCCTAATGCAGACATCCATTGTATTGCAGTTATGAAATGAAGACATTTTGGCAAGAACATTGTATCATAGTTCATGAATTTGCAGTGGATCTTTGTTCCTTTTTACTGTGGTATTTTAGAAATGAGTCTCAAGTTTGAAATTAGATCTGCCAAGTTGGAGTTTTGCTGCTTCAGCTTTGCACTGGGTGTCCGAATAAACCAGTATGAATGTAGTATTTGCCCTGTGTGAAGCAGCTACACCCCAACAGATAGGAGGAAAAAACCTAGAAAGAACTATTTCAAGTTTATCTTTTTGTATATGAAAATAAACAGTAAATGACAAATAATTGTTTCTGTTGTTGGTGCGACGTTAAAAAGTCATTTTATTGTCTTTGGCATCTAGCTGGAGTATTTCCTTTTTATAGAAGAATGTTTTGCTGGTTTAATGGTATCTCTGTTGTCCAAAATCCCTAACAAAGTTCCTGCAGAGGCATAGCTGAGGCCTCTAATTCTATGTATCATTTGCTAACTAACTCCTCTAAAGGCAAGAGGGAATTAGCTCAACTCACTGCGTCCTTTTAAGGGTGTTGCCTCTTGTAGTACTATGGTAACACTGCTTATTGTTCCCAGCGAAGAACTGTTCACACAGAGCATTACGTGCATGTTAAGCTGTATCATGCAAAGTCCAGTGATGTGGCTGTAGCAACTGTTGGTGATGGGGGGTTTAAGCTAAATCCCAGGACCTCGCAGTGAAGTGTCTGCACTTCCACCTTCCACCAGCTCTAGCAGAGGAGCAGAGCAGAGAGCAAGAGACAGTGACGACCTAAATGGCTCTAACCTGATTCACAAAAACTTGCCCTCTGATACCTTAACAGTTGTTGAGAAGCTCAACATGAGCCGGCAATGCATGATCAAAGCCCAGAAAGCCAACTGTATCCTGAGCTGCATCAGAAGTGTGGCCAGCAGGTCAAAGGAGGTGACTCTGCACCTCTACTCTGCTCTGGTGAGACCATACCTGGAGTACTGCATCCAGCTCTGGAGCCCCCAACATAAGAAGGACATGGACCTGCTGGAGCAGGTCCAGAGGAGGGCCACAAAGATGACGAGGGGGCTGGAGCACCTCTACTATGAGGACAGGCTGAGAGAGTTGGGGCTGTTCAGCCTGGAGAAGAGTAGGCTCCAGGGAGATCTTATAGCAGCCTTCCAGTACCTAAAGGGGGCCTACAGGAGAGCTGGGGAAGGACTTTTTACAAGGGCATGTAGTGATAGGATGAGGGGGAATGGCTTTAAACTGGTAGAGGGTAGGTTTAGATTAGATATTAGGAAGAAATTTTTCACTATGAGGGTGGTGAGACACTGGAACAGGTTGCCCAGTGAAGTTGTGGCTGCCCATCCCTGGAGGTGCTCAAGGCCAGGCTGGATGGGGCTTTGAGCAACCTGGTCTGGTGAGAGGTGTCCCTGCCCATGGCAAAGGGGTTGGAACTTGATGATCTTCAAGGTTCCTTCCAACCTAAACAATTCTATGATTCTAAGTCAAAGGTACAGTGAATGCAGAGCTGCTATCAGAGCCATGAACAGAGTGAAGCAGCATGCCCCTGTTCATGATGTCCCCACCGCAGCTGCACAGCCAGGTCCTCGGCGAGGACAGCTAGGTCGGGCAAGGGAAACACGCAGCAGGCACAAGTGCTGTGGGGTTCCCAGTCAGGGAAATGGCTTCACCGTGAGGTACATGCCATCAGGGCGAGCATCAGACCTGCGGCTGAGATGCAGCTTCCATACACCATGCGTTTGAGGTTTTTTTTCCCCCGCTTCAGCGGAGTGCTGAACAAGATTCAGTGAGACAGGGGGACTGGACCTGGAAAAAGTTTAAAAACAAATAAAAAGCTTGAGCTCCCTGTACTCGTAGCACCACAGTGGGCTCTGTAGTCCCCACAACATGAGGCAAGAAGATGCCCTCAGCCACCACCTGAAGCATGGCCGGGCCTCTCCGGGCAAGTAGCCTGCAGGGAAGTGATGGCATGACAATGCAGCCCTCATGTTTTGGTGTTTTCCATCACTAAACTGGTCCTTTTTTTCTTTTTTTCAGCAAAAACGCCTCTCGCTTGGTGGTGGGTTGGAAATGCTTACAGTGGACTCACATGAGGCTAATATGAACATTAACAGGCACCTGTGAGGGAAAAATAGCAATAATCGGGCTGGAGGTTTTCCTGACAAAGAGCCCGATGTCAAACCACCAAACGGTGACTAAACCCAACCCATCCTTTGGGGCTGGAGCTCAGGGCCATCACCCCCGCCCCAGGCCCATCGCCCCCGGGGCTAGCCTAGCCCTTTCCAGGCGGTCCCTGCAGCCCCCGTGAGGCCGAGCCCCACGCCTTCGCTCTCCCTTCCTTACAGCGCTCGGGCAAATCCCGCTCCCCCCATTCCTCCCGTGGCGTTTTCCCGCCTCGGCAGCCGCGCTGAGGCGGTGCCACCACGGAGGCCAGGCGCGGCCGGGCGGGGGCGCTGCGGGGCAGTGCGGCGCCTCCTCCGCCCGCCCTCCCGCCCGCCCGCCATGGCGGCCTTCCGCCGCCACCGCCGCTTTCTGGGCGGCTTCGTCTGCGGGGCCGCGGCGGGCGCCGTTGCTTCGTGCTGGGCTGCGTGGCGGCTCCTCCGCTACCAGAGCCGGCCGGAGCCGGACCCCGGGCGAGCCCTGCCGGAGGGTAAGAGCCGCGGGCAGAGGGGAGGGAGGCCGGGCACGGCGGTCCCGCGGCACCGCAGGGAGGCGGGAACGGCGGCTCCTCAGCGCGGCCCCGGTCCCTACAGCTCCCCCGTCTCGACCCTCTTCCTCTGCTCAGAGCGGCCTTCTCCCCGCTGCCTCCATCCCGGGGTGCTCAGAGGGGGCCGGGGAGTTCCTCGAGTTCCTGCGGAGGGGGGAGGAGGTTATTTGGGGATGCTGGGCTGTCACTTGCATTAATAAAAAGCAGCTTCCCCTTCCTCGCACCAAAATGTTGGTGACACGCAAGGAAAGGGGTTTCCTGTGGCTACCACGATGGCTGCAGGTGGCCCGTGTTGCAGTGGGGAGCGGAGAGCAGTTGCCCCGTGTGATCTGGTAACATCCGCTTAATATATACACACACACACACACACGTTTACTTTTAAAGACAGTTCAGGTCAGGCTGCAACGAGACTTCAGGTATTGCTTCACCCTGTGCTTCCCTTGGGGGCTGGCGGGGTGTGGGGAGAGGGTGCGGGGTGTTGGGGGGCACCAGGGCCTGGGGGGTAGGGGGGGGCAGGAATGAACGGTTTTCTCTGCGGCCTGAAGGCTTTAAAAGTACTTGGAGTGTTGGAAAGCACAGGTGGAATGGCTCTAAAAACGTGAGTTGCTGTCAAACAGATGGCTGGAGGACGAGGAAGTCAGTAAGACGGATGTAAATATTCCTCCGTGAGAGAAAAATGTTACTTGCAGAAAAAAAAAATAATCTCTAAAGTGAAGCTTTCATTCATTCAGCAGAGTGTGAGTGTTCCCGGTGAGGGCAGGACTCATGCATGTGCTCCACTCGGGACATCTCGGTTTGTGAGGAGGAGTGTGATTTCCAGCTCTGAAGGTTGAAATGCGTGTGTTGATCTCCTGTGTCCGTAACTCCTTGTTGTCTGATTTGTCCCTAAACATCTGATAGCTTTTCATCTGAAGGCCAGCCCAGAGCGATAGCTAGGTAGACGTGTGTAGGCATTAGAGTGGATGAGTTAGTCCTAGAGCTGAGATCCTCATGTGAGGGCACAATGAAAAGCACAACTTTTTTGGTAGAAGGGAGTTTCACTGGATAGGTCTCTCAATATTTTTTAGGTCAATTGTGGCAGTAACTTTGAGTAGTTCCCTATACAGTATGTCTACATCCACTGAGATGCTTTTTGTTACTGTCTTGTTTCTGATCACGTTTCATCTTTGGATGGCTTTCTGTTTATGTTTCTCCTTAGAACCAGTAGAAGAGTCTCTGCTGGAGAAATATGGATTCCCCGAAGCTGGAACAGAGACCAGGCTTTACACAAATCATGCACTGTCTTATGACCAGGCAAAACGGGTGCCTAGATGGGTGATTGAACATATTTCAAAACAGAAGACACTGGGTATGTAGGTATTTATTTTCTTACATTTATGATGCCCAGAATGGGCTTTGGAGTTCACAGAAGGTGGACCTGGGAGCAGGCAGGGAGAAAAATCCTATAGTGATCTCTAGGTATAGATTTTTCCACCCATTCACAATCTGACCAGAGGCAGCAGGCCTCTGGGTGGATGTCAGCTTCGTGACAATATTAAGGCTGATGTTGCTAGTGATTTAAAAGAGATCGGTCACTGCCGGTTGGCATGCTTGTTCAGTATTCTTTCAGTTGTTGGGACTAGTCTGATATTGAATGTACGATGTCCTGAAGCCTGCAAGATACGCTTGACCCAAAGGCTGCATATGAAATGGAGGAACAAGGAAGAACTAGAGCTACCTTCCCTGAGAAATTTGTGTTAGAAATTTATGAAACAGTCTGTTAGCACCAGATCTGTATATCTGTGTCAGTGTAAACACTCTAAATCATGGTGCAGGGGTGTCCTGGTTTACCTCTTTTAAACATGACTGGAGAGAAGATGAAAAACTGAAAATTAAACTTTTCTTACCTGATTCAGACCTGCAAAGTTCAGTGTTACTGCTCAGGTGCATAACATTGCTCTTGCTTCCTTAGCTTGCCTACTTAGTTCTGCGGGCCAATTTATGTCAGTTTAGGTACTGCCCCATATGTCTGAATGCTTGTGGAATCAGCTCCTTTAGTGACCAGACTGTTTCATCTACAGATCTTAAGGAGATTTGTTCAGAATGGGAAGAAAAGATGAATGTCCGTCTGTGATACAAAAATGGAGCAAAGGGCATCAACAGCTGTAATTGTTCAAAGCTAGATGGGGCACACCTGCTTACTGCAGCCATTATTTACTTTGATGCAGTTCTGTTGTATTTTCTGATGTGCATTGTCTAATAGTCGCTCCCCTGTTCTTTATGCAAGGCAGAGGCTCAGTGCTTTTTTGCTGTCAGTGGTGAATGAAATATGAGTGGTATACAGTCATTGTAAATTAAGTTTATAGCATTAGTTCAGTTTTTATAAGGCAAATTATTAGTAATGGAGATAACTGTATAATTGTAAAGTGTTTTATGGATGCAGTAGCCCTCTAAATATATCTTAATCACTGTCTTCAAATTACCTTTCAAAATTAAAAGCGTGATCCTGAAAATATTTATAACCAGCCCCTAAGTAGCATCGTTGATTCCACTTCTTTCTGAGAAGAAAGCAGTAATTCCCGGCTTACTTTCAAGTGGGCCTTAACAGCCAAATTGTTAAAATGTTTTCCAAATGATCAGATACAACTAACCTACAAGTTGAAATTAAGCATCTTGAGGCATTCAGCTCTGATTTATGTCTGATAGCTATTCTAATTGAGATTTGAGGCAGAACTGTGTTTTTCAGGGAAGGTCACAAAAACCTTTCACAAAAATCTGGAGTTTTGAAACCGTGTGATGTAAAAAAGAAAAAAGTATTTTATTGATAAGTAAGAACTTAAATGTTGAAAAAACACAGTGGAGAGAAATTAGCTTTACATATAAATGAGATTTACAAATCGGATTACAGAAGAAATGATCTGTTTTTATCAAAGCAGTGAACAGAGAATAAATGAGGATATATTTTCCATTTTTCAAGTTTAATTGATAAATTACTTTGTCTTAAATACTGAGATTAAATATGATTTTTTTAAAAAATAAGAGTTCTGTTGTTTTGCACACTGATAAACTTGTCAGTGTTGCTTCCTAAGCATCAATCCTGTGTTAAAGTATTATGTCGCATGCTTTACCAAAAAGAGAAAATAAAAGTGAAGCTCCTTCCTTCTACCTGCAGTGCGTAAAGATGCTCTGACCACCTCTCATTTTGACATCACCTCCATGGACATATGCACAGATGGTCAGCAAAGAAGAGGAAATTGCTTATAGGCTCTGGTTTCCAAGAGATGAATTATCCATATGTATGCTCATTTTCCACTCCTTCCCTTCTTCCTTGTCATCCTTGCATATTCTTGGGTTCTTCAGAGAGCTGCCAAGTGGAGAGCATGTACCACGCTTTGTTCTCAGTATGGAGCACAAGGAAGTGTAGGATGCATATGTGCTCAGTGGTAATATTGACATGACTAAAAAGCCGGAGTGTGTGCAGTTTGTGTGTGTATGCACAGTCATCTATAGTAAAACGAAGAATTTTAACAGCTAGCAGTGATCACTAGTGAAAATTGCCCCTCACATTGTATTGCAACAGGAAGTACTTTACAGAGTGCCAAGTTTGAGGAAGATTCTCTCTGGTGTGTACAGGCCTTGATTCATGCTTAAATTAAAAGAGAATTTGTAATGGTCCTCTATATTGCGTCTGTGAAATTATGCTTAAAGAAAAAAAAATCAGTGTGCTATAGATACATTGTATTATATTGGCATTTGGGGGAAAAAAATATTGTGGACAGCAGTGGTGGTGCACTAAGCCAGCTGCACACTGTGCTGCTGCCTGTGTGTACAGGCACATCTGAATCAGCCCCTGTGCATGCTTCTGCTGCTTCTCTGGAGCACCTTCCTTATTATGGATGTTCTTGGGTCCCAAACCATTCCCTGGTGTCTTATTGGAGGTTGTCAGTGCCAGAATAATTCATGCAAGTCTCTTCTGGCCATCACTGTCCCAAGGAAGTGGATGAAGTGGTCTCAAAATTGCAGCCCACTCAGAGTAATTTCTTTTTCAAGGAGATGACTGGGACTTTACACAGTGCAAGAACACAAATACAGGTGTCTGGCCAGTAAACCTGGGGAGAAGTCACGAGCTCCCGAGCACAGATAGCAGCTTAGACTGGGCTGCCATGTCTGCAACAGTTAAGTTAGATCCCTCCACAACCCTCCCACCGCCCCAAAGTTTTCATTTTCCAGAAATCTTAGACCTGGTGATTTTGTGCACAATTTCCAGATGTCTGGAAAGGCAGAAGGGAAATCCTGGAAAGGAACTGTCCTGGTTTGAATTCTTTTTCCAAGTCTAGCCTGGAAGCAGAATGGGTGTATCTTGATAAAGTTACACCTGCTAAAATAATAAACCCTTTCAAGGAAAGTTCTTAAGCCGTTTGTTCTTCATGGGCACAGAAGTAAGTGTAGAGCTTTCCTGTTATTCTTTTTTGTGGTTGAGGAGAAAAATATCCAATTTAGATTGATGTGTTCAGTCCTTAAGCATGGGTCATTTGGCAAGATGTGACAGAACCAGTTCTTTCTGTGTTGTTGTTATGATGGTTTAATGATAATCTAACAATATAGTGTGTTATTCCTCAGGTAATGCAGACCGAAGGCACTGTAAATTCAAACCAGATCCTAACATCCCTCTAATGTTTAGCGCTGTCAATGAAGACTACCTTGGGAGCGGATGGTCACGAGGACACATGGCACCAGCGGGAGACAACAAGTTTTCAACAGTAGGATTTTTTTCTTATCTTTTTAATTTTTGTTTATGAGTTGGAAAGGGTCAAAAGACCCTTAAAAGTAATGTGTAATGTTCCTTTTGCCGTTTGTTTTGAGTTGGAATGTGGTCTCATTATTGATGCACAGAGCTGGACTTAGAGTTACAAGGTCTGTGCCTGACTGAGCACTTGTAGGATGCTCTAACACTCTGCTTCAGGCATCTAAATCAGGTGCATCCTCTGGTGACGTACCTCTCTTCATTAAATCACACCTATATTAACTTGTTTGGTGGAGATAGTGTATGTCTTGTACTGCGTAGTGTTAAGCAAGTCTTCTCAACCACTTGTATGTCACATTGTCTGCCTGTAAAATGCAGATGATAACCTTCACCAAATGAACCTCGAAAGCATCTTCAGAAGCTCAGTTAAAGGGAGACTGGGAACGATGACTTCATCCTGACCAACAGGTGCTGAGATGTTTAAGGCTAGATTGGGCAAAGCAAAGATGCTGCTAAGTACTGTTCTGTATTGGCAAGAGGATTGCCTGGATGATTTAAAAGGCTTTTTCCTTTCTGGCAATGTGTATGAGGTAAATTAGAACCTTCTTTTGCCATAGTTCTTTCAGTCTATAAAATGTCTTCACCTGCCATTTATTTGAGCTGTAAGAAAAGCATGCCCTAATGCCTTGGCTGACTAACAAAGCAGCCTTGGATTTATTGGATCCTCTTGTGAAATGTGCCTAATGCAGCAATTTGTCAATTAAGAAGCAGTTTGAATTTGTATTTCTGCCAGGCCGAATAGTATGCAGTGGGGCAGAATGACAGCACAGTGGCATGTGGTGGATGAAAGAACCATTTGTTTTATTTCTTTGTGGTTATTTATTTGTGATATCTACAGAGGTTTTGCTGGTGAGCTACCTGTGCAGAGAGATCCTGGACCTGGCTTGAAATGCAGTGAGATGATACAGTCTTTCAAATACAGGATTATAAAAATTTAATTTTACAGTTTAATTAGTGCAGGTAGTGTTTGCTCATTATCCTAAGGAGTTCTGTCAACCGCTTTGCTTTGAAGAAGTAGTATGTGAAAAATATTGACAAGTACAGGATCTATGAAGATTCTGGGTTAAGATCTTGGAAATTTTTTCTCCTATATTTCCCTGCATACATGTAGTTTTTTAGCGCTAGGTCCTTCGCATCTGGAGATACGTGGGCTTCAGTTCAGAGAGGATTATGACACTTTTTAAAGATAAAATTAGGCAGATATGTAGATATTTGACCATTATCGCTTGCATGTTAAGTATTTGTAAATTATTGGTTGATATTGTTAATAAAACCTTTTCTTGGAAAGAAAAAGCTAGCCATTAGGCAGTCAAATAAATGAAAAGCATGTGTAAAAGCATCGTTCCCATTCAAAAAGAACATAGCAATTCCTGTGCCTCTAGAACTGGATGTTCTTGTACTATGTTTCTGTCAAAAAAGAAAAAAAAAAAAAAGGTAGGTTGGTTTATTTTTCAAGCTTCGCACCTCAGTTATGCACCTCTTAATCCAAAATAATTTTGTAAATATTCTGATTTAGGTTTTATCTGGCCTTTTATGTTGGTGATGTTAAGACTAAACTAGAAATGGATTCTGATCCAGAAACTTTAAAATGTGTTTCCAGCTCATAAATGTTTCAATGAAATGATATTATTTTCTTTCTTTATGCAGAGAGCTATGGCTGAAACATTTTATCTGTCTAACATCGTGCCTCAGAATTATGAAAATAATGCCGGATTTTGGAACAGGTGAGAAATTACTAGTAAGTAAAATAAGTGAAAAATACTAGGCAGTGGCATAAATAAAAAATGCTGCATTTATAAAGCTTCTTCACTTGCCAGTATTCTAGAGCACTTTATAGACTATCTGTAGAGATCATAGCAACTTTCTCTGAAATGAAAGGCAGCCCGGTCCTCACAGTGCAAGAACAGCATAATGGCTACGTTAGTTCTTTATTCAAACTGTAAAGGACGTTTATTTAGAATCGATAAAACTGCTTCTTCTTGATGTGGGTAAAGGTACCAGGCTTAACATCTGTGTCCTTAAGGAAAATTCAGTAGAAGCAAGGAAAGGATTTAGATCTTGCTTTAACATCTCTTCCTCAAAAAAGCGCTTCCAGTGCGAGAGTATTCACATCTCTGTATGTGGACATTGGTTCACTTTGAAATGGAGAACTGAGCACTCCCCACTGAGTTGTGACTACTTCAGGTCTTAGGTGTTTCTTCAAGTGCTGGCTTCCAGGTAGCAGTGAGGCAGGTTCTCTGTCACTTGTGAGCGCCAGCTGGATTGGCTTTGACGTGAAGTGAGTGGTTGATAAATTTAAACTTTCTTCACGTCAGATTTTTATTCTTTCCTCCCTTTGAGCAGAGAAAAACGTTAATAAAAGTAGCATTCATCCAGTGCTTCTTGCATAGGACTTACAGAATGTTAAGACTCAGAAACAGGAGGGAAAATGGTGGATTTTACAAGGTTCGCTCAAAGGAAGGTTAGTGAAATTATGTACAGTATTGCACTAAAAGTCTATCAAAAATGCATCACCATTCAACTACACACTGCTTTCCAGTTTTAAAAGAACACATATAAAATCATATGAGGCATTCAGTAAGGTTATACCGTTTTATAGACAAATAAAATGCTATAACATTTTAAGAGCATTTTTGTATTGTTTTAATAGTTCAAGTATTTGAACGTAAAATTTCCTTATAACAAAACTAGACATTTGTAACAATTCAAGGTTGGAAACCCTCTTTAACTCCCTTGAGCAGTATCTTTGCCTAATCAGGAAATCATGGGGAGTGTTTGAAAATTTCGCCTGGCAGTATCAGCCCCACAATTTAAGCAGCTATTATTACGTTCTCCCAACACCCTATACCCACAGTTCAAATACACGAACAAGTATTTGTGCCATTTGTTTAATGATAAATATTTTTAAGGACACTATATTTCACGTTTGTTGTATCCCTTCCTGGCTTCAGTACTCTCTTCCTTTCTCTTTTTTTAATTGCTTGCTTCTTGAATTGTCTTCTTAGGTGCAGGTAGAGAATACAGCTTAGTCATCTTAACAATCTGTTGGTTTTTAAAGTGCCTCCAGCCATGTGTTTTTGCTGCTTTCCCATTTCCAGCTCTGGTACTAGCCTGACTGCAGCGAGTCAATTCCATTTGCTAACCCAGTTAAACTGTTTCACATTTTGTTTTGCTTGGTTATGTTTCTGCCAGATTAGAAAATTCGATCAGCTAGTGAGATGAGTGCCAGAGCCAACACAGAAGATGGAATAGGACCATTCAGCAGGGGCAGACAAGGGGAGCAGTGGGAAAGGGGACAGCAGGACTGCATATTTCAGCAAGCTATTAGATAGTAAGCTATTAGTGGTGTGGTCTAACTGCACCTTAGTATTTATTCCTCATTTTCTTCCTACTAACATACACGCTTCTTTCTTTCCTGATGTTTAACTGTCATTTTCTGACTTTTTGAGTGCGATATCATGGTCGCTGTAATCTGATCTCTGTCCCTGCTGCCACCAAAAGCACTTTGTTCCCTAGCTGCATTTATTCCCATTCTTTCCTTGTGCCAGGTGGTGTTTGTATTGCCATGCCGTGAGACAGCCTGAGGAGCTGAGCTGCTTGGAAGCAAAGCTGACAACAGCAGGAAAAAAAATAGCTTGTGGTCAATGCTTTGCCGTGTCACATGGCAGCTAACTATTACTGAAGAAGAAAGGGCTCATTCCTGATAATTCTGATTCGAGGGGCTCATTCTGGCTAATTCTGATTTGTGTGAGCTGATTTAACTCACTAACCTAACACAAAAAAAGGCTGATTTTGTTCCGGCTAATTGACAGATGAATAGTGCTGAAGGGAGAGGTATGAGGAACAGGGATGAGGCCGAGAAGGGGGTGAAACCTCCCCTTTACAGAGGCAGCCAGATTAGCTGGGCTCATCGGTCTCATGTTCTGGTTTGTTTGTCCATTTGAGTGCAGTGCAACTCTTATCTTTAGTAAAAGACCAATGGGTGCTCACTGCATGTGGTCTCTGTAACACTTGGGGTGTTAGATCAAAGATAGGCTATAATATTTTGTTTTATGTAAAGTAGGCATGATCCAGAAACCTTTCTTATTTGGAAAAATATTTTATGCTACAAACTGGATCAGTTAGTTTAAAAAGCAAAAATAATGTTAGTATTTCTGGAGTTACTACTTTATTTTTAAACAGTTTTATATATCTTAAAAAAAAAAAAAAAGTACATTTAGTGGGAATGACACGTGGAAACTTTCCTAAGCACTTTGAGCTACGGAAAGAGCTGTGCGTTGCAGGACGTTGATTCCTGGGGGAGGAATATATAAATCCAGTAACGCAGTAAAACTTTTTGAAGTGAGAATGCCACGACCTGTGGTTTAAAACAAGTATTTTACTAATGCCAAGTGACCATCAGTAGTATCTTTCTAGTGTCAAGTGTGGAAATAAGTAGAGAATTCAGATTTTCAGGACAGGTGGTAAGGCTACAGAAACCATTTTCAAATGTGTGCAACAACACACGCCTATCTGTAAGGAAGTGGACCTGGGACAAGTGGGAGGTATGACGTGGGCCTGCGTTTTACCTTCTTTGACTTGTGAGTCTTGTGACTACACAAGTTTGGAAAAATGCTTCCAAACTGTCAGTAGTTCATCTTGCCCTTCACACTATGTTTCAAAGATTATCATGTTAAGTTTTCCCAGCTGACTTCACCCTGTCTGACAAATATGTTCCAGAATGGAAATGTATTGTCGGGAATTAACCGAGAGATTTGAGGACGTTTGGGTAGTTTCTGGACCTCTGACCTTGCCTCAAACAAACGATGATGGAAAAAAGAGTGTTACTTATCAGGTACGTATATATGTTGTTGGGTTAACAGTGCAGTGGTAATACTTTATTTATTTATTTAAAATTGATCTTCTAGCTTGATAAAACGAAGTTAAACATCCTAGTACAGACAAAATGTACAAAATGTCCAGTACTAGTTGGGACAAGTTCAGTAGAGATGTTATATCTTGCCTATACATGAAAAAGTATAATTTTAAAATAATTGGTTTTATTTACAAAGAGAGATCTATTAAATGTCTGTTCACAGGCTGCACTAAAACAGTTTTCTGACTTCCGTAAGACAGTACCTAAGCAGAGAGTTAGTGGGTTTTGCTGATGTGTAGGCATCTATTCAGTCATTTATTGATACATTTTAGAAACAATGTAATACAAAGGGAGTGTGGGTTTCTCAAAACTATGTAGGGTACTGGAATGCCTGTGCTCCATTAATTTCAAAAGCAGTTGTTTACTGATATCCCATATGCATCACTTAGATGAGGCCTTACAGCTGAGATTCTGAGCATACCAAAGTTGATTGAAA
This sequence comes from Vanellus vanellus, assembly GCF_965231255.1. NCBI lineage: Eukaryota > Metazoa > Chordata > Aves > Charadriiformes > Charadriidae > Vanellus > Vanellus vanellus. Next base: position 7,292,443 of record NC_138906.1, on the reverse strand, counting down.
GACTTCATTCGCGTTCAGTAGGTTTTAGACAAATGTAGTGTGATCACTGGTCCATGGTACTGGTACCCCCCTTTCTTCTTTTGGTCCCCCATTTTTATTACCTGCTTAAAATACTCTGAAGATTTAGGATTGATCATGCACAGTCTCTAGAAACTGTCACTGATAGATTGACAGATAGGAAAGGCTGTTAAATTGAGAGGTCAATTTATTATTGCTTATCCTGACTTAGTCTTTGTAAGCACATGTTTAGACGTCTGTTGGATCTGAGTGTAGTAAGGTATTCAAGGGAGGGAGTATTACCTTCTGACCCTACTGTAATGAGATATTATTGCTGTTTTCAGTTGCTAGATGAAAGCTAGCATAATGCAAATAATAAATGCTGTATTTTGCGCCTCTTGAAAAAACACTTTTCCTTGAAAATAAGTACTCGGATCAACTGCAGCTTCAGCTCGTGAGTGATTCAGCTGTCCAACTAGTTCTCTCAGAAGCAGTGAATGAGCTTGCTATAACAAGCTGCTGTTTCAGAGGGATATGAGAGACACAAAAGAGAGACATGTTCAGCTTTCAACACTGGCTTGTTTGGCAGTAAAATTTAGGTGCTATTTCTCCATTATAAACCCAGAGCTGATTTTCATTGGATTGAACTTGTAACTCCGTTGTGATAGAGTGTAATTTTTCCTGTTCGCTTTTACCTTTTTACTCCTTTAAAAACTGTTCCTTACGTCCCCACCTGCATGTGTCTATAACCTTGACTGTGATGAAATCGCAGCTTTGGTTTTGGGTTTGTTATTTTTTTTCCCAGACAGTCATGTGTTACGCATATGAAAATGCAGTAATAATAATTTATCTTTTTCATGTTCAGCAGCAGTTCCAACCTTCAGCTCTCACCACATCTTTGCGAGCAAGGTGACAACTGTGCTCATATTCAAGTGGGTAAATAAGCCATGGTTCAGGGATATGACCAATGCCACATGATAAATTAGTGGCAAAGCCAGCTTTAGACTGGCAATGGTTCCTTGCCACCCAAAGGGAGAGTGCTGATTTCACTATTGCCCATTATACTTTCCAGTCTTTTCCCTTGTCTGCCAGTGCTGATGACTGTCACATCCTCACCAAGATGCTTAATTACCCAGTGCAACAGAAAATTATCCTGGACCTGTTTTCTACTGCCATAGAAAGAGAGTAGCACACAGAGGAGTCCAGCGCTTACTGGTGACAGCATGAGATATGTCCAAAAGCCCAAAACTGGGAGCAGGAGGGAGATGTTCCCTTTCAGCAGTCTCAAGCTGAGCATTTGGCTTGCTCTCATGCAGAATGGTGCTTGTAAGAGTTCTCCAGGCTTGCACGTAGCTTGCTGGAATTTGCCTCTTTGTCGGGATATTGCATTTATTTTTTATCCCTAAAAATATGTATTTGTCTTACATAGCAAAGAATTAAATATCCTAAGCTGAACTTGGACGTTCTATAACTGAAAATGATTTTCCAGGAAGCAGTTGAATCATCTATCAAATGCATCTATGAACTGCTTTCACTTCAATTTTGGTCCCCTTTTTCTAGTTTTTCTTTAGAGAAAGTGCTTATACTTAGAACAGAAAGATTCCATTTTCAGAAAAATTGTTTTGGCTCTCCAGTTTGTTTTTGAAATGTAAATTTTAGTATTCCACAGGTAAAAATAAGAAAAGGCATTGCATCTTACTGCTTTTATTCAAAGTAACTTGATACCAGGGTACGGTGAGGGAATATTAGTGGCACAAAATGTCCATGCTGCTTTGATTACCATATCGTTGTGTTCCTGCCTGTTGCCAAGATGTTTTCATCATCTTTGGGTTTGATGACAACTCTGGTCTTTTATGAATGTTTTATCAGTTTTGGTCTTAATATAAACTATGAAGTGAAGTTCAGTATGAGATTGAAAACAGTGGAATGATGGTATTCTTGTTTTCATTTCACCATTTGGCCACATTCATAAATCCTTTACTCAGCTTCCTATGATGAGATTCACTATGTAAATTGACCTGCATTTAAGGTGTTTTTTGGTACAGAAAATGCTGTCTATAGGTGGGAAAAGTAAAATGTTGATTTGTGGTCTTTTTTTGTTTTGTTTTAACTATTAAATTTAAATATTAAATTATTTGATTTGGGTTCTCTTTGGCTATGCTCCTAATTGTAAATAAATACAGGCTGAGAATTGTTTTGTTATTTTGAAATCTTTTTATGGCATAGGTTCTTGTGCTTGCCATTGAAGTTGTCCTTTAGGGAGAGAGACTTCAGAGTTGGAGTGGTGTGTTCGTTTTTATGTATTTTTTTTTTTCTTCTTACATCAACACATACACTTAGAAGAGGGAACATAACCTGTCAAAGCACTGGAGAGAAGTTCTTTTCAAACAGATACCTTGGATCTAATTGCAGTCATTGCCATTGATTTTGGTAGTCTGCGATTCTGCCCCTAAACCAAGAACACTAAGAGTTGGCAGCGGAACGAGAAGGGAAGGTACCTCTTAGCTGTCTTTCAGAGTGAACTCTGCTAGGTTCAAACAAGTGACTTAGAAATGAAAGGCTTTTAGTCTTTATTGTTTGGGCTTATGAAGCTGATGTGAGAAGTTGTCCTTTTTCTTTGTATGTGCTGTTTAAGGAGAGGTGCTGTAGGATACACAATAGTGCCGAAACTCACAACCTGTAATCTGGCAATGTGACTGTTAAGGCTGAGCTCCTTTCTAATGTTTTTCTTCTCCTCTGAGACTAAAACTGTGGAAAAAAGAAAGCACAGAAGTACTACAGTGAATGTGTCTGCATTGATTTGTTTCAGATCCTCTCTTCAATCTTAGTTTCCTTGTTTTTGGCTAAAGGAGCGGTGAAATATGTATCCATGGTGTTACAGGCTGGTGTTTTTCTCATCAGACATCCAAAAAGGTTATTTTTAGATCACTATAGAGGAAAAACAGAGCATCGGTCATGGCATTGTTCCCAGTTCCTGCTTGGACTCTGGTACCATTTGCTGTTTAATTCCAGAAAGGGAATTAACCTTGAACTCCTTAGATGCCAGCGTTGTTCTATCTATTGGCTGAACTTGCTGTATCCTCAGATACGTTCTGTCATTTCATCTGTCTCCAGCGGAGGCTTTTATTGCAAAGAGTAGATTGATGACCGTGCTTGGTATCTGAAAAACATATTTTGAGAATATATGTAAAATAGAATGCCAACAGGAAAAATCTGTTCTGTGTCATTGGAGAGGCAGATGCAGGTTTTTCAGTTTTGTCCAGATCAGATCAAAATGACATTGTCTTGTTTTATACATTACTGTTCTCCAGTGACTGTCACTTCAGTGATTTTCCTCTGTCAGCAGATTTGGAGTTTGAAATACAAATTTTGCAATAATTCTACTGCGTCATGCTCAATGCTCCACCTTTCTTATTCTCAGTGCCATCGTAGTAAATACTAATTTAAGAAGAATTGGCTATGGTTAGTGAACGAAAGTACAGTTTAGATAACATTTTGTTTATTGTTTGAAGAAGACATTTTTATGTACTTTTAAGTGATATACTCACTTCATACTGGAATCAGGTCTGCTGTTTCATTTTCAAAATTGAATGAATAGGCTGAGCCAGAGATGCACAATAACTGTACCAGAATATATACTTACTTGTCTTCTAGTTCTGTGGCAAATAAGTCCCTGGGAAACTAACTGCTCCTCTCAAATATAAGATGGTGCTTTATGGTTTTCTCCAGTCAACTTTCAGAAGTAGTAGAGGTTTTCTCATAGCCGAGATACTATGGAGGAAGGAATCCTTGTTAAAGGAGGAAATAAACATGCGGACTATTACTATTTGTTGGCTGCCCCAAGTGGGCTCAAGGCTACTTGCTCAAGGCAACTAATGGCTCTAGGTCCATTATACATGTGCCATAAAACTTATGCGGAAAGGGCTAGATCAGCTAGTGTAAACGACTAGAGCTCTGTCAGCCCTAAATTTAGACATGATGTACAACTGAAAATAATTGACACTGGGTTAAGAGTGGAGGGGAAGAGAGACCAAAGGTGCAGGATAGATTTATGGGATTGCTTTTGTTTAGCACTGTACCCATCCCAAAGGTTCTTTTATTATAGGAAGAGTGGTGATAGGGACTCCAGTAGATTCAGTGTTAGATAACTTAAATGGATTCTGTGGAAGTAGTGGTCTGTCATCATGTAAATACAGTATTATAACGTGTATACATACCCTCTTTATTAAAAAAGGGGGGGGTTGGGGTGTCTGTCTTTTAATGCCATAACGATGTATTTAGGCACAGGGTTTTTTTTTTACCATCTCTTTTTTCTTTTTCCTTTCTTTCTTTTGTAGGATTGCCAAATGATTTGGCAATAGCAGTCAGACCAGCCATAACAAATTAAGTTTTCCTGAAGTACATACATTTGCATTTTCCAGTGCTTGGCTGTGCAGTATTGTTACAGATTGTTATTATGATTTTTATCTGTAGTATTTTCTGTTTTCTTTATTGCTAGATCTGCCTTCACACCCCTCAGTTTTTCTCAATGCCATCTGACAGAGTTCTCCCAAATATTGGGAAAAAAACACTATCAACAGAATCAGTGCTGCCTAAGACAAATCCAGAAGGAGCTGGAGTGGAGGCAGTTAATGCTGTCACAATGATCAAGTAAATAAAATTAAACTGATAGCAAAGGGAATTTTTTATACTAACAGAAAGTCTGTTTCTATACAGAATTTAGTACGAAATTGGAATAAAGCTCTGGCTTGTCAAACCTGGGGTCATATCAGCAGGAATGATACTGTCTACAGTAAAATATCAGATGGGCCTGGTCAGTATCATGCCTCAAGTTACAGCTAAAACAAAACAAATGCCTATTCAGAGAAAGCTACAGTCTTATTTGGGGTGACAGGAATGATGTTCTTGAATTCTGTCCATGAAGAAATGTGACAGAAATCTTAATTTTGTTATTGCCAGAAGTAGATGGAAATACTGTTACATAGAGAATTGTGTGTATGCTTCTTTTCAGTCAGTTCTGATCTGCAGTATGGCTTTGTTCTAAACTCTAGTTATTATACAGAGAAGGAAGAAATGGTTACTGGAGTGTAGAGGGAATTTCTGGAGCTATCATTTTAATGTGTTTGATGATGGTATCGTCTGATGCAAGGACTCTTCAGTGTGTGCTGGCAGTTAAGGCATGATTGAATGTGATTTCTGTTTACCAGGTTCTAAAAGAATCTCAGATAATTGCCAATCTAGAGCTCGCCCTCGCTGATGAAAGGCTAGTCCTCTTCCGCTAATTCTCTTCATGCTTGATTTTCATTTTCTAGTCACTAGGTGGCAAAATACTACTTTTAGATTCATGAGTCCTTTCTTTTAAAAATCATTCCTACCCTTTCAGAAGAAAGGTTTCTTACTGCTCTGGGAAACTATAATATTTTCATTTTAAACTGGACTTGTTACAACGTTTGTGTATGCTTTAAAATTTCTAGTAAGAGTAACACTGTTTTCTTCTAATATAATCTCAAGTGTTCTGTCATTACACTGTATATATTCCTTTTCTCCTGTTTATGTAAGAATGGACTTTTCTTTCTAAACTCCAAACTGTCATTTTTAGGGAGTGCTTTGCCCAGTATTTATCTGACTACCACGACGAAGGTGACGTTACTTAATGCCACAGGCTTAAATTCACCCTAGATGCCGTTAGCAAATGTCTTCATTGTTTCTTCTGATACTTAAGCACTCCACAGATATTATAAAATTTGTCCTTCCTCCAATTTTAAAAACTACAACTAATAACAGTTTAATGATTTGGCCACAATCGTGAGGAAAGCCAAGCTAAAGACAAATCCTCTTCCAGTGACTTAGCTATGAGACCGAATCTATCAAAGCTCACTGAGTTCTCTCTGTTTTAAGAAATCATGCTACTTCTGCCCTTATCTTTTATCTGTCCCTATGAGCTCCTATTGTATGACTGCTTACCAACACATTTGTTGTTTTAGCGATATGTAAACACCTCTAAATGTCAGGAATTGCACACATTTTAATGGCCGGTCCTCATGACAGCTGTCCACATTTAATTGGGCATCGAGGAGTATAACAAATTTATACACACTTGTGGAATGTCAATAACAATGTCAATAATAATAAAAACCAATGAACACTATGCTGAAAATGACACTATCATAATATTGCATTATTAGACAATGCCAATTCAGTCCTAGGGCTTCAGCCAGCACCAGATCACCAAAGAAGCAAAAATGAAAGGAACGAGCAGCTGCAAAAAGTTAGAGCAATGAACTGTTTTTATGTTGAACTGATACAGATAGCAAAGAGAAATAGTATCTGAAATTTGCATAGGTTTCCCAAATGATGATGACAAAGGAATATTTTTAATGCTATAAAAAGAAGGCTTTTAGCTCGAGTGCTTTTTTTTTTTTTCTGTTATGAGGCTGTTGAATATTTGAAAGATTAAGCAAAATTTTGTAGGAATAGCAAAGTGGAAATTTTCGAAGGATGACACAAAAATTTACCTTGTGGCCTGTTATCAACATAGTGTGAATGCATTTGGGACAGCAGTGATTTTCAACAGGCCATTGCTGTATTTTCTTGCTTACATTAGTGCATGAGATTTACTTTTTGAATCAGAGATACTATTAAAAACTGTTCTTTTCCAGCTGGGACAGAGAGCTCTTTCAGGCATTGATTGCTGAAAGATCATCTGCTGCCTGTGGATAGACTAGCACAAATCAAAGTCAACATCTGTGCATGGATAATCTTAACCCATTTTCAATTCTGTTACAATAGGAGCATATGCTATCTGCCTCCGTTAGGCGTGCATTGAGATAAATGGGATGGTGCAGATCAGAATAGTGATTCAGACTGCTGTAGTTAGGTAGGAAGATCCTCTAGGTGGCAATAGGAAATGAATTGTTGAGTTTGTTTTTCCTACCTATTGCTTCTGTTGCAAACTTCACTTCTGCAGAATCACGCTTTCCTTCTTTCTTCAGGCAGTTGAGCTGTTTGTGGGGGGCAACTCTACGGAAACATGGATCTGCAGCTTCTGTATCTACTCCCATAAAAAAGCAAATTGTGGTATATTACAGAGCATTATGATGGAAGTATTATGGCTGCATTTCCTTTTTTAACAGAAATCATTGGGTCACACTGGCTGCATAAATTATTGGTGATGCGTCCTGTGCACCGTTCATGTAAGCATTAAACTGCAGAAAAAAAACATATTTTTTGTCATGCATATTTAATCTGTCAGAGAACTCAGGCACCTTCCTCTGATGGTATTCTTCTCCAGCAGAATGAGCTGGGGATAGAACTTCCATGCCCCGTTTTATGTAAGAAAAGGGCAATTGTGGACTCTGGCCATTTGGTAGGCTGAAGTTTGTTTTAATCACTTTAACAGTATTAGAACTCAGTGAAGTAATTACAGAAGTAGTTTACTGCTACACAGAGGACTAGTATAAAGCCTGAGCACTACTTAAATTTTATTTAAATCCTCAAAAGAGAGCTTACATGGAACTGAAGTGGTACATAAATTACATATATGGCCATTGCCTGTATAGAATTGAGTTGTATTTGGAACTACTTTTCTCAAAAGGCCAACCCTTCCTTAATTTTGAACTATTCCTCTTTTTTCTTCTTTCCTTCCCTCCTTCATAAGGGCATATACGATGCATAAATGTGCATTATTTTGCATAGAATATATATATTTGCATACTATTACATAAGCACAGGGTCTGTTTTCCCTTAACACCCACTTCAGGCATTCAGCATTTCCATTTCATACCTAACTATTCTACGTGCAGCTCTATTCATTCCCCAGCCTTTCTATCCACCCACTCGGTCCTCAGACTCAATCCCTCTTCCCTCTGCTAGCTCACTCAACACGCATTCACCTGTTTGTTTTACATATGCCATATACCCCCTAATTGGAGATACTTGCAGCATCTCCATCTGCATGTTCACCCTTCCTCTAGTCTTTTATACAACAGACAGAGGATGCTGGTATGTGTATGTGTGTGGGAGGTGTTGAGAAGGGGAGGGAGCCGAGCTAAGGAGGACCTAGTACGTATACGTGTATTTATAGTGGGAAAACAGTATGTGAAGAGGCCTGGAAAAGGCAGTGCAGGCCATACTGCACAGGAATGCTGCAAGTCAGGAGATTGTTGGCCCAGGGAAAATCTGGGGAATAGGGTTTAGTCTCTCTGCTACCTTCTCTAAGGAGGCTACAGCAGCTTCAGGGCGCAGGGCGGCTGTGCACAGCCTCTTCCTTCTCTTCCACCCTGCCCTGGGAGTGGGCGGGAGGTGGGATTGCAGTGCAGGCTCTGCAGGCTCCCTGCTCCAGGGGGAGAGAAGGAAATCCAGCCTTCTGCCTTCAACAGTGTCAGTCACTGCCTGCACGTGGGTGATGATGGAAATGTGAACTTCCTCCTGTCCCCCTCAGAGCTTCTTGTGGTTAGTGGCACCCTCCATCTCACCCCCAATACATTGCATGTACTCCCCAGTTTGCATGCCACCGATCTCAAATAGGTTAAACTCCCAACACCATTTGTTTTGTACTTCACTTTTAACCTACCAGGTACAACAGTGTATTGATGCATTTTTAGTATATTTTTAAATTACCTGTGCATCAGTCAGTTTTGATTATTTATGCAGTTGATCCTGAGGAGCTGTAACTCTAGTTTCACCCACACTGAATGCTAAATGCAAAGTGCTTTGACACTCAGGAGCTCTAATTTCCCTATCAAGACATCTGTTGTCGTTGAAAGGGGAAGTAGATTTGGCATAAGGCATTTATTTATTGCTTAACAGTTTCAATGACTGTTAGATGTCTAGGCAGAGCTTTATTTAGGAGGAGGTTGGTGGCATAAGCAAGATCCTTTTTGTAAAAAAAGCCAAAGCACAACAGCCAAACCAAAAAAAGTTTAAACTACAGCAAAGCCATTAAATAGCCTAGTTTAAGGAAGGGGGGAATATTCTGTAACACAGTAAAGAAATCTCAGAGCACACGTTTGCCAGAGACAGTAGTAATGTTACTACTACATTATCGTGCAAAACATAAAAAAACTTTCTTCGTCAGAGATTTCCCTTTGTCCTAAAGGTACTTTCTCTGGTTTTGGTCTCTGGTTTCAAGCACTGAAAGAATTCATAGCTGAAATGAGTGTTGGAATAGACTGATGTGAACCTTGGTTCAGTAGCCACAGGCAAAGTTTAGTTTTAAAAATGTATTTTCGTTTGCAAAAGTGCTGAATGCTGTCAGAATAAAGCACACTTAGGAAGTGTTTCTTTTATGATGGAGTTATACTGACTATATGAATGGACAAAGCATGTCTGAACTAATATACTGGATTAGTTTATAAAATACTTTCAATTAATGTGATTGGTTGTGGCAGTGAAATAAATACCTGCTTTCTCTGAAACTGTATTTTAACCGTATCTAACAAAAGCTGTCAAAAAATCAAAACAAGCAGTCTTTGCTTTTGCAGGTATTGCAAATATTGGAAACTACCAAATTACTGGATTTTATGTATAAAACAAGATGCCTTTGTAGTTTTTGCAAGGCATCTGCATCTTTTTCTTTTGTTACCATTAGAATAAAAGTACAAATTTTAGAAGGGTAGTTATATGGAAGGGTTATGCAAAACTCAAATTTTCCATGTTTGAGCCTGTTACACTTGTTAGTATGGCAGATTCTGTTCAGCAACATTGAAGAAAAGAAAAAAATACCTAATATAGTGCATGCATGGGCATCGCTTTTTAAATACTGGGGAGATTACATTTATCCTTGTCCTGGTTTGAGGTAAGACAAATATATTCCCCTGGACTTATTCCTGACACAGGATGCTGTGTCCGCTATATACATGTGTGTGAGCTTTTAACAGATTTCATGTGAATTTGGAGTCCTGATCTCCCCTACTGGTGCTTCAGTTAAATTCCTGGATCCTGGTCTGAGTGACATAGCAGGAGACCCAACATGTACAAGCTCTTAAGTTGAATCATAGTGAATTTATGAAAGAAGTAGGTACATTTTCCTTCTCTTCCAAGATACCGAGTCACTGAATGTACTACTTTATATCTAGGTCCCTTGAAAAAAAAAAAGCTTACTTAGGTAACATAGCTTTTAAATACAGCCTGTGTATGGGTAATAGAGATACAAAAAATAACCGGCAGAAGTTAAGTTAATTTGAAATGTGTGTTAAAAATCACATGATTTGGAACTGTCAGGTCAAGAACTTGGTATAGAGCCACTGTTTCTGAAAACAGCATTCCAAGCATTACTAATGGGGTGCAGCATGAGAAAGGAGCTCTACCATCCCTTCAAGTCAGCTACCCTTAACAGATCTGCACCAGGATTAGGGAGCTGGGGACTTGGCTGGCTCCCTGCTTCCAAATGTGTTTTTCAGATTTGGTTCCAGTTCAGTTTCAGCCGTAACTGAAGTCACATCTTGGGGGATTTAAGTTGAGTTCATTGTTCTACCAGAGCTCCTTGTCACAGATCTTTACAAATATTAGCCAATTACTGACTAATCTTTTGACCTTTTGTCTGCATCATTCTTCTTAACAGTATAATATAAAGTCAGTGGTGTTACAGGAGAAGGGCAGAGATTCTTCTGGGAAAGTCTCCTACCAACAGTGCCTAAAAACCCCTGCAGCGAAGTGTTCTTTGCCCTGCTTTTCCTATTTGAGAGAGAGATTCGGGCATCGAATAACTAGCTCGTTCCTGACCAACTATATAAGGAGCTGCAGTGAAATGGTGCTTTCCACCTCAGCATCTAGTCTGATAACATTACACGTGATTTTGATATGTAGTAACATGCTGTGATTCCTTTTTGGAAGTAGTAGGCTTCATCTCCCATCTTTTTTTTCCTCCCCTCAACTGATAAGATCCGTATCTGTAACAACTTTCCTTTTGACAGGTGATCGGAAAGGATGATGTAGCTGTGCCATCCCACCTGTACAAGGTGATCCTTGCCAGACGGAGCAGAACATCTACAGAACCCTTGGTACTGGGGGCTTTTGTGGTGCCAAACAATCCCATAGGCTTCAGTCACCGGTTGACTGAGTTCCAAGTAGATATTGAAGATCTGGAAAAAATGTCAGGTTTAGTTTTCTTCCCCCAGGTGGACAAAACCAAAGATGTTAAAAATATCTGCGAGGTGGATACCTGCAAACTGATAGGCTTCAAGGAGTTTACATTGTACATCACTGCTCGAAAAGTGCAGAGTGCCCGTACGTTGCACCGGTTGGAGAAAGCCATGTCAGAGTTAAGGGAGGCGGGAATTGAGCCTGATGAGTATCTTCTAAAGCTTCACAAGAAGAAGGAAGAAGAACTACTGCAGGAAAAACAAGTAGCAGCTAGAGAGGGGAAAGCTGGCTGAGTGCTTATTCGGGAAGACATTTGGGGTTTTGTACTTTGAAAGGGAACCTGAAGGCAAACACAAAGACAAGGGCTCTATGAAATATCCTTTTTTGAATTGTGAAAACAATAAAGAAACATTTGAAAGCTGATGGGTTTGGAATAATGTTCATTCTTGTGTAACGTGATGCACACAGATGGTTTGTTGCGATACTTATATGTGGGAAATGAAAATGACCCCTTTCTGGCACGAATAGATTACTGGACCTCCAGAAAAGGCTTTGTGCTATTTTCCAAGCGAGACGTCAGACTTTGGGTTTGTATGGAATCCCTTCTAGGAATATTATAAAAATAGACAGTAGACACCTTGGGAGCGTAATTGGAACATGTTTAAATGTAATTCCGCCTGCAAATGTCTTTCAGTATGATGCTGTAGAAGCAATGGTACTTTCTGGGATTTTTTAACATTAATTTAGAAATATTTAATTTAACACTCCTTCATTAGAGACCTGTAGGACATAATCTGAATCCCTTACGGTCTTTACTTAGTTGTGTTAACCAAACCAGATTGTCCCTAACCTCTCCTGACCTTGTGTGCTTCGGATACTTTAGCATGTCAGTAGCTGTCAGCTGTTGTCATTTGCAGCGGGCTTCTTCCATTCATGTATAATTCTGCATTTTTTTAAAAAAAAAGCAATAGAAGCAGCGTTTACACAAGTTGCCACCGGTATAGATTGGGTCTTCGTAAAATAATATAAGCTTAATATTCTCTTTCACCGCTAAGTTTGGATAAACGTGTTTTCGTGCACATGGTTTGATTTGAGAGACAAGCACTGCTTTCTTGTTTGTGGTAGTCACTCGCTGGCTTTCTGCCCGGTGTCAGTGTCTTTGGTCTAAAACTTCGCAACAAAACTTCTACGTGAAAGCAGAAGATTGACTAAAAATGCAGTTCCAGTTCTGTTTCAGCAGCAACTTGATATTGCTTGGATTTTCATCTTCTTGGGAGATCTAATGAATTTTTATTTAATTAGTTTTGTACTTTTATTTGTGTATACATTGTGAATTTCAGATATAAATTAGTATGATTTATATCCTCTTGAGATTTTTCATCTGGAAGGAGGGAATAAAAACTGGAAATATTTAGATTTATTTTAATGGTAAGAATCTATACAAATTTGGAGTTGTGCCATAAAATCACCTTCAGGTGTTTTAACATGAGAGTTAATAGTTTCTGAGAAGGGTCATGTAGTGCCAGGCTGAATTGGGCTTTTTTATAAAGGATGAATCAGGAACATTATTTGGATGATGTGAATCATCAGCTGGGTGTTCTAGAAACTATACGGTTTCCTTCATCTCAGTTCAGTTGCAGTATCCAAAAGTAGATCACTTCATAAAGCAGTTACGGTTCCCATGACACTTTTGCGGTTGCCAAGAACGTATTTACAAAATCCAGACATTTAAAACCAGAAATATGACTAGCCAACGACATCATAAAAGCTTACTGCCCACATAAATTAGAGAGAAGTTGGGGGAAATCCTGACAAAATGTTTGCCCGTTTCGATTTTAGCCCAGAATGTTGGTTGTTAATCCTATCAAATGTAACAAAAACAGTAAATTGCAAAACAACAAGCCACCTCTCCCTTTGCAGAACGTGGGAGATGTCCATGTGTGTTGCCTGGAATAACAGAGTGCCGTCTACTTCATGTGCCTCTTGATGGTCTCGTGTGTGCTTCACTGGAGTGTCACCCTTTTTAAAAGGTACCTGGTCATTGCTCTTTGCATTGTCTTTTTATTTTACCCATTATTTGAATTATTTCTGTTTTTTAATTCAGCCTTCCGCCTTTCTTTTCCCCTTGATCCTTTCAGCTGAGAGGTTACAGGTCTCCCGCGGTGTTCGCACACACCTACAGACAGCTGGAACGGATCGCGGTGCTGCAGATACGTGTCCATCCGTCGCGAAAACCCTGTGTGGGGACAGCAGCGGCTGTATGCAAGGAACTCCAGGTATCTTCCCCTTCTGCTGACAGCTTGCCATTACGACAACAGCAGAAGTGCCGCTTGTCACTCTACTGTAGAGGCCTGCTATGGACACCAGCTATGGATACTAACTCAGTACTCCCTGGGGCCTTAGGTGCCCCCTTGAATTCCTGTAAGCCCCAATTACTGTAATTTTGGGGCATCGTGGCTTACCGCACAGACTAGACTCCCTATAGAGTTCTCAGCTCTGAGTGTGGTTGGTGTTCCTCGGCTCCCCGTGGAGGGTGGCAGCAGGTGGTGAACAGTGAAACCACTTCCAGTGCTGGGCTGTGCCAAGGAGTACGTTCACCTGCTCGTCTTCTGCTGGTTTCCTCATCTGAAGTCACTGTGGAGTTTAGCATACAGCAAAAAAAATGTGCTTTCCTTACAGCAGGAAATATAAGTAACAGTGAGGGGGTGAGGCTTTACACACTTGTTTGAGCCACCTCCGTAAGTAATTGCTTCAAGATCCGCCATGAGAACTGTGCTCATGTCCATGTCCATCTGTCATTGCTGTTGCACACTTAATCACTTCCCCGTGTCCATCTGTAGTGACAATACGAACCTCTGTGATGCAGCTAAGCAGCCGGAGCCCTGGACGTGGAGAAGCTTGTCCTTTGTTCCTCCACTGGTTTAATACGTTTGTTTTTAAGGCTAAATACCCAAATCGTGAGCGAAGGTGATGGCTAGGCTGTCCACAGCCTGCTACAGTGATTTTCTGATATTCCCTTGACTGTCTACTCTTGATTGTTACTGCTAATGTTGAATCGGGGTGGCAGTGATGGTCAGTAGGAGGCAGACGGGAAGGGAGCACAGAGGAGAGCTGCCGCTGGGCTCAAGGGCTTGGGGCTGCAGTCCACCGGCCCCGCTCGGACCACTTTAGGCATTTGGCCTTTTGAGGGCAGACTCTTTCTGCGGTGTCAGCCTCGGTGGCCAAAAATGATGGGGGATATGAATCAAGTGTCTCTGGCCCGTAATAACTGTTTTTCTGCTTGTGATACTAAGATACCCATTTAAAACGAACTGTTGTTTCGAGCGTTATATTGGCAGTATGAAGCTAATGATTTTCCCTAGATAAGGCTTTTGACAATAATGTTTGAAAGTGCCTTTAGATTGACCAACCAAGTTGTGTATCTGGTCCGAAGGCAATTTTGACTCCAGCTTTTTCATGAATCTCATTCTGGGTGAGGATTTAACCCTGCACTGATGTCTCGCAATGCTATGGCATTGCATCCCTAAACACAGCTTATGGGAGAGGAGGAGATTTAAAGTTCTGCTTTTTATTTTTGTGTGGTTGGTTCACTTCGGAGCACCAGTTTGCAATTTTCAGTTTGTCCTGCAGTCATAAAGATGGGGCTCGTTAGCTGGTTGTGCTAAGCGCTGTACTGTCCTGTGGCGAAACAGTACCTGTCCTGAAAAAGTATTAGATATGGCAGGCAACAACTGGCAGGGGAGAAGCTACGCACCCAGAAATTTGAGGATTTCTTTCATCAAAGGGCTTCAAAAGTGCTGCAACACCCAAATTTGAGCATCCTTTCTGTCACTGGAATCATCTCCCTAACAGAGACGCTCAGGTGTAAAATAAATGGAGGCAAGTAGGTAACAAACCCCAGAATTTGCAGAAGCTCCGACTCATCTGGCCAACAGTGATTGCTGGAGATGGGCACGGGGTTTCTCGGAGGGTTTTCAGTCATGAGCCTTTTTTTGGAATTGCCTAGACAAGCTGAGCCTCTGTCATGGAAAACTATTAAATAGCAGTTCTTCTGCCAGTACATCACCTGGTTTAATGAGATGCCTAAGCAGACATGCCCTCACAGCCTGCTCTGATTCAGTTCATGGACTTGAAGCCACTAATCTTTCTAGTGGAAACTTCCAGTTGGTACAAACCCTACCAAACTGGCCAGTTAGGGCCATGCTGTCCCCAGGCTGCTTGCCAGAGAAGCAGCCACATCATCCCCGGAAGATTTGAAGGTCTCCTGCCTGCTAGGCACCCTCATCGTCTGTGCCGGTGGGTGGAATGGGTTGCTGAAATAGGGCAGCCTTGCTTTGTCTGTCTTCGGTGGGAGGTCTTCATTGTGAAGGAGCTCCAAAGATGCGTCCCAAGCAGGGCCAGTCAGGTGGATAAACCAGAGCTGCTTAGAGATGGGACGGCAGAGGAACGAGGAGGGATTTTTTTTTTGTGGCATTTTGCAGAGAAATGGGGACCTCTGGGACTGTAACGCCTGGGTCTCTTTACGTGTTTAACCAGTGCCAGCCCGTGTGAAGAAAACCCCAAACTCTCCTGTGCCCATCCTGGTCCCATGGGTTTGTTGCCCAGCAGTGATGCTGGGGAGGAATTACGTATAAACCCCAAAGTGCTCTTGCTGGTAACCTGGCTCAGTGGGGAAGTGAGGAGCAATTTTGTTGTTATTTTTGAATTGTCTTCTGCAGTCACACGGGAAAAGCTTTTCTCACCATGTAGCAACGTAGGAAATGTTCCTTTTTCTTTTTTTTTTTTTTTTTTTTTTTTTTTTTTTTTTGATTCAGGTCCATCTAATCAGCTCCACCTACACAGTGGCGGTATAGCCAGTTCTCACACGCTTCCTAATAGCCATCTGCCTGTGCAATTAATGGCTTGTCTGCTTTTGCCATAGCTTGGAGGAAAAGACCGAACAAGAGCTTTGAGTATTTGCTTAAAATATCTGAAGTGTCTGTGTGGATGCTCCGGAGCCGATACTCGGCGCTGGCTACGAACAACCCCCACTTTCTCCTCTTGTAAAATATTACAGAGCAACTGGCCTTTTCCATCGTGCCTTTCAAATAGGGCAGGTTTCCCACCTGCCGTGTGAAAAATTAACAGCTGTGGCAACATAATATTCCCAAAATACTCACTTCCAAGAGCTGAACGCGAGGCTTTTGATGTCAGTTTGAGAGGTAGGATGGCTGGCATCCCGGCTTCCCCGCCGGCGCGTTCGGTGGGTGGGCAGAGATGCTGAAAACAGCTCTGGAACGAAGTGCTTCCAACTCAGCTTAAGAAACAGAGTGGAGGTGTTTGGCAGATCCCAGAGGTAAATTTGGTTTGTGTCAAGAATAAATATTTCCCAGGACAACAAATAAAGACCTGTGCAAGCTTTCCCAAGCAGCACCCAGCAGCCGATGGGGCAGGGCTCAGCATTG
This sequence comes from Vanellus vanellus, assembly GCF_965231255.1. Classification (NCBI taxonomy): domain Eukaryota; kingdom Metazoa; phylum Chordata; class Aves; order Charadriiformes; family Charadriidae; genus Vanellus; species Vanellus vanellus. Next base: position 7,275,920 of record NC_138906.1, on the reverse strand, counting down.
AGGGAGGATGGAGCCAGGGAGGGAAGGGGAGCACCCGGCGGGCTGCTGGTGCTCAACAGCCTTAAGTCCTGTCCCACCTTTGTGTGGATGCCTCCATCTGGAGGAAGACCAGCCCATCTCCTGGCCGGCCTCCTTTTACTCCCATGCATTACGAAAAATATGTGTTCTTTCCCCCACGTCTGTTTTGTGACCCAGCCAATGGTCTTTGGTGCTGTAGTGCCTCCAAATGTGGGGTGGCCGTGCCTGAGCACTTGGGGGACACCAAGCGCAGTGAAATGAAACTGTAGTTGGATTAGAGGCTTGAGCTTGGATTTGATTACCAGAGCATTGCAAGATGCAAGGTGAGCTAAAACGAGAGGGTGTGAAAGCAAGGCGGGAAAGCTGACCCCCTAACTGATGGCGCTGCTAGAGGGCAGGATGCCAAATTGTGTCCCTCAGCCATCAGCGGGTCCCTTGGGTTGGACATGAGCTGCATCAGTGGCAGCTGAAGGACCTTCTGCAGAACATCAGCCCTGTGACACTGCTCTGCAAGGTGGGCAGGTAGGGATATTACCCTGTGCCTGTGCATGGATAGACATACGCTGGTCCCAAAAAGAGCTGGGCTAGAAACGTTGGGCTTGCTGCAAGAAGCGAGGCACTCCAGAAAAAGGTGCTGAGATTCACCTAATTTGATTTAACTGCATCTTGAAGACAACTGTGTTGCTGTTCTGTTGCTATACTCGCGAGCTCAGGACCTCATGGCAGGAGATGTGCTGGCGATGGGCCTTCCTTTCCCCACTGCCACCCTCACCCTGGGGGAATTTGGAGCCCTGCGAATCCCTGCCAGGGTTAAAGCGCAAACAGAGGGATTGCTTAGTGTGTCTTAGCCTGGGTGACAACATCTTAACCTTTCCTTTCCGCTTTGTCACAGGCGTCCTACAACATCAAGCAAGTGTAACCGGGAAAAGCTGCGCAGGGAGAAGCTGTGCAGGAGCAGAGAAACGCTGCGGTGAAATTTCCCCATCCTCCAGTCTTCAGGTGTTTTAATGTGCGGGGAGATTCCCGTGGGTGGGAATGAAAAACGTGTGTTCACGCGGAGTTAGGATCGGCGCGTGGCTGTGTGGGAGAGGAGTTTTGGCTCCAGGGTTATGTTTTCATTATATGAGGTTTCTGCTGTAGCGAGTAGGAGATTTCAAGAAATAAATCGATGTTACTGCCGTCAGGATAAGTCCCAACGGTAGCAGAGCGGCACCGTCGCCATCTCTGGCTTTGCCTGGCCTGAGCCCTTGGCCAGGAGCTAGGTGTCCGAGATGGGCCACATCCTTGCAGAAGCCACGTGTCTAAAAAGCAGAGACACGTATTGGAGAGACTGGAGGGCAATAGCCAAACACCTCTGCAGCCCATTCGCACCGGGGATTTCAACTCCAGGTTCCCACTCCTGGCGGGGGACATTTCCCGTGGGGGTGTGAGAAGTGGGAGGTGAACTCTCCTGCTACAGCATTTCTGCTGTCCCTAAATTGCTCAGAAGCTTTGGCTGTCGTTGGGCCAACGAGGCGGGATGCAGTCCTCACAGCAGAGCTTATCGGGGGTGCGAAGTGCGAGTCTCTGCCCTGCGGAGGCTCTGAGTGCCGCGAAGAAGTGGGTGACACTGTGCGGGAGCGTGTTTGGGGGCTCCCACAGAGCAGCATCCCCGGGACTGCAGGGGTGAAGGGGAGGCTCTGGGATTTCCCACGGCCGTGGGAGTCCTGAATTAAAACCAGAGACACTCTCATTACCTGCAATAAGACTTCAGGCACTTGAAGATGATGCCAAGTAATATTTTTTTTTAATGCAAGATGTGCTAAGCATGTAAAATATTGAGTCCAGCCATTCCCACGCTCTTTTGCATGCCAAACTCTCCCCTGAGCACGACCTTCCTCACCCCCGTGGTCCTCCTCACCCCCACGACCCTCCTCATCCCCACATACTCTTTCAAAGCAGCAACTCCGCTTTGTTCTCGCCCCTTTGTACTCCTCCTCCCTCGGAAGCCGCCATCACCAAAGTCAGCGTGTTGCTCTTACTAATAGCAAAGTAATCAATTTGAGTCACTGTATACATTAGTAATGGCCATGTAATTCTAGTGCAAATTAGGTTTGGGCAGGCTGCGAAGCCCGAGACATCTCGTCTTCCTGAGCAGAGCTTGGATTTACTGTCCTCTGGGGAAGGCCGCAGCGAAACACCCCCCTGCCCCCCTCGCAAATCCTCCCTTGATTGGATACAGTATGGTCGTCTGATTAAAATTGTGCAGTGGTTCAGAAAATGATTTTCAGCCAGTGCTTCACAGTAAATTACTTTTTTTCTTTTTTTTTTTTTTTTTTTCTTTTTTCCCCCAAGACAACAAATTTTTACCTCAAGTACAGCTGGACACTGAAACGAGAAGCTGAAGAAAAGCAAGATACCACGAGGCAAAGACGGAAGGGGGGTCGGGGGAGCCGCCGGCAGCGGTGACACCCTGTCACGGGCCATCCCTGCTGTGCAGACCTGCATCTCCCATGAGCCCTAAGCCCGGCGCCCACTCCCACGGTGGTGCTGCCCACTTAGCACCCAAATCCCTTTTCCCACCAAAGTCAATCCCCTGGCAAGGTTTGCCAGTGCCGTGGGTGGGCGAGGAACACCTCCTGTGGGCAAATATCCTGGTACCCACCGCTGTATCCCCATGTGGGGTGTCCCCTTCCTGATGTGCCTTGTCTGTCCCTGTCACCAAACCACATAGGGAGGTAGATGGGAGGAGCAGAGTGTGTGTCCCTCCTGCCGCCCTCTCCTCCGCCCTAACAGCCACTGCTGCCTCTTGGGCAAGGAAAGCCCCACGGCTACGTGCCCACCAGTGAAGGCCACATGGCATTTTCCAGTCCCGGGTGTTAAAACCACCCATATCACACTGAATGAGTCACTGAAGGAAATGCACAATTTTTCCTCAGGCCACGGAATGGGGTCTCCTTTCTTCCACGTGAGCATCCCGATGGCACCTGGAGACCCGTCTGTCCTGAATGCCTGATCCTGCACCAGCTCGCTCGTCCCAAACACAGCTCATGTTCTTCTGTGCGGGGAGAGCTGCCCACTCCCTTCCACCCTGTGGCAAGGGCTTGGCAGGGAAGGATGCAGCTTCCAAGGTCAATCTCCTATTTCTAGGGTTGCCCAAAGGAGGGTCAGGAGGTGCACCACCCTGCCAGAGTTTCTAAAAGAACATCTTGAGCATCTGCCTGCGAGAAGGTGTCTTTGGTAATGGCAATACTGTCCCAATTTCAGCGTGTTCAAGCGTTGAGGAGGAGTGAGATTTAAGCGTGCAGCAATCAGCCCTTCCAGGTGGCTTTTCATGGACCTTGTGCCCACCTATTCCGTGCCCACCCTATGCACTGGGTGCTGGGCTGGGTCTCCAGGCATTGGTCACCCAGCGGTGGGCACATCTGGACAGAGCCTCGCTCTAAGTAGCTACCACTCCATGGCAGGGGGCTGTGTCCGTGTGAGGAGGTAGGATAAGGAATTACAAACAAAAAAAAAATAAAATTCCATGTAATGCTGCAGCAAAGGTGTGCCTCAGAAGGAGTGGGTGGCGGTGGGGAAAAGGGAGATGGGATTTTTTTTTTTTTTTATTACAGTTGGGTAATTTATTGACTGTGGGCGCAAGTGTCGGTGTGTCTATGTGTTGTTTGAAGTGTCTTTCAGCAAGTGGTATGGCATTGCTTAGGGGTGGTCATACACCGAGATGAAGGTCTGAATTTATCGTCCTTTTTTTTTTTTGTTCCTGGAGGCTCTGTGACAGCCCGGGGGAGTGGACAACAAGCAGCTGTGAACCAGCTTTATGTACGCTGTATTTAAGATGTATGTCTGCGGTCAAATAAATGTAAATCTGATTTCCTCCCTTTTGAGAACTAAAAAAAATAAAAATTAAAAGTCTGTCGATGGCAATGAACCACCTGACTTTAACAACCCTGGAAGGAGAGGAAAATTTGCACGTGGTGCAAACTAGTGGAGAAGCTTTGCCACAACTGATCCCAACTTGCCCCCCCCTCCTCCCCCTCCTTTGCTGCAGCACGGGCTCTCTCCGCTCCGTTTTCTCCGTGAGAATTGGGTAGTGCGGGGAGGGAAGGGCTGTTTATTACATTAAGAAAACGCGTTTCACAGCATATTGGCACCGAGACTGGAAAGGAGCAGCTTGGTGTCCCCACTCCCTCTCCTGCTCCCTGCAGGATCGTTCCCCACCAGGGGTGATTAGTGCCTTCGTCCGTCCAGTTTGAAATGTCACATTTCCGTCTGCAATTAGAAGGAGCTTTTATCCGCGGGATGCATGTGTGTGTCTGAGGGGGTGTTTTCATTCCCTCCAGGTGAATGTTTTAGTAAGCAACGTCCAACACGTAACACAAATACTTGAAAAGAAACATTTTACTATTACTAAAGACTGTTATTGCAGCTTTCACGACCTTTCAGAGATCCCTGGGAACCTGAAAGAAGGAGTGGGCTTCTGAAAGGAAGCATGACCTTGTTTTTAAGCTGGGGCGCAGGAGAGAGGTGGTTCCAGCGTGCTCAGGTCCCAAAAGGAGTTGCTGTCACCCTTTCAGGGCTTGCCAATGCCAGCCCGCTGGGACCCAGCAGCAGCAGATGCTCAGCCCCTCCTGAGACCACCTCCAGGCAGCTGGCGGCAAAGGTCCACCACATTTTGGTGGAGCTTGGGCAACAGATGCCGAAGGGCACATGCCACGGGTGAAATACTCCGTGGTAACGGAGCAGCTCTGTGCTGCGCTCTGCGGGTGCTCAGCATCCCTTTGCTGGGGGGGTTGAGCCCAGGCAGTGGGGCCGCCAGCGCTGGGCAGGGAGAACTTGCTTCTGGGGACTCCAAGGTAGCAGAAAGCATGCTAGGAAAATTCACGGTCCAAGGATAGGGCTTGGGCGTGGGGCTGGCAGCATCCGGGCTGTGCGACGTTTGGCACAGTTTCTACCACAGATTCGGCCCGTGCCATCTAACACTCTTCTGTACGGCACCTGGACATGGGTAGGGTGATGTCATGGGGCCAGGACATGCCTCCTTGAGGAGTCTGGGTAAAAGCAGCCAGTCGGGGAGGGGAAGAGACACATCGCTGCACGCCACTCATAATAACCAGGCCTTGTGCTATTTAATTTACTACTACAGACATATCTAAACATGCCTTGAAGGTCATGAAAGAACCGTCCTGCTCGAGGATTTCATCCTAAATATGAAGTCCCTCTCATTCTGATTTGTCAGTGTATCTGCAAACATAGGATGAAGTTTTCAGTTCTATTAACTATCGAGTAGACCCACTCTTTATAACAGAGCAGAGTATAGCTCCAAATCAGCCAACATGGCAGAACAGAGGCCTTGACTATGACATGTAATTTAACAGGATTACGTGTTTGTTTCCTGCCAATGCTTCCTGCATGTGTACGCATGAGAAGACGAGGGTCCTACCCAAACGACTTAAGAGTTTTCAGGTATGATCCTACAAACCCTAATTCACACAAGTAGTCTCAGTTACTTCAAAAGGGACTCTTCATAAAAAGGAAATTTGCCCCTTTAGAGTTGAGAAGGTAGAAATTGAAAACATTGACTCAGCCACGGTGCACCACCTATATAATTTAGGGTATACATTTAACAATATAAGCACTAATATATTCAGCTTGGCAGCCAAGACGTTCAAAATTAGGGCCCTAATATTAGATCTCTTCAGCTGTATTTGGGATGCAAGAAGCCTTGAGGCACCAATATACGGAAGGAGATACCTAACTTTAGGTACATGAAGGGGTTGTTGACCTTCAGAACATTATTTGGGGTGAAAGTTCAGTATTCTGTGAAAGGGAGGTCTGAGAAAGCGCTCTTATTTTTCCAATTCCTGTCCTGCAGGCTGCCACTATTCCTGTTGCTCTCTGGGAGTTGGCACATTTAAGTACTTTTTGTAGGGTCAGATAGGTCTGCACCCATAGTCAATCATGCCAGCTCCTTGGCCCACCTTACCTGCTTCATGGTTTTTGTCTCCATCTCTGGCCAGTGGTGCTACATCTCTCCCAAGCTGGTTTTCAGCTGCTGGCACCATCCTGGTTTTGGCCCCTGGTGGTGCTGGCTTTAGAAGGCACCACAAAACAGGAGTGTAGGAACAGAGCAGGATCAATGTGTGTAGCCCCATCTCAGGATGTCTTGATGTTTGAGACCCCAGAGCTCTCATCGTCAAGCATCTAATGTCAAAATGATGTCTTGCTGATACAACATCATCGTCATCTTCTGTTGTGTCATACATCTCAGGGTTGCCCAAACAGCTTCTTTCTTGTGAATAATTTGGCAATTACTCCTGTTCATCTGTGGTCTTTCCATAGCGTCAGCTGCATCTTTTAGGTCAGAAACCATGTACAGAGAAAAACCTATTATGTATTCAGGTTAGGTGGTGTCATGCTACCAGGGAAGCAGTGCACTTGCTGTAGGAGTGGCCATGCTGCTGCTGCGCATAGAATCATAGAATGGTTTAGGTTGGAAGGGACCTTGAAGATCATCTTGTTCCAACCTGTCATGGGCTGAGACACCTCCCACCAGACCAGGTTGCCCAAGGCCACGTCCAGCCTGGCCTTGAACACCTCCAGGCATAGGGCCTTAACAACCTCTCTGGACAACCTGTGCCAGTGCCACACCACCCTCAAAGTGAAAAATTTCTTCCTAATGTTCAATCTGAACCTGACCTCTTCCAGTTTAAAGCCACTCTCCCTCATCCTATCGCTACATGCCCTTGTTAAAAGTCCTTCCCCAGCTCTCCTGTAGGCCCCCTTTAGATACTGGAAGGCCACTATAAGGTCTCCCTGGAGCCTTCTCTTCTCCAGGCTGAAGAGCCCCAACTCTCTCAGCCTTTCCTCATAAGAGAGGTGCTCCAGCCCTCAGATCATCCCCATGGCTCTCCTCTGGGATGAAGCTTCAGGATGGTGCTGCACCCTCCACTTGGAGATCCCCAGCTCAGTAAAAGCCAAAATTTGAAGCCTCCCAAGAAGACTCTTAAAAGCCACCTGGTGCACTGAGATAAATACAATTGGACTTTCAGGAGACACGCTGGGAGATCAGGTCCTCACTCTCCTACCTGATACAAATAATTAGAAGCCACTTTATGTGGACTGCATTAGTTTGTCATCTGTCTTAGTGATAATGGAGACTGAAGTGGTTCTGCTATTGACCTGATATTTATTTTAAAATGTGCTTACGACCTAATTTTAAGCATTGATGTATGAAAATCCTGCCCTTGGTTTTCAGAAGAAAGTCAGAGAAAAAGAGGATGAGGAAGAACATAATGAGAAAGGAAATTCATGAGGAGGACTCATGGCGAAGGGTGCAGGTATCGTGGGTCTACCTGCAATCGTAACTCTCTTGCCTTGTAGCCACTTCAGAGCACGGGATGAAAGCCCAAAACCCCAAAGAAAAGACTTTGTGTACAGATTAGCATCTTTTCTAAATCACTGTTATTCCACATTACCTGACACGTGTCCATGTGTCCTACTATGTGTTCTGTGTGTCCTACTACATGTTTCCTCACCCCATGGGGGTGTGTGTTGTCATTTCGCTTTTGGGGTGACTTTGCACAGGTCTCAGATAAGTCACCGGGCAATCGACCAGGATGCTTGTGGCTTGCAGGTAGTCCCCCCTCCCGCTTTTCCATCTACCTTACCGTTTTTCCTCTTTCGCTCTCAATTTACTTGTTCTTCCCTCGTTCCTCAGTGTTCTGGCACTGCCTTTGCCATACAGCTCACGAGGTTTCGTCCAATTCGGACAGGGCTGATCTGCAGGGAAAACCGACTAGATTTTGAATATACAAAAGCAAAAGCATGAAGCCCAACATGTCAGTAAGGGGCAGGCTTTAATTACCTAGCCATTATTGGATTACTCCGGAGTAGAGGAAATATGACTAATGCTATGTCTGTGCTTCTGGCATACGACTGCTGTCAAATTCAATAAGGACTTATTAAACATCACAGAGGTGTGACTAAAGAAAACGATGAGGAGAATGTGGAAAATAGCAATCATGGTCCTATTGTGTGCTCTGTGAATTTCTAATCTGGGATGGTGGGGAATGTCTGTGGGGGAAGAGCAGGAAAAAAATTGCTGTATTTTGCCATCAAAGAAAATCAAAGTTAGGCTTCAGGGAAAGCCATCCTAACTATGGAGTGATGGGTGATCCCCTGGTCCAGGTGACCCCGGGGTGGTGCTGAGTGTTCTCTCACAGCCTTTCTGGGTGTTGATCCCTGCTTCAAGTGTGGCTTATTCTCTTTACAGGAGACAGTCGCTGACTGAAAAACTCAGGAATGGTCCTGAGAGGAGAGACCAGAGTGCAGGTCTGTCCTCCTCTGGCCAGCACTACCTGAGAAGACAAGGGTCCTACCCAAATGACTTAAGAGTTTTCAGGTATGATCCTACAAACCCTAATTCACACAAGTAGTCTCAGTTAATTCAAAGGGCGCTTTTCATAAAAAGGAAATTTGCCCCTTTAGAGTCGCGGTCTCATTTTTCCACCTCTCTGGTCTAGGTGTAGTGCAACTTGGGCATCTCAGCTCCAACTCCAGAGTTGGACACAGAGAAAGTCTGAATCTTAGCATACCCACAACCTGTAGGAGGGCTGGAATAGAAGGGCTGTTGCTTGGAGCCTTTTCTTGCTGCTCAGAAACTCGTCTTCCATCTGTGCAACCCCCCAGGGTACCAGTGCCAAAATATACCCATCCTGCACAGGCTGCATGGTGGCTTACTGGTGGTGTTTTGGAGAGCAGGAGCTCTACTTTGGTGACACAAGAAAATGCAAAGTGTCTGAAGATGTCCGATGTGAGATCCAAGCTCTGGGAGAGGCAGGAATTTGGGTACACGTATCTGCCTGGTGCCTCCTACCAGCTCCTGACTTTCTGGCTTCACCCCTCAGAGGTACATCTTCTCCCGCTGAAGGAACAGGGAGGTCCTCTGTTTAGCAAGTCTGTATCATCCCAGCATAGCAGGGCACCTCGTATTTTTTATGTCACTGTACAACTATTAATCACCTAAGCAGGTCATCCAGAGCATCATCCTGAATCAGACTCTTCTGAGATGGGCTTTTATTTAGGAGTCAGCACTGAAGACTGCACTGGAGAGTCAGGGCCTGCTATGAAACATGCAATTATCTCCTCGGAAGAGGTATAATTGTAGAGCCGGAGTTGTTGCTAATGTAAAAACTGCCAAAACTGTGGTGACCCCATCAGGCCCGTGCCAGCGGCCCTTGGCCCTGTCCTCCCCATGCCTCCACTGGTGTTACTGTCTCTGCCTTTAAAACAAAGACAGAATTGACAAGGGTTTGCCTGTTTTTGTGCATTAAACAATGAAAACAGCAATCACAGGATTTACATCACTTCTCCTTTCAATACCTAACATCAGTGTCTTCCTCCTGAATGAGTTTTTAACAGCTGTGTTGTTTTGAAACGTGGCACAGCAGCGTTAACAGCTTTCCGGAACAACTACATCACTTTTAAGTAGAGCATTACAGGGCTGAGTGCCGTTTCTTTCGGGGCTGCAATTAGGTAGGTGATGGAGCGTGATGCCTGGTCAGGTAATTGATCAAAGTGCTGGTCAGCTGCTGCCCTATACGAATAGAACAATCAATGGTGATGATACAAGCCTACTAAAAGAAATGAAAATGAAGGAACAGTGGGGTCTGAACCAGGTGCTCTGTAGGGTTTAACGGGCATTGATGTGTGCTAATGAAGACCCGAGAGAGAAAATCAAAGCTCCAGCTTAGCTTTCTTGATCGCCAACTTGCCCCACCTCTGCTGCGGAGCTGCCCCAACCTGCTGGGTGCAGGGACCACCTGGGAGAGAGAGTGAGGATGTCCTGGTGGGCCATCTAGCCTGGATCCTCTGCAAGCTCTTCCAAGGAGGGACCGCTCATCAGATGCTCTTTGTGCACTTCCTAGGCAGGACTGCAAGCTTGCAGCACACCTGTGATGCAGGTTAAATTTTGAGGGCAAACGAACAGATAGACACAACTGTCTCAAGGTCAAACATGGAGTCAATGAAACCCAGAAGTCCTGGCCCCATCGTGCAGGCTTGGCCACTTGATTGAATTATTGCACTGATTTTTTTCCTTCTTTTCCTGTTGTAATCCTATTATTGCCTAATTAATAAACTGCACATATTAATGATCCATGAACATCTTCTAGAGAAATAAAATGAATTGGGAATTTCAATCTCTTGAAACTTTAACTGAAAACCTAAAAGCAAAACCTTTAAGACATAAATTTCAACGTAACCAAAGTTCTCAAAGCCATAACTCAGCTGCTGTCTAATCTGTAGGTGCCCCAAAGGTCCAAGTTTCTTTTGGCCGACATTAATTCCCTCTTTTTGAGTTTACATTGAACAAGATATACTGCTCTAGCCTGTAAAAAAAATTTATATATCTAGCAAAATATTGTATTTTAGGTAGTTTCATGCATGGCAACACAATTGATCTGGAACTGTTCTCATCTGCATATGGATGACTGAGATGTGAAGAAGCCCATCAAGTCCCTGTTTTGTTGTATTATCAGCGCTGATCAGTGACAGTTCACATCAAAAGAGCCCGGTGGTGGGCTGTAAATCTGTTGTAAAAGATCCAAGAATCTGAAAAAAAAAATCCAAATTTCTTTCAACTAAAGCCAGGTAATGCATTACGCCCTGCTGTAAGGATTAAACACATAGAGAGTAAATTATCCATGGCCCAGCAATGTGCCCTTGTCGCCAAAAAGGCCAATGGAATCCTGGGCTGCATAGGGAAGAGTGTGGCCAGTAGGTCGAGGGAGGTCATTCTCCCCCTCTACTCTGCACTGGTGAGGCCACAACTGGAATACTGTGTCCAGTTTTGGGCTCCCCAGTTCAAGAGGGACAGGGAACTGCTGGAGCGAGTCCAGCGAAGGGCAACTAAGATGATTAAGGGCTTGGAGCATCTGCCTTATGAGGAAAGGCTGAGAGCGCTGGGACTCTTTAGCCTGGAGAAGAGAAGGCTGAGGGGAGACCTTATTATGGCATACAAGTATCTAAAGGGTGGCTTGAAGGAGGATGGAGCCAGGCTCTTTTCAGTGGTTCCCAGTGACAGGACGAGGGGCAATGGGCACAAGTTAGAACACAGGAAGTTCCGTTCAAATACACGGAAACAGTTCTTTACGGTGAGGGTGACAGAGCACTGGCACAGGCTGCCCAGGGAGGTGGGGGAGTCCCCTTCTCTGGAGATGTTCAAGACCCGCCTGGATGCAGTCCTGAGTAATGTGCTCTAGGCAATCCTACTCTAGCAGGGGAGTTGGACTAGATGATCTCTAGAGGTCCCTTCCAACTCTGATAATTCTGTGATTCTGTGATTCATTGACTGCATCATTAGCATCACGATGTCCACAGTGGTACTCTTATTTTAGATATTAAACTTTTCTGCCCACCATACACTGTAAGTATGTCAAAGAAAGGGAGAACCTCAGTTCTGGAAAGTCTTCTCTTGTATGGCAGCAACTGTGTTTCTGTGATATTGCATGTATTTAGCTAAATTTTAGGGAAACGAAAGGGAAGAGATGAATCAGGCCCATGTAACATGAGGAAAACATGAGCTACATTAAACCATAGCTGGAATTTGCGGCTGAGTCATAGGAACAGTTTATAGATCAGCAAGACAAATTTCAGAGATACAAGAGACTTTAATCCACATACTGTGCTTCCCTCTAAAGTGTCTTCCTTGCAACCATTATAAATTGAATTACTTCTGATGAGGAAACAATGGGAGGACATCTTCCCATCTTACTTATTTTGTACAGTTTGTGAGAAATTTGAGCTTAATTCTTGCTTGCAGTTATCCTGAACTTGTGGTGGGGAGCCAACGTGGCTTTACACCCCTTTTCTAGGCCTGAGTTTCATTATGCCCAATTTAAGGAATTCTAACGTTGATGGAGTTTTTAAAACAGAGATCTTGGCAGCAAGCTAAAAGATTAGGTTCATCACATGGTGTCTGCTTAAGAGATCTTAAGGTTTCATGATCTGGTGCGTTCAGGCAGAGTAGTTTCAACATTCACGTTATAAATGAGGAACCGTTAATGGGGATGGGTACATTAGGAGGCTCACACATCAGCGGAGATTCACAAAGCTTGCCCTTGTGACTTGAAATATTCAGGGCTCCAGCCACGGACACTTCACTGCGGTCTCTTCCCACAAAGCTGTCCAGGGGAAGCAGTTGGGATGGAGAGGTTTCCTCCACCTCTGAGAATCTCTCATGGTCCAAACCAAAGCAGATATCCCTGATTTTGGTGCAGAGGACATGTCTGGAGGAGAAAGGGAGCATCTTTATCTGCTCTTATCTTTGGCCATGTCCTCTAGGAAATTCTGACAAGGTGTTTGGAGAAATGTGCCTACAGTGGAGAGAAGGACAAAGCCTTGCTAGGCCTTTCCAGCTCGGGTCAGCACGTGCTGCTGAGGTCTGGCTCAAGCTCTAGCATGGAGGCAGCCTGGTACTCTTTTTCTTTTGCCTGCTTTTTTCTATCCGTTTCCCAGCATTTTTCATGCTTATCTATATGCCTTTTAATACAGTTCTGTTGTTTCACAAGTGAGGGGACTCTCAGGACTGGCTATGAGGTTTTTAGCAACTGGGACTTTCCTTGGCAGCCTTCTTGATGGTGTGATGGAAAATTAACGCTTCAGATCCCTCACAATGAAATGTGAGATGAAAGGGTCATTGGCCTGTGTCTTTCAGTCTTATAAATACCCCCCAACTTCCAGCTTTGCTGAGAGAGACAACACGAGCTACTTGTTGGGATGACACCCCCCTCCCTCCCCTTCAGACATCGTTTGACAGTCTTTCTGCTGACTTGAGGAGTAGCCTGAGAAGGGAAGAGAGATTTCTGAAGTGAGAAGTGCCCTGTGATGAGATACGGGAGCCAGAGACACAAACTGCTCCTGGACTCCCAGCCTGTGGATAAGAAACCCTAACTGGCACTTAGGAGTGAGTGGGGAAAAAATGCCTTAAACCCGTGTGACACTTATATAACTTCAGGCCCGGGATGTTTTTCTTACACAGAAAGGACGAGTATTGCCAGGGGCAGCTTTCGTGATAAAAGCAATCCAATAACCTCTGAAAATGGAGAGTTACTAAAGAACAAGCCTTCAGGAGAAGCCAAGACTTGTGCCCCTCTTGACTGGAGCAGGACAGGGAGCTTGGGCAGCTGCTGGTGGCTCTCAAAACTGGCATGAGTCAAGGACCTGAGATGAACAAGTGTTTTGGGCAATACAAGAGACAGGCAAGCAGGATTTCTTGGTGGGGAGAGATGATGAAGAGTGGAGGTACACAAAAAGGAGAGGAGGAAAGTGCTGTGTGGAGAATAGGGGCTGACACCCCACCTTTGGGGCAAAGGAGACCTCACTTTGCTTGGTGAGGTGGGTCCACAGTAGTAATTTTTTCTGGGAGCTTCTTAGAAACAGCAGGTCCTCCTTACTCCTTGCCAGCCTTTCATTCCCCTCTGAGAAGCAGAGTGGGAGAGCACAGGAAGATGGGAGCAGATGACCTCCTGAAGTCCCTTCCCACCTGAGTTTTCCTCTGAACCTATTGGGATAATATAAAGAAGTAGGCGCTTAGGAGTGACCATTAATACTGCACCTTTGTAGACATGGAGTATATGACAGGGAAGGGACATGGGGAGGATAGACACAGTGAATGTTGACCTCCAGACAGGTTTTTTTTGCCAAGTGACTCATAAGAAGCTGCCATTTGGTGGCTTACTAACTGCTGCTGGCAGGGTAAGCCTGGCATGCTGCACTCAGGAGGTAACTGCCAGGCTGAGCCCAACCTTATCTGGCCAAATTTAGGCACTTTGAGACAGATAGTGACAATGCAGGGAGCTCAGACCAACCTCCTACTTAAGATGTTTGCTCCCTTCCTGGTTTTGGAAGAGCAGTAGATGTCTCCAAACATTTGGCACATCTTACCCAGGTGCAGGCAGATTCTTGCTCTGGAGTTTGTCTCCCCTCAGAGCTTTGCCTTCCCCCCCTCTGTCAAAGCATAAATACCAGCACCACATCTAGCTTCTGGCTTCCTCACCAAACCATGGGCTACAGCCCCTCATGGGACAGGCACACAGTGCTTCTACAAGCAACCTGAACAGGGACCGCTCTTCAAACTCATCCGCCCAACTGCTCAGGTGCTAAATCACCATTTGCGTGCTCTAGAGGTGTCTGGAGGCAAAACATGTAGCTGCAAAAGGGGGCTGGAAAGGGGACGGGGCTGGAAAGGGGCTTTACGCTTTCAGAAACATGTGTCCCCTACCAGTAGTTTTCTGTAGTCCCACCTAATGATATTTAATGCTAGTGGGCGTCAGCTTGCTCCAGGCAAAAATGACACCCCAGCACAAAGAGAATATAGAGGATTTGGGTAAGTCTTGTACAACTCGTAGGTCTTACCTCGAGGATATGTTTCAGTCTCAGCATTAGGGTCCTATGCACACATTTTTTCGCTTTCTTGCCGTTGCCTTCCCGCCCTGTCTCTGCGCATGCTGTCCTTTGTGCAAACCGATACCAGGCGGCAGGAAAGCGTGGATGAGGAGCATCTCCTGGGCTGCGACAGCTCTTCTCCCGTTGCGAGCTGCACCCTGGCAGCCGCCTGACCCTGACATCTGCGTTTGAATCACTCCCCTGTTCCTCCTCTAAATCCCCACCTGAGGTCAAGCTTTGAAAGAAAGGTCAGTTCTATTTGAAGGCTTTTGAGAGAGAGACTGAATCACTTAATGATGAGTCATGTGAAAATTAAATTGATGCAAATGTTAATTTGACAACCTGCAAGTCTGGAGAGAGCTCCAGCCAGACCAGGGGCTTTGTGCTAATGCAGCTGGGCTGCCGCTGGCCCAGAGGAGGTTTGGCAGCAGGTGAACATGGGGTGGGAGAGACCTGGCTACGCCAGGATTATCTTTTCTTCCCAGCGTCTGACTCATCGCAGGTATCTCGCAGGAGGGGAGTCTCTGCAAAGAGTTTGTATCATCGCCGTGTCGCCGTCTGGCAGCACTCCTGATTAGCGCTCCTGATTCTGGGCTGCTGAATTTTTTGTTATCGGCATCAAAGGCGCTGGCCACGAGCGCTGCCGGCTGACTTGCAGAACGGCTGAACACTTCCAGCCCTCCTAATAAATCATTAACTACTCCGGAACGGTCACTGAAGTGTGCAAGGAAATAAGCAATTACCTCCTGCCCTAGAGGAGCAGATCCTGTCCAAGAGAAGAAAGTGTCTGGGCATAACAATGTAACTAGAATAATTAAATGCTCTTTTATGTTTGTTAAATTCAGGATTATATTCATAATTTTACCCTCCCTCCCCCAATCAATGTAAGAG
The DNA here is from genome assembly GCF_965231255.1 of Vanellus vanellus. NCBI lineage: Eukaryota > Metazoa > Chordata > Aves > Charadriiformes > Charadriidae > Vanellus > Vanellus vanellus. Next base: position 7,260,584 of record NC_138906.1, on the reverse strand, counting down.
GTAATTAACTAATTAACTTTGAGTCATCGTTACTGGCATTGACCGACCTTTGCATCGTTTGTGTGACGTTTTGCACCTGCTTTGCATGGATGCGAATGACTACAGTAAATGAAGGAAAAGGAGAAATAAGGTCTGTATTTACCACGTACAAACAAGGGTCTTAAGGTTACGCATCCAAACGCACCAAGGGTGGAAATACCCGAATCAAGGTTGTCTCGGTGGCACTTGCAGCAGAACGTCAAATGGATGTTGGGTCCTGTGCAAACTTTTAAGAGGAATGTACCTAAAGATAGATTCGTACCAAAATACAGCCGTGTCGGAGCGCTACATCAAGTGACATTTGAAATGCCCTTTATTTTCAGATTATGATTTAATGCAGACAGAGGATGACTTTCTTTGTCAAACATAGAGTCCACTTGGAAAGTCTGAATTCTTTCTGTTTTTAGAACTGACCGCTAAACCTTGGGAGTTTTGTTTGCACTATGTCAAAAGAAAAGTTCTGGCCAGCTACATTTTGAGTTTTTATTTTTTTTAATTGTCTCCCAGCTCAGGAAGAAGTCTGAAAATACTTTCAAATAAGAATTTTTATATTGTTTGTATACCTAATTAGGCAGTTGATATACTTTTCTTAATCATGTATATTTATTTATTTCGACACCAGTTCAATTTGAATACCATTTCTGGGCATCATGATGGGTCTCTAACTGGTAGATAAGAGTTTAGAAGAACTTTAATGGGTAACACTTGTAGTTAAATATTAAATGAAACACAGCCCCTGCATCCTTAAAGATGATAAAAACGCATCTTGTTTATATACATATACAAAAACAAGTTTGTCTTTATACATATAAATAAATATAGAGGGTTTCATAAAAGCTCTATAGATTTCTTACCTCCTCATTTTCTACCTTTTCTGACTGATCTGCACTACGTCTCACTGCGTTATTATTTCACTCGGGAACTGATAAACTGATAAACTGATAAACCAGTGTGAGTTAAACACAAGCAGTTCTAAACTTGGCCCAGGAGGGGAACAATATTTCTGGAGTCTCTCCTGCCTGTTTTCCTTGTACAAGCTGATTTATTTACCTCCGGAGCAGGCTGCGCTTGCAGTATTTTCTGGCTGGAGTGAAGTCCTGGGATTCCCATGGGGGAGACTGAACTCGAGACATTTTCAAGCCAAGAAATGTTCAACACAAATAATTTGGACAAAATTGGAAGGAAGTACTAAGATAGAACCGAAATCTTTGATAATCAGCCAAGGGTAGGGGAAGTGTAAAATGCCGAGGGAAGAGTTCTGCTCTTTTAACCTGTATTCAGCATCATCCCTCTGCAAAGAGCACCAGTAACACTCCTGCAGGGCAGGCACGCTGGAGACAACTACAATGTAAAATGTTTGATTTGCTTGAGCAGGAAAACAGGAAGGAACAACGTTTCTCAGTGTAAATAGAGATTTCATGTTTGTCAGGCTGATTTTGTCCCAGAGAAAAAAAAAATAATAATCAAACAGAACCTATGGGATAAAATATCAAAACTAGAGAAGTAAGTTTTTCCAGGCTCAATGAGTTTATTGAATTCCTTTCAACAACATGTAGCTCATTTGCCACATCACCAGCTACTACGGATTTACTGTACTTGCAAAATAGCGTGATTTGACTTGGTGGTCCCAGTCCCAGAGACAAGATGGTGCAGAGTTTGTCTTTCACTGCAGTCTCACCCCAAATACAGCCCAGCTGCTGTGACTGAGACCAAAGTATGAGAAAGTCCGCCTCTCCTGAAACCTAAATTCTCATCAACTAGGGAACAAAGCACTAAATATTAATTAAAAGAGAAAAAAAATTAAGCACATGCAGTCTCAGCAGTGAAATTTCTGTTCTTCAGGGTCCTTCTCGGTGAGGTTTGGAGAGGTGGGATGGGGAGGTTCGTGTTGGTGGTGGGGTTGGGAACATCAGTCCCAGGAAGAGCACTGGGGGAATGCACGAGTGCTATGTGCAGTATGCATCATCCCAGATTTATCCAGCAGCGGGCGTACCTTCCCCCGGGACTCCGATTTATCTACGCGGATGAAAGCTTAGCTGGCTTCAGCACAGGCTGAAGATGAGGAGGAGGGAAAGGTCAACGGCAGTGGGTGGCACTGCTGTCCTCGCAGCCCCCCCGTGGCCCATGCGTGGGGGTCCCTGCCAGCAGCCCCCAGGGATGCAGCACAGCCTGAGTCGCGTAGCAACACGCAAAGCATCCACCATCCAGCGCCACGGCCGTTTGTTTGTTAGTTGTTGTCATTGCCACTTTCTTCTTTTTAACTGGAGGGCTTTTTTTGGTTTTGTTTTGTTTTTTTTTTTTTTTTTTCCCGATTTATTTTATTTTATTGGATCCCGCCGAGCCTTTGTAAGAGAAGGGAAATGTATGTGGGAGGAGCAAGGGGGAGGTTATGGCACGGCTGTTGTTAGAGACGGGGCTAATGGCCCCGAGATTTGATAAATAATTCTGTTTAATTTAAGCCTCGGGAGCTTCTAATCGAATTGCATCACCTGTGGTTCTGCTGCTTTCTTCCAGGCCAGAGAGAGGGAAGAAAAAAACCCGACAGAAAATCCCGACCTTTGCTACAACCAGCGGTGAACGAAGGCTTTCCGAGGCTGAGCGAGCCGGGTCGAAGGGAAGCGTGTTCCCTCTAACAGCCCTTTCCCCTGGAGAGCCGAGGGGAGGGATGCTGCAGCCAAGGCGCCCTCTGAAGAAGCCTGGGCAGCCGGCGAAGTTATTGTGGGTACTGAGTTAGCCAAATACTCCGGAGGGGACGGAGGGTGGCAGCTTTGCCTTGCTCAGTGGCAAAGCAGCTGGCATGCGGTCCCCCAAAAAGCTGACCCCAAAGTCAAACACCAGCTTGTGCATATCCTTCCATCGGCTCATGAGTAAAATAAGCCTGGGGGTGAAAGGGAGAGAATATGCCTTGATGCTGACATTGATGTGTTGTAACATGTATAGGGCAATAATAGCCCATCCTGGAGCGATACGGGCTAAGGAATATCTGATTTTAATACTTACTGCTCTTTTAAAGGGAAAAGCAGTCTTTAACCAAAACTCTAACTTTTTAAAAGTTTTTTTTCTTTACGCAGGTTAAATCTGGGATCTGTGTCCCAGAAGTTGCATCTGCCCTGCTGCAATATTTTGAAAATACCTGGGGCCTCAGGCTTGGAAAGCAAAGCTTGGAGAAGGCTGCGAATGACCTGGACAATGACCAATATTTATCCTCACCGAATTGGCAGTAAATCTGGAAGGGATAACTGCATCTCGATTTTAGAACAAATTCTTTAGATTTCCGGCTCCGCAACGGCAGGGTTACACTCTGGCTGTGCGGACCGTACTGGGGAGAGGACTTTTTTTGCTCTCAGTCATCCATGCACAGCTCCGCTCAGGTGAGAAGGGGCGGGAGAGACGCGGAGTGGTCCCAGAAGCAGATGCTGCAGCACAGCAGCCTTTGTCTCTTCTGCTCACTCCACTCAGCATACTTCTCTCTCTGTTACTACTGAGAAGTGGCTCAGATGTAGCCGGGAGCAAAGCAGGCTGCAAGCAGTATAAGCTAAACCAGCAAAAGGCATCCTTATTTTGGGTTTAAAAAAAAAAAAAAAAAGAAAGAAAAGTCTGCAGAGGGATTTAACTCTAGAGGGATCATACAGCTAAAAAAATGTCCCTGTTTGAGCCAGAGCTTCAAAATCTGGTAAAACTGGACACATTGAAGGGAATGATGTGGGGAACGCAGAGGGGATGTGCAGGAACGGGGGCAGATTTGCAGAGAGAAGAGTGGACAGTGGAGGGACAAGGCAACCCAGCGAAGGGCTGAGAGAATGCGGGGCAAGGCAAATTCCGTGTGGGTGGGGGAACACCGCATGATGGACGCGGTTTGGGGCAGAAGAAGGAAAACCAGCATGAATTGCAGCACGCGGCATGTTTTTCTCAGCTCAGATTTTGGCGAGCATCAGCGGGCTCAGAACCAGCGCCGTGGCCCAAGGCGGCGCACAGGGAATTCCTGAGAGGGGCAGGTGGGGACGTGGGTGTGAAAAGGGGCAGAAAGATGCGGCAGCAGAGATCAGTGGGTCCCGACTCCTGCTGTGAAGCCCCTGCAGAAGCTGAGCTGGAAATACCCATCCCATCCATGGAGATAAGATGGAGCAGGAGTAATTCTGGTGGGTGATCTGAGTTGCCCCAGGAGCACACCATCACGAAACTACTGTTCAGGTCCCCATAACTGATGCTGTCCTGTTAGGGGAGGGCTGTCACTGGCAGAGAAATGGTGCCCGAAGCCAGGACCGAGGCACAGTTGTGCATGTGCATGGGTGAAGCTTGTACCGAATCAGCCCAGGGCTCACGATGAGTCCCATCCCTTCAGACTCATTTTGAGGGATGTTTTTTTTTTCCTGTTCAGACCAAAGACCAGGCCAGCCCTTAAAAACAACCCTACCCCATGCGGCTCCACAGACGGCTGTCTCCTGCAATCAGATCAGGACAGGCAAAACCCCGCATCCAAACTGCGATGCATGGGCTTTTTAAGATGCCATGTGAGAGCAGGCACTTGCCTTCGGGAACCAATCTCAGGGTGAGGAACGGGGTGACTTTTATTTTAGCAAGGACAGGGACAAGAAGAAACCACAGTGATCATCTGATTCGCCTTTCTGCACGGTGAAGGAAGGTCATAGGAATGTGCCCAGCGATTCCTGCAGCCACCCTAGGCTTCTGGGGAGAGGCGATGGGCACCAGCAGCAACATTTATAATTAGGTGCCCCCTCCCCAAGTGCACATCTACCCGTAGCCCAAGGAAAAAAGAGCAGAACGCAGATTTCAGAAGAATACTATAATAACAATTATCACACCAGGGCTGTTCTGCCTTCATGGATGTGCTTGGGGGCATGTGTCATAAACTGGGGGCATTGAGCACATTCTCATGCAATATTGAGGCCTTCATTTTACTGACATTGGTTTTTTTTTAGAAGAAACATTCAATTTAAATCACTTTTATTCGAGCTACGCAGGACCCTGTATTATTCAGCTGATAAAGAGAAGACAAGACAGCGGCAGCTTCACGCGTGTTACAGGACTAACTGCTGAAGTCTGCAGTAGGACATAAAACCTTCTGGAAATCCCGCTTACTTGGATTGAACACTACAATATTCAGCCTGACTCTTTATTTCCCTGACATCTCACGGACCCCGCAGCCTTAAGCTGGGCACTGGGGAGTTGCGCGCAGAAACCGGAGAGGTTTGGTGCCTTCGTGGGGGACAAGAAAGTGGATGGGCAGAAAGCTCCCTAGGCTGGCTGGGAGGGAGAGGGCGAAAACACTCCATGTCTTCAATTCTCCCCTTTGCCAAGAATTCCGGGTCTTCCAGCGGGTGTTCCCGTGCACTCAGGCTTTGTAAACTATAAATAAGTAACAGCTGAATAACAATTTGAAATAACCACATTTTCGATGTAGCTCTCTGAGGTCGGAATTAGCCGTAATTCTTGTGTGGATTTAAGCATTTATAAAAACGTCACGCCCTCTGCGTAAAGAAGCCCTGGGTTAGACTTTCTCAGGTGTTTGGACCCACATTATCAAAGGATCTCCAGGCTGGACTATCATAAGCACAGACCATTTTTTTTTCGTGCCCATACAGAGTCTTTTTAAAAAATGCAGTCCTAGTTATACCTGTTGAAGTTCCCCAAGAATAACCTGCTTATAAATATCCCCTAAATTCAAATATGCCAACCATACGTAGCCTTCAATTTGAAGCTAAATTTACTTTCCTTTCTTGCATGTCAGACTATTTGAATTACCGAAACAATCGTGGAGCTGGGTGGTTAGTGCGGCACATATGCCCATATTTTAGTTGCAGTTAAGCTAGTTTCATAAAGCAAGTCACTCTTTCTGAAGCAAAGCAGCCCCTAGTTTATTTAATGAAACCAAATACTTTATTTCCACAAAAAAAGAGAAAAGACTGTGCAAATACAATCATTATAATCCAATTCCAGAAGAACTAAGACAAAGATCAATCCAGGAATTCATTAAATGCCTTATGTGTCAGGATGACCTTTAAGGTTTGATAGTAATCTACATTTTCGAATTTTTAGGCCTTTTTTTACAGATTCTCAGAGTGAACAAAGAAGCACTGATCATACTTTACTTCGGAAATGGGGAATTTTCTGACCATTTTATGTCTACATATTTTATTGTGCATGAAGTTAACAGTCATGGGCAGCAGATTACAAGAGAAACAAGGCGCACTGGAAATACAAGTATTACGAGCCCTTCTTCTTCCACAAAGGAGTAAGAGTTATTTCAAACAAAGCATCAGGGATTGCATCTGCCATCCAAATCCCTCAAAAAAACATGTACCGCATCTTCTCACCCTTCCACCCAAAGAGAGAGTCTTTTTCTAACCAGACAACCAACTTGCCCTAACTCTGGCATCATCCTCAGGGTTACTCCAGGACGGGGTCTGGCCCCATGTCCTCTTTCCCCCAAAAGCTAAACTTTTTCTGAAAACTAGTTGGGTTTTACTGAAGGACTGTGCTCAAGTCTTTATTTCATTCTGGTGGCTTCCAGGACAGCTAGTTATTGTAAAATGGAGTATTTTAGGCACCTGGATTCTTGGTTAAATACAGGAGCCCAAGTTAGAAGAGCAAACCAAGGACAGGATTTGCAGAAACAAGGCTGCTGCTCAGGGCAGCCACCCACCAGCAGTGAGAAAATCATTGAGCTCCTGCCTACCTTGTCTGGGTACAAGCTCTGAAACCTGCTGATACTAGTGACCAAAATGCTGTCTTGCAGCATGGTAGCTCCGGTGGTGTGGGACACTCAGCCCAAAATAGCAGTTGCTGCTGGATCTCATGCCTTCTGGGGACAGTGGAAGTCTAGTTCTTCTGGGCAGGCCAACTCTACCCCATAGCAGGTCCCATCCCTGCATTTTTGGGGGTAAGAAAATTGGATTTTGAGCACACGGCTGAGAAGTCATGACAGTGCATTAAGCATGACCCGATGCTCCTGGGGTCCTTGATAACCACCTCAGCTCACAAGTCCCATGTGCCTTCCCACGCCAATGCTCAGCCACCGAATAAGGAGAGACAACTATTATTCACTTATTGGGGATGGGAAACGGTGGGGCGTGGGGTGGCTTTGGCCATGATTACAGAGAAAGTCTGGGGCAGAGGAGGAAACCCATCCAACCTGCCCTTCTTACACGCTCCCCACATATTTTTCCTGTGACCGAGACTTTTGCTGTCGGAGAGAAAGGGTCTGACTGACAGCACCAAGGGGTGAGAGCTTGCCTTCCCCTACAAAACAGGTACAGCCCTCTTATGAAAGGACCACCTGCTAAGTCCTCAGCCTCTCTGCTATGGCTATTAATAATCACTTCCCGTGATTTTCATAGCTTTCTGATGCGGACACTTGACCTCTTGTAATTGTGTTCAGATTCCCCGCTCATGTTACGCAGGATATGCAGCAGCCGTGGCGCTGGGGAGGGGCTGAGCCTCTCCTCCTCGCCCTGCAGCCCCGGAGCCCCTCTGCCGGTATCCCCACTTTCATCTCAATCGGCATCCGACACGCTCTTTTTCTCGTCGCTGCTCTGGCAGCTCTCCATTAGCCGTATTCAGATTTAAACACCAGGTTGCACCTGTTAGTTTAGCTGTTGATTGGGAGGAACCGAAGCGGAAAGTGACCCCGCGTGTCCGGCTAAGCAATCCCTCTCTGCTAATGGAAAAGAGCCGGCGTGTTCCTCCAGGCTATTTGTATCGCCGGTGTTTCTGCCTTATTGACTGCCTCCTTGGAAAATAATTCTGTTGCTTAACTGATTGTAACATTTCTTTCTTCCTTTTTTTTTTTTACTTTTTTTTTTTTTACTTTTTTTTTTTTTTTTACCTCTGCCAGTCCATCAGCCTCAGGACTTAATTTCTCACTTTTATTCTGTTGCTGTTGTGCAGCAGGAGCTGTTTTTAGGGTGGTGGGCAGCGCACACTTGTTCTTCCAGACCATGAATTAGGGAGTTTGGTATTGTCCCAGCACAATGTCTTTCTTCAATGAAAAACAAGTGGGTTTTATGCAGCTCTGGCTTTCCAGGCCAGCTCCATTCACCTCTATCATTTGCGTTGCACAGACTTGCATTTTCCGAAGTTGTTTCCTGATGGTGTGGTTTCCTATGTGTCTATAGGTGGGCCCCAGAAAGAGGGACTTCAAAAAGAACGTCTATGAAAGAAATGTTGGCTGAGGACCTTCACTCAGGCAGTACAAACCACAAGAATCCCTCAAAATGCCGTATCAAGACAGCAAGCCGGGTCCTCCCTGGTGAGCGTAACCATCAACCAGGACAGCCATCAACCTGGGCCCTTGTGGCAGCCCAGGACACATTCTAGGGGGAAGAAGGGACAAGGAATTTTCCTTTTCTTCTGTTGTTAAAAACTGTGAAAGTCATACATTAAGCCAGCCCTTGGATCATCCTGTTGAAGCCCGTACCTGGGTGCCGCACAACAGGCCATAAGGAGCTTTCAGAGGTCCCTCAAGCAAACCTCTTCCTATCTCCCATCAGCCAGCACCTTCTCAGGGTTGCTCAGCTCAGATAAGAGATGTTCTTATTTTCTTCGGGTCTGTAGTGTGACATCCGTATTCCTCCCAGTGCTGCTGAGGAGGGACAGCAATGAGAAGAGGGGAAAGGGAGGGCAAAACAGCTTGATAGCTGCTTCTCAAGTAGACCATCAACGACTATCTGTTAGCAAATTTAAAATAAGTCAGGGAAGAGTTCTCATTTACAACTTTCCTTCATTTTTCCACTGGCTAGCAGACAGGCTTTTGCATCCAACAAAATAACAAGCATTTCCATGAGCTGTTTATTTGACACAGCATTGGAGGAAGGTGAACAATTAGGTCTTGGGGGTGTTAATAGGGTCATTTCATGCTGTGGCTATTGGTGGACTGATAGAATGGATTATGTGCCTATAATTATCATTTTTTTGCTGCTGGGTGGTCACCATTTCCCATTGTAAATCTGCCTGTCAGGGCACCAAGACATTTTTCCGTGGGTGTTTCTTATTGTTATTTAAAGGTAAGGAAATAATTTCAAAAGCGCAAATTAAGCTTGGTTGCCAACAGGAAGGAGATAAAGTTGAATGAAGGAAAAAAAGAAGCCACTGGGAATCTGACAGTCCTCCCCACATGCAACCACACTCCTGCGGGATGGGGGGTTGTGTGGGCTGCCGCTGGCCCCCACGTTCAGCTCTGACGTGGGGAGCTGGGAATCAATCACTTTGATGTCTTATCTTATCCCTGAAGACAGATAGCAGTGGCTTGTTTGGTGACTGCCACAGCGCTACTTTAGCAGACCCTTTTGAAGTACTTCAGCACTTCAGTGGCTGTTGCGAGAGCGGAAAAGCTGACACCAACGCTGCTTTGGGAAATGGCCACCGGGGACGTGGGGAGGATGACGGGTTTGTGCTAAACGGTATCTTTCCTCGTCACCCATGGGTGTCCCGGCTGTGACTGTCAGTGGGTGGCTTTGTGCATACATCTCTGATCCACGTGTGCCTCTGCCTTGGGCGTGTTTATGGCTCTGACAGATTTTGCTCTAGCGGAGATGCACTTGCTGAGCATGAAGATGGCAGAAAAAGGCAGGGAGGTGTTCCAACACATTCCTCTGTTTTGTGGGGCTTAGATATCTCATTGGCATTTTGGGTATCCAAACTGAGCTGCTGACTCCATCCCTGGCGAGTCGCTGTGGACAACATGAGCTGGGTTCCTATCGCTGCCCTTAATGAGAGACATCTTCTACTCTCCAACCTCTCCCCACACAGGTTATTTCTTGTTCTTTCTGATTTGTTCTTCCTACCATCCATGAGCTACCACAGAGCTAAAAGCCAAAAGTTTACGTTACCCAGATTTGCAGCAATCTTTTCCCTAGCCTTGGCAAGCACAGTCCTACTGGGCACATACCTGTTCACAGCATTTCCCCACCGCTCTGCTCTGGCTGGAACACCTCTCTGTTTTTGTCTTTCCCCTGGTTTGCCTTGCCTTTTGCATCAGGTACAGCAGTCTGATTGTATTTTCAAGGTCTTTCTAATTGCCAGGTCTAACTGGCCCCACACCAGCCTCTGCTTCTCGCTGGTACAATCTTCGAACAAGCACCTTTGTGTTTTCCTGTGGACACCTAGAAACTATCTGCAAGGTGCCCTCATTGCCCTCCTTTGAACTTGCCTTTGCCGCAGGAGAGCCCTCAGTAGTGATTAAGTTGCCGAGGAATGAGTATCACGGTCATCATGCTGACGGATACCACTTCATCATTTCCCAGTAATCCATTGCGCCTGTTATTAAATGTTGTCTTTTCTTTAGGTTGGAAACTCTTAGGAGAGAGTTCAGCATTTTTACAGTCCCCAGAACAAAGATATTCTGGACTCTCTTGAGTGCTATAGGATCTCAGGTGATGAATAAAAAAATAGTAATTTAGAGCTGACCACTTCTAACTAATTCAGTGAAATATGAAGGCTCTGTTCTTCATCAGCTCAGCTAGTTTGTTGTTTATTTGCAGTTCCCCTGTGAAATGTCCTTCCATTAATGAAGTTTTTGCTTGTTTGGTTTTTCTTTTTTTTTTTTTTTTTTGGGCAAAAAGTTGAAGCCTTGTGTTTTTAACTAAAAACACTTCCCTGCCCATGCCCCAAAACACCTCTGTGGTGCATCACAGTTTTCCCTTTCTCTGTGTCATCCTGCAAAATAAAAGCAGATCTTGGAACCAGTATGTCAAGATGCGCTAAAGCCCGATTCACAATGTATCAACTGCTGCCAACTGCCACCAGAAACCTTCTGAATGAGATGCGTTTTCCTTCCTTTAAGTAATCAGTCCAAATGGAAAGACCTTGGTGGATCACCACACGGTTTATCCAGTCCGGGCCTCCTTTACAAGCACCATCTCTGGTGATCACCAGTAACAACTGCTGGATTAAAGGTCCGCCTCCAGTACCCCTGCTTGCAGAATAAAATATGAAAGCAATATCTGGGTAGTACATCCTCAAAGCTTTCTGCGTTGGGCCAGCTACTCTGGATTGTTCTCTTCATCAGTTCGGGTCACTTCAAAGTGTCACATTTTCCTGACCTTACACGAGAGAGCTCATTACATTTTATTCCTTCTTCTTCTTTTTGTCCTGCAGATTCAGAAGGGAAATTGTTTAATATAAAGGAGCCCAGTTCTGCTTCAATTTATATAGCCAAATATTAAAATATAATGCTGTGAGACAAAGTCATCCAGATCCCAATTTTCATCTGGCAATAGTATTTGCTAGTGAATCATTGCTGAAAATTGTTGTTCTCAGTTATTTTAAATTGCGGAGAAAAAGTGACTTGGTGGCAGGTTCTCTTCAGATGCCTGGACAAAACTGATTGTATTTTTTTCTAAATTACTGTTTAGAAAGCCGAAGATGTTCCCTGCCTTTTGCTGGCATGTGAAAAGGCACGCTAAATGGCACTCGGGGGTTAATTTTCATGACCCTGACTCTACCTCTCAACAAGATAGATTACATTTTCAATTCTATTCCTTGGTGTATAAGAGAGAATCATTTTGCAGAAAATGAGAATTGATCCAAATCTTCACCCTAAAGTCAAACGGCAGCTTTATTGACCAGAAAGAAACTAAAAAAAAAAAAAAAAGAAAAGGATGCATTTCTTTAGAATACAGTGTTCCCCGTGATATCCCCCGTGCCAAACCAGCATGAAACAGGAGCAGAGCTGCCACCGCAATGGGAAAGCCAATGTCCAGAGAAGGACAAGCCATGCCTGGGAGACCCAGCTTCCTCCTATGGGCTCATTCGCAGCTTGTGTGCAACCTTCACGCCTTTTCTTCTCTTCCCGCGATTTGGCTCGCTGCCTCCCTGCCCTCTGCGCCTTTTTGAGCCACCAGGGACCATATATGGCCCCATGCAGATAAAAGGCCAAGGGGATTTTCCAAGGTGTGAATGGAGCTAGGCGCCTCCCTCCTGTTGAAAGTGCCTGGGAACTGGTGTCCGCGCTGCCCTTCAGGAGCCATGGGGCAAAGGGAAGCGCTGGCGTTTGGATGAAGGACACCCCACAAGAGAGTTGTCCAGGGGCAGGGGGCTGGCTTTGAGACCTCATCACGCTGTCCTGGCCGGGCAGAGGCACAGATTTTACTTCTGGGCACGGCCCGGGCTGGCTGTCACTTTGAGAAAAGTCATTTCATTGCTCTGCTTCTTTGTCTCCTCGCTCACCTTTGGCTTTGCTCGGCATATCTGCACTGCCAGTCCTCCCGGGACACGCTGGGAATCAGCCCTGCTGAAGCAGCATGGCCAGGTGTCTCAGGCTGGGTATAAGGTCTGATGTTGTTTTATCTTCCCCTTCCCTTGAGAAATGCAACATAGTTAAAACCAACAAAACTGTTCCCATCCTTCGCCCTGGGAGAAAAACGCTTGAAAATGTGAGCCTGTAGGGCGAAACAAGCCCAGACTCCTCTCTTTCTGAAGAGACATAAAAAAAATATCCCCATCTTGTACTTATTGTAGGGCTGAAGACTTTCATGTCTCACCCCACGCGTCTGACTATTTGGGCTGGAACGACCAATGCCAAGCTGGGTGCAACAGCATTTCACTCTCAGCACCTTGTGTGCTGCCGGCGTGAGGCCAGGCTGGAGAATGCTTATTTTTGTCTCCCGGCTTCATAGGAAAGGAAAATAAAACCCAACACATCTCCAACCCAACAACAAAGCCTTTCTGCAGGAGGCAGAGGGCAGTGTTTGCACACACATAGTAATTACAAGCGCAAGCGGGTCAAGTTCATCCCTGATGTTCTCCCTGCTTTCCTCTTTGGGGTGATGGAGATGGCCCGCTGGGTTTTGGTGAGGTGAGAGCTAGATTTATGCCCAACTCAGATGTGTTTGGAGAACCTTGCGGGAGTGGCCACGGTGTTCACCTCTTCCAAAAAAACACCACGATTCCCCTTGTGAGACCCATGAAACAGGAGGGAGCACTGCTCCTCCCTGGGGGGAGACTTGTGGCAGGGCACCCCTGATGGCTTTTTTTTTCCCCAGCTGGGGGAATTGCCCTCCACCAAGCAAGGTCAGAAGCCAGGTCACAAATATTATGGGCTTTGCAGAAGGCAGCTACTCACAGGTTCAGTTTTGTGGTCCTATCCCGGGGTCACCCATGGGTCTGGAGAGAGGGAGAAGGTGCCCACTACCCTATCCTGCTTGCCGCATGTAGTAAGTCTCTCTTAATATTAGCTGTATGGGGGCAGCTGGTCTTGCATCCCCCCCGCGATAGGCAGGAGAGAGGCAATGTGCCCATGTGCACCGTCTACATGCCTCGGAGGCTAATTTGATCTTCTCCCTGCCTTTCCCCGGCGCCACCTCAAAACAAACCTACAGCGCAGCAATGTGCCTCGCGGATTAGCAAGGGGGGAAGACGACGGGAGAGTCTCGCTTCTGGGAAACGACACCGGCTAATAGCATGACACAGGGTGCTCGCAGCCTTGGAGCCGACCCCTTGGCAGGAGTCTGTAGGTCTGAAATCAATACCCTCTCTGCTTCCCGTGCCCACCCTGCTCCTGCTCGTCCCCTCCAGGGATGAGCTTTCCCAGGCTCACAGCCCAGCTTGGAAAAGATCGGCCTCATCCGGATGCCCCCCGCAGCAAAACGGTCTCCAAAGGTAAACATGCTGAAAAATGGAATGAAAACTTTTTCCAAGCCGAAGTCGGTTTGGTTTTGCAAATGGGGCTGCTTTAGGAAAGTAATAAATTTCACGCTTTCCTGGTGGTACTCTCAGGGGAAAAATACCACAGCTCTGAAGCCCTATTCCTACAGAAGCAGGTAGTGTGTGTCTACGGAGCCCATTGTAGTTCGCATTCATTTGAACAGGGAGTAGATAAAATTCTCCTTAGCGTCTCTGATGTCACCTGCAACCTCCATTGCAACTTCCTCTCTCCAGCAGCAGCTACATTTCACATCATGGTAAGGCTTCTACTGCCACTCAATACTAACTGTCTCATGATTAAATTCACCCTTACTTTAGCTGCATTGTGCCACTGGAGCTGAGTCAAGGATTAATTTATCCCACATAGTTTACGAGGTCCTCATGAGCTTATGGCAGAAGAGGAATACACTACGTGCCAGCGGTACACCCAAACAGCTATTCAAAAGTCCGGGCTCTGACCTGAGCAGGCTCTAGAAGGAGACTGCTGCAGCAGGTGGTATTTAAAGAGATGTATGACGCAGCCATGTCTAACTGGTCGTTCAACCGCGTGCCTGAGCAATGCAAAGTTAGCTCTGAGATAGCATTTCATACCCATCAAAGACATGGCACTGCTGTCATTGAAGCGTGGGGATGACTGTTCCCCGTTTCCAGCCAAGCAGCTACCGAAAGCTGCGAGATCCCAGGCTGTTTCCAGTAGGGATGGGAGCTGGCTATGAGCAGGTATTTCTTTGATGCGGTCTCTGATGCGCACGTTTGGTCCCTCAGTGCTGCAGGAACCAAACAAGAGCATATATCTCCTCTTCCAGGCCCTCTCCTCCAGTCGGCACCTTAAACTTTCTCAGTTATTTTTCTAAGGGGCATCCTGTAAATGTCTTCTCACTCTGCTTAGCAACCTGCTCGCTCCTTTTCTGCCAGCCACGTCTGGCCAAACACGCACACTGAGCACTCTGCCAGCAGCAGAGCACAGGTTTCTGCTCCGGCATGCTGTCCCAAGGCCAGGCTCTTCTTACACGGTTTAATGCTGATCAGCTTCACATGTTCTTCTCATCAGTCTTGCAACTTCATCTATTTTCATTGCAAAAAGCTTATTTAGCACCTCCATCTACCCTGAATAAACAATGACCATCCCACCTACGTGGCACGTAGTTGGGACCAGGTCCCAAACCTGTGAACCCCACTGAGAGTCTCCCCGGTGGGAGGGCAATATACTCTTAGATTCACCCCAAATGGGTTTTGTTTTGTTAAAGATTTAAAAAATTATAGAAAAGCAATTATTTTTAGAGTGTATTTCTGCTGGGACATTTTAACAACATAGGCTGATTTTAGTCCTATCCAAAGCTCCTCAGAGGTCCTGTGCCACTCCATGTCCATCCCATCCCAGCTGGCCACTTCTGCCCTTGTGCTGGGTGGTGGCTGCCTGAAGCTCTGTCCTTTTTGTTGGAGAGTAACCTCATTGCCCTCACATCTGCCCCAGCCTTTGCTATCATAATTGTATTCTCAGTTTTGGAAGTTTCCACTGTGAAATCCTGCCCAAAATGTTGTCCTCTTCACACCTCTTTGGGTGATCCGTAGGGATAACTTCAAAGGCAGACCTGAGATCAGAAGCCCCCTGTACAGAAATTAACTTTTTCAGGCAGTGCTGAACAGTCTTTCCCCCACAGTTTATCCATTTTAGGATTATTAGTTTTCCTCCTTCCAGGGTTGTGGAAGCAAAAGCAGTTCTGAGTTTTAAACATTTCATAATTTAAACTTGCTCCCTATAGAAAATGAACTAAAATCTTCTACCCATAGAATTATTTTAGCAAAACATCTAGCTTTTAAAAACCCTGGAGACCTCAGAGGGAATTCAGAGAGCAGTGATGTCTGGGAGAGCCTTGGAGGCCTTTGCTGCAAGTTGGTGGAAGGGTCAGTGGTACTTTCATGGAGAAAAAGCAGCATTTTGGAAAGCACCACACCAGTGGGAGGCTTGAGATTGGCGTGGGAAGAAGGGAGGTGGGAATGGAGATTGGAGACCTTGGATGCTTTGGGTGACTTGAGAGCAGACAGGGACTGATTGGTCCCTCTCCTTTGGTATTATAGGTCGCCCCGGAAGAGAAGTAGGAGAGAAGGGGACAGAAGATGGTGACGGTGAACAGGGCTGCCCATGCTGCCTTTCACTCCTTTCCTGTCCCTTGATGCCACTAAAGGACCGTCCAGGCAGGAGGCAAGCAAAGAACAAGACCAGTCATCCCAGACTCCTCGCATGACCAAAACAAGCAGTTTACCTCTCTATGGAAGTGCTTACTTAAAGTAGGAAAATGTTTGTGGTCAGTCATGCTCTCCATTTTAGGTGTTCTTCAAAACTTCAGCAAAGCTTCAGACAGGGTAATTCCGGGAGACTAAAGCCCTAAGCTTTGTAACAGCACATCCTTGCGGAGTGTCGGTCGTGGTGGGGCTGCCATGGTTTCTTACAGCAGCTCATCATGTTTGCAACAACTGGACACACCTGTTGGGAGAGGATCATGAATGCTCAGATCACCTAAGGGAAGTACTTTGAGAAACACGGTTTTTACTTCTATCCGTAGGTGAAAAAAAGGGAAAAGATCTTCACTAGAACGACTTCACCCAAACTTTTATTCAGAGCTGGAGAGAAGCCCAAGGGAGTAAGGTCCCTTTGCTGCTGAGTGAGTGGGAGCTTCCAAGAGCTGCCTGCCTCAGCAGCGCTTTGGGCGTCAGCCTGGCAACAGAGTTGGTTAGGCAATGCGTGGGTTTCAGACGAGAGCTGGTTCCCCTTTGGTTCAAGGAGGGTGATGTCCTCAAAGCTCCCTAATCTACTTTTTTAAAATTTATTTTAATTTTTTTTTTTTCTCCAAAAGAAGCTTCTGCTCCATTGTCAGGGCTCCGATGTAAGCTCTGCCTGGCTCTCCTTCCTGGGACACTGGACAGAGAGAGGTCTTTGCAGCGCTGCAAAGCAGCACACAGCCCCTGGTGAACACTGCTGATGTGACAGCTGGTTTGGAGCTGCAGTCGCCTGGTGGCAGCGCCGCAGGGTAGAACCAGACTAAACTTCCTACGTGGCAGGAGACACCTCTGCCTACGTGCTCCAGGACTCGGGCAACGTGCTGCCCTCAGGCACCAAACAGCAAATGCAGCAAGTGGGGTTATGGCATGTTGCTGCTGGAGGGATTCAAGTTTATGCTGCATTTCTTTTCTCACATCAGAAGTCTCTTTAATAGACATTCGGAGCTTGTATGCAAAAATTTTCTTCTTAGGAAAAACTCCTGGTAGGAACCCACTTGTTCCCAAAAGTCACAATGGGGGATGATTGTTTGTTGAGGAGGTGTCCCGCACTCCCTGAGCACTCTTCACCTAGCAGAAGTGCTGCATAAGTCATCACAAAAAAGCCTACCGCTTCATGGGAAGTCAGATCTGGGAAGAATATCATTCCCTACTTATTTTTGCACAAATTTTTAACATCTGGCTCGGTGCTCAAACCAGGACACATCCACTTTAAAGCAGTCTGTCTCCATAGATGGTGTTGGTGCCCTGACCTCCATGCCTCCAGGGATGCTCCATGCCAACGTGTGCCTCGTATCTATTGGGATATGCTCACTAAAGACAATAGATTTAATCCTTGGTGACATTGTGTAAATAAAACAGATTTTAACATCTGGTCTTCTGTCTTTAAAACACAATGGCACTTCATAAATAATATAGCATTATAGCTCCCAGAAGGCATTTACAAGTACTTTATTAGGTGTCACGTCAGTGCTCCATTTTGCAGCAACTGCCCAGAACTAGACGTCCTATAATTCAGTTACACTCTAAGTAGCCACTAATGAGGCATATTATTATAAAGAGCCAATGCTGTACAGCTACACTGCAGTAAATCTGGAGTAATTCCAGTGAAATCAGTGCTAAAGCATGGATTTGCCCCTGTGAAATGAAAAGCAAAGTCTCTCTCAAAAGAAGAAAAATGTTTTGAAGAATTACTGTGAGACTTTAAGGAGAAATTTGTGGAAACCCCCTAATTCTTATTTTCTGCCCCTCCCTATTCTCTTTTCCACTCGGTTCTCACCTGTCACTCATATATTGAGTATCCTGACGAGTTTGCTTGATGATTAATGCTCCTATTTTGTGGGTTTGCATAGTGCCTCCTGAGTACTTAACAGGTCTTAGAGAGTTCAGTTCACTAAGCTCTCAGATAGTCTGGCAGTCCCTAATGGCTTAATAATGTAAAATCATAAACTGGACTGCAACTGATTCCTTTTTCCCGTCTATCCTTTTATCAGGGACTGCTGTGTGTGATCTGGAACACAGAAAAATAATTAGATGTGTGCTGAGTGGGATTTTCCTTCAGCAAGCACAATTCTGACCTCCAGGTCCAGATATAACCAGGGATTTGGGGGAGATGGTTTTTCTGGAGATAATAATGCTTCCTTTGCTGTAGGATGAAGACACTCACAAAGCAGCTTTTTTCTTTTTTTTTTTTCCTAGCCTCTTTCCTGAGATTGCTTACTCAAACATGCTCTTGTAGCAAAGCTGAAATTGCTATATGCTCTCATAGTATATAAATTGGGATGCAACATGGCTGCATGATGTAATCCAAAAATGACTTCATCCTCCTCAAAATCAGTCTTATTCATCCAGTTTCCAGCTGATAGATTTATTCTTAGCCCAGAATGACATTATCTCCCATAGTAGACCTAAGAGGCTTGTTTCTGATCTCTGCTGATTAATAGAAAGTGGGTTTCCAGAGACAAACCCTGGGGTGTATGTAAGGGTAGGTCACTCTGTGGGCATGTGCGTGCATACGTGTGCGTGTGCTTGCTGACAGCACGCCAATCCCACTAGTAAGTCACAATCGAATTTACTGTTTCCTTTCGATCTGAACAACGTCATTACCTCCCGCTAACGTGGTTAGGAGGGAGCAGGAGATGCTCTGGGATGTTGGCTGGTGGTAGTGAAGCCAGCACCCGTGCACGTGTGCGAACTGTGGGCTTTGGGGACGATTGCTACTTGCAAGGCAGCGGGATGCTATATCCCGAGCATGAAATCGAAGCAGTGTCCAAATTGGATGGCTGAAACGTAAAACGTCCCAAGCTGAGACTGCTTTGAGCAGCACTAGTCAGCAGCAGGACACCCACCTAAACTCTTTGTGTTGCATTTTTCACAGTTTAAGACAAGTCAACCCTGATTCAGCAAAATACATGTGTAACTTGAACTGGGTTTCCCTGGTGCTGCCCATGGGCTCGTGATGGGCAGATGCTTCCATGCACCCCCGGAGACAGGGATGGTCAGCACTGTGCAAGTCAGCACCCAGCGGGGCTTGCAACGCTTCTGCTCTTCCATGCTGGAACATCAACTGACAGCAAAGCTGGACAAAAGGGTTGAGGTGGAAGACCTGTATGCCTCTGGAGGCACTCGGAGAACAGAACAGAGAAAAACCTTTTCTTTAATATTAGGGAGTAAAATATTAAGTGGATTGTAAGCCAGCTACCCTCCCTCCTAGGGGAGCACCCTAATCATCAAGCTATAGAATCACATTTCTCCCTTCTTCCCAGCCCAACCCAATTATCATTTAATTATTTCAAGAGACCATCAACATCAGGGAATGAAGCACACATCACCGCTTCAGCACCCCCTATGATTTTGTGGCCATGGTGCCCAGAAAATAGGTTCAACTCCCATTGTTGGAGGCAGAACCATAGTTTAGTCTTCCATAAATGAACCAGCTTCCTCCACCGGGGACCTACAGGAAAGGAGCAGGGAATAGTTTAATTTTGGAGAGGGCAAAACCTGATCTTGCAAGTGTGCTCAGAGCACGTTTGCAGCCCAGACCCCACCAAGGAGCTCCTACTTTGTGCAGTGGGATAAGCTTGAGGAATGAGCTAGGTGCTGGGATACTGGGTCCTCCAAAGACCGGGACTCATTGGGGAGTGCTATCGGCAGACCTTTAAGTACCTGGAAATGCTGATGTAAGAAGACATTAGCAGCTCTGAACTTCCAGGACCTCTTGAGCCCTGCATCTGCAGAACAAGAGCTTTTCCACCTTGGAGCGCCGAGCAGCATTTAGGCAATCGGGACCCCTGTATGGAGGTAGAACTGTGCACTTCCAGCTGTAAAACAGGTGTGATGAGGTGAAAAATGCTACGAGCATGAAGTGCTTGGCCATTGTGGCCATAGGAGCAACCAAATAAAGTAGACAAGCAGAAATGGAAAAGAAAAAGTGTTTAGGCTGTGTTCGTGTGGCAGAGAAAAAATAAGAAACCATATATTTGGGGTCCCAGTTCCCTACTCTGGGTATAAAAGCAGACTCCTTTCCCTTTGTTGCAAAGATGTACTCAATTTTCATTTTTTCTACAGAAGAGTTTGCTACACTTGCATTTTAAAAGCAGCACTGTGTTGTCACACAGGTCTTTGTTACACAGCTGATCTTTGCTCTTTGCATAAAATACCTTTTTTTTTTCCTCAGAATCTCTTGTGCAAATTCTGTTTGGTGCCCATCTCCTCTTCCTTGGCGTAGTGAATCTCTGTTCACACAATACTGAATGAAGCCACTAATTAAACATGTGATTTTTATTAGTCTCTAGACAGGCTATACTTACAAGACTGTGCAGTAAATGACTTGTTTGTACTATTCTTTAGCTTATCTCCTGCTCCTATCCAACTGCTTCGAGTGCAAACAGCTCTACGAGCGTAAGGTATGACGGCCAATTCTCTCTGGATTCATGCTTTTGTACACAGATCCAAATTCATAAGCAAGGAAGCCTGGAAAAGTAATTACTTGGCTGCTTGTGACTCATTTGGTTACCCTGAAGTAGCTCTGAGGCTTAAAAGGTCTCTCTGTGCTCATGCTGAGCAGTTTGCTGACTTTGCAAGGAGCTCATTGAAGTGAACCGTGCATACCCACTCCCGTACTCGCATGGGCAGAAAAAAATTGGGGTGAAAACATGCCGAAAAGCACAGTCTTCTGCAGGTCTTCATCATCCAGATGAGGTGCTTGGTTCCCCGTTTTCCCTTAAGCAGGAGCAAGTTGGCAGATTTGTGGCAAAGCTGTAGTTAATGAGGAATCATATTCCTCTGCTGGTCCTACTCGTGTGTGTGAAACAGCCCAGGTGGATCCAGCCACTGTCCCAAATGCTCTGCGCTGCAGATGTGCCATGTCATGCACGGAGCTGAGCAGTAGCTGGGGGCACCCAAAGTTTTACCTCCCAAGAGAACAAAATCGATTATGGTTATATACCTCAAGGGGGTCTGTGCAGCAGGCGAAAAATGGGTGGGAGTAGGCAAAGAAAAACATCACTCTGCAGTCACTCTTTCTATGACTGAACAGATTAAAAGCAAATGTAGAAGAAGACACAGCATCCCGAATCCCAGCATAAGATTCTTTTTTTTTTTTTTTTACAAAAAAAACAACCATACACCCGTACAAAGATAAGAAAGATGATGTTTGTGGAAAAAAAAATAAGCTCACCTTCTGTTTCTCTGACAAATGCTCTTTTATAAGGCGGATGTGTGCTATTTTCTTATGGTTTTTAAATTGGTTCCTTGATTTGTTTCTTTATCTGTTCCCTGAGACTTTCCTGATTAGTTGAGATTTTTGCACTCACTAGTTGATTAAATAATGAATACATTTGTTTGATTTGCAGTTGCTTACTTAATTAAAATTTCTTTTCAGTGCCCCAATTTTCATTATGATTTCAATTTTGCATTTAATCACTGTGTTGTTCTTTGCTGCCACCTCTCTTAATAGAGGTCTACTCTCCTGTCAGCCTTATTGCAAAACTTGGCTCCGAGCTGCACACGGGCACACAGGAGAGAGAAACCTCCATTTGTGCAGTTGATTTAGACAGAAACTGGAGGGGGAAGATAGGAGCAGGTGGAATTTTGTGGGAATATCCAAAGAGTATAGGTGCGTTTCAGGCTAGAAAATTAAGGTAAGCTATTTCTAACATTGTCTGATCAAGGAGCATCACATTTGAATTTTATATTTAACCAAGTAGACCAAGTATAAAGGCAGAGCTCTTCATCCCACAGTGCAGAGAGAACGCTCACCAGTACCAGTAGGTGGTTTGTAGCAGCGGGACAATATTCTGACCCCGAGTCAGAAATGTGGTATCGGTGCTTCAAAAGAAAAAGGCATCTGTCATCCCATGTGCAGCAAGCTCAGCAGGTTTTGTTTTTTATTTATTGCCAGGCAAGGCAGAAACACCGCCTGACAAACCCATCCCCAGGCACACGATAATACTCTTATGATGGGGTTCTTGGAGAATAAATTATTTATAATATATTCTGTCATCTGCACGAGTATTACAGTAAGAGTCATCAAAACATCCAGCTGGGAAAACTTGATCACCAGATCACAGGTGAAGAGGGTGCAACACAGAGGGGTTCGAGGAGACAGGCACCAAGGACAACTGATACTTTGGGAAGCTGGGAGGAGGGAATGACCAGGGTTAATGGCTTAAATCCTTATCCATCCAGGAAATCCCTTTAACTCCGCTGAAGTGAGTATATGTCAGCTTAGAAATCACAAGAACATCTGGTTTATGTATTTGCAGAAGTAAGTTTTTTTAAGGACTCAAATTTTGCTGTGCTTCCATGTCTGCAGCTTTTAATTCAGGAAGAAATACAAAAGCACCCTTTAAAGCTGTCCACAAATAACAATGACTCTCCCGGAATTACGAATTATTTTTGCTAACACCAAAAGCAGTAGGAACAGATCTTGTAATCTGGACAACCGTGTGAGATAACTCTGTGGCAAATGTGCCTTTCCATAGAAATTAGAGATCAGATATTCATAAAAAAACAGAGCCGAAAGAAACCTTGAAAATTCATCTTTCCCAAGGGTAGGGCTTCTGGGAGCCAGAATCAGAGCAAAAGCCTCCCTTCCGCTAAAAGCTGTCTTGTCTTTAGAGTAAGAGGCACAGAATAAATGAGTGAAAGAAAGTACCTCATCCATCACCTGTTCGAGAAGTGTACTGACTCTGAAGCAACCTCATGAGGAAGTTTTCAGAAGGTATGTACTGTAATGTGGACCTTTAAAATAAATATGCGACATCAAGTGCATTAATCTAATGCAAACCAGTTAGGCTTGCTCATTCTGGATATTTCAATATCCCTCTTGCTCAAGGAGCCGCAGTTCAAAGCTTTCCTGCTCTGGTCTGTGATTTGGATCTATCCTAGTCACCAGTTGCAATGACTATAGAAGTGGGTTACACCGGTTTAAACATCTTACACCACTGAAAACATCCATTTCTGAACTATTCGCCTGCTTTTTTTTATAGACCACGGTGTTTGGGAGTTGGAAGAACCCATGGCATTGGAGGCACAGTTCACATTGTCCTCTAAAGCAGGGCAGATGAATTGTGCCCTCAAAGCGCCTGTTCCTCTGCCCTGACTGTAAGGAGAGCTGTGCCAGCGGGGACGCAGGACCCTACATGGCGGATGGAAGGATATCAGTCTGACACATCATGTGCCTCTGTATTTTTTCTGCTCTCTGTATTGTCGGACCAGAAGGTATACACCCAGTTCTTATCACGAGGAGAAAGATATACGTGTGCAGCGCAGAAGATGGTAGCAGTGACCAGTCACCTAAACTGAACAAGAGGTTGTCTCTTGTCTCAGTTAGTCCTTCCAGGTGGAATTTCCTTTAATATTATTTCTCGTGAAGTTAGGTGCTAAAAGGTCCACTGGCAGTCTGTAGGGAGAGACAGGTGCCTTGCAAAGGACAATTCATCCCCTCTTAAATTAGATACCTCAGATACGTGGGATGAATCAGACTCTAGAGGAATTTATCACTTTCTACCGACTATTTATTAGGTTCAATTGATAACGTAGTTTGAAAGTTTAGCCTTTGCTGAGCAGTAACAATGACAGCAAACTTGCTATGAAAGAGCAGCTGGCCTCTAAAGCTTCAAGTTAAGTTGCTGGTAGGCACTTTGCTAAAACTGCCTCAATAAATCTAAGAGCCAAAATGTAAGGAAATAAAATCGATCTGATGCGAGGTCTGATTGTTTTTTTAATTCTCTCACCATTCAGGAACCTTCCCTTTGTCATGTGTAGCAGCTTATACTGGTTTAACTTGTGGAATACCCATCCCTAAAAAGATAAATCCCATTTTGCTAAATAAAAGACTTGTCCTGCTATAAAGCCTAATGAGCAGTTGAGCATCTCTTGATGCTAGCGTCCCTGCGGAAGACTTTTTTGACTTTGTGTTTATCACAATCCAAAGCACCGACAGCCTTAACGTCTCAAATTTAATTACCTCTTCTTCACACCGTTCATAATTCAGATGGTTTTGCTGTAAATCAACCACAACATAATAACCTAAGTCACTTTTAAGCACTCACTGGACAAGTGTATGTTCTCTGCTTCAATAAGTATTGATAGCGGTTTCAAGTTAGAGAACAAAGATTCAATTATATCTAGGACTAGCAAGGTCTCAAGTATTTCTGATCAGTGCATTCATTACGGAGCTAGTGCTGGAGAAATTAAGAAATAAATCGTTTAAATGAAAAGGGCATGCTGTCATTCTCTAGCCTGACGACTGAAAACAAAATGCAAAACCCATAATCCCCGGTGGAGGTGTCTCATTTGGAAGGCAGATGGAGATTTTGGTACGACAGCACCCCTGTCCCGTACGCAAGGAGTGTAGTCCTATCCTTGTTGAATATCTGGATGCATAACCCGTCACTCAACTGTTTGAGTGATGCTGGAATCGGTGGCAATATTTGTGGAATAAGGTGGTCTCTAATGAACACATGACTGATGTAATTTGGACCTTTGGTACTATGGACTGCGCCAAAACCTGCTCGGTAAAGCCGGGGCTGTTCCTTGCACCTCATCAGCAGTGCAGGGTCCGGCTACAACATGGTGAAGACCAGCTCTGGGAGGAAGCTGATGGCTTTTGGTGATGGTTTCTGAGGAGGTGGACTGAGAAATGAAAGTATGAGAGACACGTTGTTACAGAGACCCACGGGCTGAAACACGGAGAAATATGGAGGGAAAGCCCAAATGCTGTGAAGGAAAGAAAAAACAGCTTTTGGCAAGAACAGACATCTAGAAAGTGCTTGAAAATTATGTGTGACTGAGCATTGCAATCCTTTAAATAGTCATTCTGGCTTATGTTTACCCACGGTGGTTAACAATAAAGGAAAGGGAGACTAGCACTCTAATGAGCTTTTGTTCCCTGAGGCACATGTTGCCTTTTTTTTCAGGTAACAGCACCCTTTCCAGTGCTAATGATTTTCTTATCTGTACCAAGGCAGGTTTTTTTTTACCGTTTACCCTCCACCTATGCACGACAGATGGTGCGATGTGCAGTTTTGGGAGCTAGTCTAGGGTGCATGAACTGATATGCATTAGGCTCACAAATTCAATTGTGTCTTACCTGTCTGCCCGAGGAATCCATCTACTAGAAGAAGTGAAGAGCCAGAGAAAGGCAGCAGCTTATGTTTGTTTATTGTGTTTTTCTTTGCAAAATAAATAGTTTTTCCTTTCTGCCAGAACTTTAAATCACATTTCAACAGAATATGTCGAGGGCTTAAGGTCATCCTCTTATGAAAGCACAGGCAGAGGGTCTGGGAAGCTTCAAGCTGAAATAAGGGTTTCTGGTCTAGATAAATTCAAGGAATGCAGTAAGATGCTTTGCTCTTATGGATTTAGGCCCAAAGCCTGCAAGCTCTGAAGTACTTAACTCTACTCACATGAGTAGATCAGCTGAAGCCTGTGCATCCATTTCCGGGAGGCAGGCTAGGCATGTGCATAGATAGCAATAAATCAGGTAAAAATCAATGCTTTCCAACCTCTTCAGAGGGCTATGCCTGTTCATTTAGTTACGAGAATAACAATTCCAGTTGGTGCCCGTCTTCCCCCAATTTTACCTCTGATGGAAGATGCATGGCTGAGGCTTGGGGCAATGTGTGTTGACCCATGCGTGACCCACAACCGAGCTACACTGACTAAAGCAGCATTGTGGGGCTCAGCATCGTATAATCCTTGAAAAGGACAAATATGGTAAAATAGAGTACTAATCGCAGGAACGTTGCTAGTGCACATCCTTTGGCTTGAAAGATGCAATAATTTATTTTTTTCCCCAGATTATACAGGGCTGTATTGACAACGAGATCACACTGTTTGTGCCCTGGGCAAGACTCTGCTCCTGTGCAATTACTGCTTTCATCTTGCTGAGTTAGAAGAAGAGTGGGTAGAGAGAGTGTCAAGGCGTGGTGGGTCCTTAAAGAACAGACTGGGATAACTTGAGCCGTCACCCACACTTGATATGGGGTTGAGCCAGACGAGGACAGTCTGACCTCCTCTTGTGCCAGCACAATATTGCACTAATTTTTGCAGCGGGAGGAGTTGCGTTATTGCAGTATACCCCTGCAATTATACTGCCAACAAGTTATGGGAGATCAGACCTAGAGCATCTGTTGAGCAGCTCACAAATTAGCTTGCAGGACAAATGTCGCCTGTAAGCAAAATTTCTAAAAACATCTCTGGCGCATCTTCCTCCTGGGTGGAGGAAGGCTCATAAATTGACGTACGTATAGTGAATACTTAACATTACCGACTGTTTTCAATGAGCAATGAGATCTGGCAAGGGAAAACAGGTCAGCAATGTTGTTTTATTTGTTTGTCTATTTAAGATATAACTCTCACTAGTTTTTGGCCCCACTCACCCCTTCCTAGCTGTCCAAACTTATGGCCTGTGGTGAGACTTGAGACAGCTCTAACTCAGATATTCATATGCTTCCTCCTTCCTTCTCCCTTCAGCTGGATCCTTGCAATGTGTCATCTAGACCAGCATCAGCAGCTCTTGCTTTGGAAGTGTCTAACACCAACAAAAACTGGTTTTATAGCATGTACGAAGAGTTCACTTGCAGAAGGAAGAGTATTAAATGGGAGCGCAGTGGAAACATAAAAGGTAAAAATCCCTGAACCAAAGCCTTGCAATCTCATGTTGCACCATTTCTGAGGTCACCGCTTTACTTTGACCCAATGTGGAGGTAGTGATCTAAGTCTGGGATATTCTTTGCTGCAATGTAAAATATAAAGCAAAAATAGTAAGCTCGTTCCTTCTGCTGCCTCTGCTCTCCACTTTACAACAGGTTTCTCAACACATCCTACCCAGAGACTCATTACTCTACGGAGTGCAGGGCTGTAAGCAAGACGGTGGTGAAGGAAAAATTCTGGTAAGCACTTTTTAAGGAAAAAATGACAAAAGATGTTAAAATATCATTGCTTTAGAAGGAATTTGCAAACTAAACTGCCTGGTTAACTTTCATTGACAACTAAACAAAAAAGTAGATTTCTCCTTCTCCCAGTCTCCCCCAACCCAGGGAAGCACAGAAACCATTCCAAAGGCACCCTTTTTTCCAGTTTTCAAAAACCATGTTTTCCAACATTTTGTAAAAAAAGAAATGTCAGCAAAATGAAAATTTCCTATGGAGACTTTTGGCCAAAAGCCAAAGGGGAATTACCAGTTCATCCATTCAAATAGTTCCATGCCAGAGCAACCAGCACAGAGGATGTGGACCAAACCCTGGCTTTTGAGGACCTTAAACAGCCCTGAAGATACAGAAGTGTGACCTCATTTAAAGCAGGCTGCCTTGGCACCAGTTCCACTGGTGATTAATGGGGTTCCTGGTGACTCAGACCCATGGCAATGTCAAGCTTCACTCATGTCCAACCCAGTTATCAGAAATGTAATACAAGCGCAGAGTTTAGCCCAGGATTTCATGGGAAAAGGGCTGAGTACAAGGTTTAATGTATTGATCACTACAGTGTAAAGAACTGAGATGATTGCATGGAACAGAAATTTATCATCAGATAGAGAAGCACAACAGTGATGTCCAGATGATTTCTTTCTCCTTGACCTTCTGAGGAAGCCTCGTGCCCTACTGTAGAGACCAGACCACATACCTTAATTCTTTTTTGATCAACACCTGTACTGGAGTCATTCTGCACACAACATTTCTTAAATTTCCTTCTCAATTCTGGGCCAAAAAGAATGGAAAGATTTGGTACACTCTGAAGCTTTGAATAAGAGTGAACCTGCATTTGGACCATTCCTTTCTCAGTGCTAGTGTAGGACGCAGCATGACCTCAAGTCCTGATCCGTTTGACCGCGGTGAAGAAGGTGATGTTACCGAAAGTTCACCAGAGGAAATGCACTATTGAAATAATAAATATGCTGACCTTTTCTGCCACTCCTGATCTGATGTGACAGCAGAGGTCTAAGATGGACAGCCTTTTTCATTTTCCCTCATCTTTTGTTATTTTGATGTTCTTACTCTCTTCTCTGCTTTGCGAGCATGAAGCTCTTTACTTGCTTTCTTCCACCAGCACCCACAGAAAAACAACTTTGGAATTAGGTGCTGGAATTTGGGCTGGGGAGGTGGACATGGAATTTGGGCTGACATGACTCCACACTGCAGGATGATGGGGACCAGGAGCTGAATGTGGGTGCAGTCCTTTGTACCCACTTTGCATGGAGTGGTGCAGCAAAGCTGGAGAGAGCCTGGCTCACAGGGAGGGGGGTAAGCACAAGGAAGCCAGGAGCAATGCCAATTTTGAGAAGGTGGCTTCTCTACAGCATCTACTTTGCCTTGTTGCACATCTTAACCCATTTTCTTGTCACATGGTCTTGTGGAAACAGGCCTGTAATTCAAGCCATATTTATTTTAATTACCTTTGGCTCTCCTTGCCATTTGGCATATGTGCAAAAGGAGAAGAGCTTTTATGGGAGTGAAATTCTATAATCAATCACTTATATACAAAACAGACTACAGACTAATGGGGGGGATGAGAGAGTTGCGTTCACCATGGGTTGTTTTGTGCCATTAACTTATTACTATGCATCCCAGACATGAGTGGAAAACTCTTTTGCTTCACAAAGTCTCTCCTTTGCTGCGGTACAGCAATCTTACCTACAGCTACTGAACTGTAGTATGTATAAAGGAGATTAGACAGGGCATTTGCCATATGTAAAATTTAATTGTAGCTTTTCCATGACAACAAAACTGACCGTACTCTTTCTGGGATGTTGACATGAGCTTTGAGTGTTGAATTCTCCCAGTTATAACATACTCCAGAGCTGATTTCGTATCTTGTTTCCAGCCTTTTGGCATCACCGACCTGGCACTAAAGACCATTATCTGACCAAACTACCCAATTTTCTGAAGAATGTTCAAGGGGAAGGAATGGAGGATGGCAAACCACAGAAAGAGTGAGCTTCCATGCCAACTGCTGCAACCATCTCGGCATGGGGAGGTTTTGGGGCTGGAGCCAACTCCTCGCAGGCACACGGTCCTTTCACCGCCCCAAGGCACGAGCAGATTGAGAAGCACAGCCCTTTCCCAGCCCCTTATATGGAACAGATTTCAGCCAAGCAGATAATCCAGCCCGAAGGGGTTATACAGATAATACCCAACAGGCATGATGGAGGCATGCTCTGCTGGAATCCCCTTATATGGCATAGCTGAATAGACTCCGATCTCCCAAATATCCGCTGCATAAGACAGCTCTGCATGAGGTCATACAGCAGACAGAAAGCCACGGTGCAGTGGCAGAGCGCATCTTCCAACCATTCTCTTTACAGCCGGTCCTCAGAGCATTGCAGCCTCTCTGCCCCACGGGTTCTCTGTGCACCAACAGTGGCCGCCCCTGACCCGGCACGGGTGGTTGGATGACCACTGTGGTGCTGCAGAAGGGGAAATCTATCGCACACATATGCTATGGGGCAGCACCTAAAGTAAAATGAGTTGAATCCCCTGCAAAATGCGATTGCATTTTGCAGGGGATTCATCTCATTTCACTTTAAGTACCTTCTGTGCAGGGATCTGCAGAAGAGCTACTCACCCTAAACTCCTGTTGAAGTCACTGGAAAGACACAAGCCCTTCTAGCACCGTTCTTCTACCCTGGTTTAGGCACTGGGATGGAGCCAGGCTGGGATGGACACCATAACGAGCTTCTCTCCTTGCTGCTTGTGCCGGTTGGTGCCCCGACCAGACACAGGCATTTGCACTTAGTCAAACCAACCTGTAGTTTGCATGTGAAGCCTGGCACATCTTTAGGTAATTTTTTTCCCACCCCCACTTCCAAAACAATTACTCAACTTTTTTTTTTTTTTTTTCAAGTGTGTTCTTTCATCTTCAAATAAATTGACGAAAAGCACTTAGTGTAGGTACTACCAGAACACAATGACATGTTGTTAAGGCATTTTCAGAATGTTGTTTATATCTAAAAAACTCTGTTTCTCGAAAGATTTTTTAATTTTTTTTTTTAATAAATATGAAGCATTTCTTCCAAGTCCAGAACTTGTAAATTTATGACAAAATTCCAGTCCTGTCAGACTCAGCTCAACAGAGCTATTTTACATTTCAAAACAAAAAAATACGAAGTGACTGGTTGCTACATTTTCTGACACACATCTCTTTTTGAACTTTATTATAATCACTGTGCAGCTGAAGAACAATTCTGAATAAATCCGACTTTGTAAAGCCCAGGGTGCTTCAGCAAAGGATGCTGTTCGCAAGCCAGACCCAGAGGGCCCGGTGCCAAGTCACCACCCAGCAGGGAAAATCTCCTTTTCCCAGTAAAGCAGTGTGCCTTTCTCTATGATCCCTACTCCTTCATCAATATAACCTCTACCTTGTTTCTCATGCATCGACATGTATGTCAGAGCATGGTGTGGAGGGATATCTTAGCAACTGGTAATTTTGGGGTGCGATCATGGCTTCTAAGGTCAGCCAGCCACATGTTTTGCAAAAAAAAGGTGTCAGATATAGTATCAGTTTGGCATATTACTAAACCCAAATCTCCTCTGACAGTGGAGACAGTGTCCTCTTGAGCTTTTGCAAAACTTATGCCAGTACTAAGTATTTTACATTTTTTTCCATTTAGTTGATAATTACGAGCATGGTGCACTTCATAAGATGAAAAACTTGAGCTGTTATGAAGCTTCTAAAATTCCCAGGCTGATTTTTTTCTTCTGGAGAGTGTCGTGTAATACAAGAGGAGCCGATCTCTTGCGGCTTCGCTCCGTAGGGGAGAGTGGGAGGGAACTGGGTAGCAACTTGTCTCCATCTGAGATTTCCGAAAGTCAAAAAAATGCTTAAAAGTTTCTGAACACCATCATAACTAGTGTCTCTTACTGCTTGCTAATTGCATAACTTACTGCTCAGAAACTGTGTGGTTCTCTGCTTTTGTAGGAGAAGAGTATCCTCTGCTGCAGCTCCTGTTCTTAAAGCTGTTTATTTGCTATTGCATTAAGCAGGCGATAGACTAAATCTGAACTAATCCAAGGAGCACAGTGGCCCATTTTGCACAGAAGAGGTGGATGGTTCTCCAGCCTCCTCCCCTCTCGCAGTTTCAGTGCCTAAACCTGCCTAAATCACATTTAGGTGCCTAATCCTTTGTCGGGACTGGTCCTAAGTAATGCCCCAGGAGGTGCCCTATGTGCCAGGGTGGGAGACCCACTGTGCCACAACTTACTTCATTCCTCCAAGCACTGCTCTGCATTAATTTTTAAAAGCTTAACGATTATATGTGCTTGCAGCTGAATAAACATGCATGGAAATCACAAACACAGACAACACTCACTTGTCCGTGCAACGGACACTTAGGTACCCTGTGTGAACAGTTACGTGTTTGGAGTACGCGTAGTTGCCTATTTACATGGGTACAAAAGCATGCGTGCTAAGCAGGTGCCTGACTTAAAAAATATATATCTATTCAGCTTTGCTCCTTTTTATTTAGACTTTCTTCAATAATTTCACCTGCTAACAGGCACATCAGAAATGCATGATGCTCTGTAATGGCTGCCTAGCAACTCCGTGGGATGAACAAACTCAATTTCATTTGGGTGTTAAATAATCTGAAGTGCAGTGAATTTATCTTAAGCAAACATCGGAGGGCTTAATAACAGCAGCAGAAAAACACAGCATCGGCGTAACGGTGATGAAATCTTAATATAATGGAAAAAACTGATATTTGGTATTTTTGAAACTGCAGTTTGGGAGGTTTCTTAAAACCACGTATCTACTAAAATGAGTGAATAGTTTTATGAGTTTTCCCTTGGTAAAGATGGACAGATAAAGTAGTGATCACTGCACACACTCCAGGTGTGCTTATCTGGGCTTCATGATATACATCTATCTAAATATCTGCAAATTTTGAAGTTTGGCAGGCCTGAAGTTGCTGCTTACCAAAATCAGCGATTCCTACTTCAAAATATTTGGCTTCAACTTGTTAAACACTTGATTTCAGATTGTTAATTTTATCTTGTAAGCAGAATAAAAATTTATTTAGGGAGAAAAAAGGTAAAAACCCCAACATTGTTTCTGCATAGGATATGTTTGTGTTGCAGGGTCCTGGGATGGACAGAATCTGCCAGGTAGAGATGAGAGACCGGAATGTACGAAAATGGTATAGAAAAACTAAACCCACAGCAGTCCATGATCATTTCATGCTCCTGGATAGTTTAGTAATGCTGATTAAAATGACAGTTCAGACAGTGCAAGGAAGGAGTCAAGACTGAGCTTTTCTATAATATATATACAAGGAAGACAGCAAATTCACAGCTTGTGAGGCTTGTGGGTGGTTGCTTCTGCTCCCACTGAGAAGAGCAATAATTTTCTTGGAGGTCACAGTTGTGCCAGGCAGTGGGAAACGCAAACTTAGGTGGCTGCTATCTTGGGACGTAATCAGCTCCATTCAGCTTGAACTTAATGAAGTTGCTACAGCAACCTGAGATGGTTACTGTGTGGTCCTGTAACGGCCAAGTCGTTTCAGAGATGTGGAGAACCAGGAGTGCTGCTGGGGAAATGCCATTTCCCGGTGCGGTTTAACCCCAGTGGGCAGCTCAGCCCCACACAGCTGCTCGCTCGCTCCCCCCGCGGTGGGATGGGGGACACTCAGAAAGGTAAGAGTGAGAAAGCCCATGGGCTGAGATAAAGACAGTTTAATAGGTAAAGCAAAAGCTGGGAGCACAAGCAAAACAAAGTAAGGAATTTATTCATTGCTTCCCATCAG
Source organism: Vanellus vanellus (assembly GCF_965231255.1). Lineage (NCBI taxonomy): Eukaryota > Metazoa > Chordata > Aves > Charadriiformes > Charadriidae > Vanellus > Vanellus vanellus. The sequence continues at coordinate 7,227,862 of NC_138906.1, read as the reverse complement.
CAGGGAGGTGTTCAGCCATCTCCAGGAAAGCAGAGCTCCATCATGCGTGATGGTGACTTGGGAAGACAAATGCCATTACTCTGAACGTCCCCCCGTTCTTCATTCTCCCCCAGATCATATTGCTGAGCAAGACACCATATGGTATGGGATGTCCCTTTGGTCAGTTGGGGTCAGCTGTCCTGGCTGTGTCCCCTCCCAATCTCTTGACCACCCCCATCCCACTTGCTGGTAGGGTGGTGTGAGGAGTGCAAAAGACTGTATGTAAGCACTGCTCAGCAATAATTAAAACATCCCTGTGTTATCAACACTGTTTTGGTCACAAATCCAAAGCACAGCACCGTACGAGCTACTGTGAAGAAAATTAGCTCTATCCCAGCCAAAACCTACACCCAGGCACCTGGTGACACTCTCTAGATGGAAACGCCGTGTATCAGAGTGACTTCCCCCAAAGCATTGCTCAGTTACTAACACAGATGTTCCTTTTCCAATGCATTTGCTGTGAACTTACACTGATGGGAAAAAAACAGAACAAAACAAAGCACAGCGTGGCTTTGAGTTAAAAAAAAAAAAACAAACTTAAAATCAGTTTTTATTTAATATTCTGCTTCCCCTTCAAAGTTTTCTCCTTTTGCAATAATGAAGCAAAAGCAGTTATTCACATAGACCTACTGGAAATCAACAGTAAAGCCTAGCACGGCCGTACCATTTCACAACAACAGTGAAATCTCAGTCTCTCCTCTTCATGGAATGGAATAAAGCAAATACAAGTTAGCAATGTGTGCAAGATGCAGATTTTCAACAACAGTCCTTAGATTATCCAAATAAATGTTTTTCTCAAAGAACGGGTCCTCCTGATTGCAGAGTCATAGAATCACAGAATGGTTTAGGTTGGAAGGGACCTTAGAGATCATTGAATTACAACCCCCCTGCCATGGACAGGGACACCTCCCACCAGACCAGGTTGTTCAAAGCCCCATCCAACCTGGCCTTGAACGCTTCCAGGGATGGGGCAGCCACAACTTCCCTGGGCAGCCTGTTCCAGTGCTTCATCACCTCAGAGTGAAAAATTTCTTCCTAATATCTACTCCAAATCTCCCTTCTTCCAGTTTGAAGCCATTGCCCCTCATCCTACCACTACCTGCCCTTGTATAAAGTTCCTCTCCCTCTTTCTTGTGGGCCCCCTTTAGATACTGGAAAGCTGCTATAAGGTCTCCCCGGAGCCTTCTCTTTGTGAGGCTGAACAACCCCAACTCTCTCAGCCTGTCCTCACAGCAGAGGTGCTCTAACGCTCTGGTGATCTTTGTGGCCCTCCTCTGGACCTGCTCCAACAGGTCCAAGTCTAGAATATCTGCTTTGTACACGGTGGACTTTGTGCCAAACTGCTCGCTAATCCTCCTCTCCTGTCAATGTATTGGCAGAGAGTACAAGCCCATTAAGACTCACATTTAATATTCACAGATCCCTATTTATCTGTAAATGCGCTCCCATCTCTTTCTCTGTCACTCAGGCATCGCCTACCTCTCTGCCTCCCTGCATAATATGTCGTGCTGGAACGTGCTTTGGTTTGGGAGAACCTGCTGCTTTGGCTTTTTGCAGAGCCTCTACAACAGTTTTTATTACTTTTAAAGCTCAGTAGAACACTGCATCCTCTCACTTAAGCTTCTCTTTTTCCAAATGAAAGTTATTTAGCTTTAGCATATTTCCAACGAAATGGAAACCTGGACTTTGTAACCTGTATAGGTCTCCTGGGAGAAGTTTCCCTTTCCCTTTCCCTTTCCCTTTCCCTTTCCCTTTCCCTTTCCCTTTCCCTTTCCCTTTCCCTTTCCCTTTCCCTTTCCCTTTCCCTTTCCCACTGAAATGAGTGCAAAATCTGCTGGCCAAGCCTCCCCTTTTATCAGGGGCAAAATTAACTTGTCCCTCATGTGTTTTGGATTAGTCTAAATCTGGATGCTGGGAGCTTTTTGAGTTGATTTTGACCTTGAAACAGGACATGTGGGTGCAGCTGAGCACACCTGGCTGTAGGGTCTGAGCAGCTGAAAGACCTTCAGGAATAAAAGTGTTAACCAAGTCCACCCCCAACCTCTTTTACTTGCCTTTATCTCTCCCAGCAAGTCCCGTTTCTTTTGTCCAAGAGATCTTCCTGTTCTAGTTTGTATCTAATAAAATCCAGCTCAGAGATTTGAAACCCGTTTAGGTTTTTTTTCGGGGTGTATTCAGTTTAATGACAAGACACAGCAGTTTTGACTTCACCCCTCTCGTGGGCTCCCATCACAAGTACAGACACCCCATCCAACGTTTTGCAGGTGGTGTTTAAAAGGCCCATTACAGAGCATCATGCTCTCAGGTGGGCAGGGTAGGGGCAGCCACCCAGGTGAAATGTTTTCTGAGTAACACATTGCTCAGAAAGGGGAGATGGGCAGCAAAGACCATGTCGCGACAGGTGAGAGATGAGGCACGAGTCTGTGTTCCATCCCGAGCTCTGTTTGGCGATATCTGTGCTGCCTGCCTGATGCTGCAATCCCACGCTCTCATCCCTTTTGTCCTACACCCTTTTTTTGTCCTCTCCAACAGCCCATAATTTATCTGAAAAAAAGAGATGCTTTTGTCCCTGAGTCCTTGGTCTCCTCCTCCTCAAATTCCTGCCGCAGTTTGGGACTCCGACCCTTTCCGCAGCGAGAGCTGGTGATATCAGAGGTAGAGGACCGTGACCTTTAAGTGTGAACAAGTCAGAGGAGGAGATAAGTTATAAGAAAGTTCCTGCATGAAATAATTCAGTGACAAGGTGTTTTGAGGGACAAAATAGCTGCAAATACATAGGCTGTAATTTCAAAGCTGAGGGGGAGCCCTAAATGATCTCCAAATAAGAAAGTGATAAACTAAAGAGTGACTTCAAAACGAAAGGATTTACTTTGTTACCCAAACCCTGTGCTACCCTAATGTATATGGGGATATATAGGGCTGAAACAATATTGGATTAGAAGCACTCTAATGTTTGAAAAGCCTACACTATAAAAGAGTGAAAATACAGTCAGTGAAGGAGAGAGGACAGAATTTATATAATCAAAACAATAAGTAGGAGATTGAGTGAATTTGCTTTGTTGTTGCATTTTGCCTACACTAAAAGCAGAGCATTAGATGACTCCAATTTCACTAACAGCGAAGACACATGTGGACCTGCACCTGACTGTCTCTAGTGAGCCAGAAGACTAAGACTTTGGATTTGGAGCTCTATCAGCTTTTAATTTTTTTTGGCTATATCCCCTGTCCATACTTCAGAGCCAGATTCTTCATGTTGGCAGCCTGGTCAAAAGGCAGAAGTGATTTTTGAAATTTATATAGACATAGCTGAGAGCAAGATCAGAGGCATCTTGTGATTACATTTTAGAAGTCCAGGAAAACGGAACAGTAGTTGAAGGAAGAGAGAAGGAAATGGTAACTGGTCACCATTAAGGGGAATGGTCACCCCAAGTTTTGGAATTGATTTCAGAAGGAATAGAGTCAGGAAGTAGATCAGTAAGGATTTTTTCATGTCCTCTTATCAAGGATGAAGGATGAACCTTGATTTACTCGTACGATCAAAAGGAAGGTCAGGAAATAGGACACAGAAAATGAGTGTTCAGCTCCTGCCTTTTGGCCAGGTCTCAATGGGTGCTCTTGAGTAAGTCATAAAGGTTTTGTATTGCAAATGCATTTTAAGACTGTCGTCGTGGTTAAATTGTCTAGTCATCTACAGAGTTTGAATAGGAGAAACCTTAACACAGGCTGGTACTGAACTTGGGGCTCTCCTGGCGACTGGAACAGGTCCTGTTTCTGCACCCATGCCCATAACAAGGAGGGAACAGCATCTCCCAGGGCTGCAGAGCTGAAGCAATGCTGTCTGAAAAATGCTTAAATAATATTTTGTAGCTAAAATCCTTTACAGAAAGCCTCACAGAGAAAATATGGATGAATCACCAAAAAGCATAGCTGGAGTTACGCTGCTTGCCTGTGTGAAGAAGGCCCGTTACGTGGCTGGGCAAGCACCTGCTCAAGCAGGCAGAGATCACTCCCAACGCTGTGTCTTGGGCTCACTCCTGATGTGTAAAAACAGAGCTGCCATCTTGAGATACTAACAGGAAACTGCTCATTTTTGGCAAATAAATGTTGCATGACAGAAACATAAAAATCCCTGTACTGTACCAACCCAGAGATCTGTCTCGTGGAGTGTCCCACCTCCGCTGATGAGCAAGAGCAGGATGAGCACAAAGGGGCAGTGCCCTGCGGCACCCAGCAAACTCTCTGTGCTCAGCAATCCTTGGAGGACTTTTCATCCGTCAGTTTGTTCTGTTGCCTTTTGAACCCATGTGAAAACACATAGTATCTGCAGCGTCCCGCGGTCCAAGTTCCAAAACTGAAGTGCACGAAGGAGGCAGAATATCTCATTTTATTTCCTCCCCAACTGCCACTTGCTGGTTTATTTGACCCCTCCCCAGTCCTTGGATCAGAGGAGTCAGAGTCTCCTTCCCTATTCATTTTTTCCAGGCCAGTGATGATTTTATACCCCTCTATCACATCCTCCTTCAGTTTATCTGCCCTGCAGGCAGAAGAGTCCCAGTCTGTTAAATCCTTCCCCACATGGGAGCTGTTCCATACCTTTGATCCTGCCTGTCACCCTGCTCTGCACCAACTCAGCAGCATCTTTCGAGCAAGGGGGAGACAGGAACCGGGCACGATAGAGACTCACCCCACATTTACGGAGCAGCACATTGATGTCTCTCCCAGTAACGCCTGAGAGTTTGTTTTTCTGCCCTCGACCACCCCTTTGAGCTGACATTTTCTTAGAATACCCGTTCCAGATCCGGCATTTCTTTCCCGAGGAGCGGCAGCTATTTCTCCGAAATTGAGGCTTTTTGCCCACCTCTGTCTGAAATTGGCTGCGCGGTGGTGGCACAAGCCAGATTCCCGGCTCAGCTGGGAAGAGGATTAGAGACCTCAGCAGTAAGTGCGAAGCTACACCCATGGGGGGAAAATGATGTCTCCATGTTTGCTCTGGATCAAAAAAGTGTGTAAACCACCAATCAAAACCGCTGCCACTAATGGACATCAGAGACATGAATGAAAAGAAAGCAAATAACTCCATGTAGACGTGTATTCCAGAGTTGGATCTGCACAGGTGGGAACTAGATCTGGTGGGCCCTGGTCGCTACCCCTCTAGCAGAGGACCTGGGGCATTTATCGCTATTTTTAGCTTGTGTGATGAGGAGGACTTCCAGAAATAGTGCCTAACTCCAGAGCCTCCACACGGTTTCTCTAGTGCTACTAGTGTCTGGAATTCACACTGCGGGGCTCTGCGGGCAGCCCCGGAGCCAAGCACATTTCACCACCCTGCAGACTGCGAAGGATTGAAAAATACCGGCTTCTTGTAGAAAATACTTTCCCTTCCTGTAGGACACGGGTTAGCAGAAACCTCCAGGACGGCCAGCAGATGGTAGCTGGAGAAGCAGCCGGTCTGATTTCCTCTTTGAGTTTTCGCAAGCTCTGGAAGGGTTATAAAATGCTTAAGTTATGTAAATAAACCTCTTTCCTATAGGTTGCTTGATCTTAACTGGGCATTGAAAATATTGCAAGTTTGTGCTTCTACAGCATCTTTCATGCAAAGATATCAGAAGTGCTTTATAAACATTAACTAATTAAGCCGTTAAACCACACAACACCGCACTGAGAATGTAAGGATTTATAGGGATGTATACAGTAAGAAGATTAAGTTTTACTCTCAGTAGATTTTTTTTTTTTTTGGCTGAAAAATGGAAAAATAACTCCAGAAATTATTTTTTCTGTATAAATGACTTAAAGATCGAATAAATCAGGATAATGTCAGCAAATCAGAGACAGGCAGGCTGTGGGTGGGTGGTCCTGGGAGCACAGCAGTGAGCAGCCTGCCGGGAGGTTGCTCAGCATTTCCCCCATCCTATACATTGACGGAAAGTAGGCACAGCTCGATGTCAATTCCCTCAGCTTTAAAATAGCCCCTACCCACTGGCACTTCAAAGTGCCTACGCTTTGAGGAACGCAGGTGCCCACACCGAAGGCCTCTGGCATCTTTCCCACACCCATCACATTAAATGCATCTCTGATGGAGCAACACATATGCTCATAAGCTGATGCTGCATATATTCACGCATAAGTTGCATCCGACAGCCTGGAGGAGAAGAGAAGGGAGGATGGGGTGGACCACCGGCTGCAGGAGGATGAGGTGCATCCCGGGTCTCGGGAGGGGACAAATCCCACACTTTTCACGGGGAGCAAATCCCACAAGAGCAGCTGTGGCGGGTTTCAACAGCCACCACCATGTCAGCAGACCCGACTCAACAGCTCGCTCGAAGCTTTTGGGTTCTCAGCCACTTTGGTATCGCCTCGAGGCACAAAAGCTGTTCGGTATCGCGTCTGCCTGTCATCTGGTCTGAATCGGGGTGTCAGGGCTGATGGCCGGGAAACTTTGGAAAGTTTTTCAGCTCACAGATAAACAGCAGCAAGCGTTCTCAGGACAACACATTCTGGAGCTCCAATCTTATCAGGGCACTTAGGACGCAGTCTGTATACACGTTTCAGGCCAGACAGCCAGAGCGCACAAACAGCTATGAAGACCGTGTCGACGGCTGCAGGTTTTGCTTTGCTTCTTTCTTTCTTTTTTTTGCCACCCGGATATAACGGGGAATGCTTTGCGGGACTGGCAGGAGAGCGCTGATTAAAGGCGGCTTTGCGGAGATTGATGCAAAACCTAATAGCCCTGAGTGCCTTTACAGCTAACAGGCTGGCCAGGTTGTCTCATGGGGATGGTGGTAGAGAAAAGCAACCCAGGTCACCCATTCAGATACAAGGAGGGAATGTGGGGCAGTTTTGAGCCCTGCGTTCCCTGCACACAGCTTACAGGGAGCATTGCACAGCATTTGGGGAAGAAGCTCGCTGCAGTGCTGGGGTGCAGCCCCCGTTCACCCCGCATTGCCCAGGCGGGGGTAAGCCCGGCTGGCAGCGCCTGTGTGGCCATGGGGTTTCTGTTATTGTTTGGCTCAGCTTTGTCAAAGCAAGCTCAAATTTGCCTGCAATGTATATTATAAACTTAGCCTCAGTCCTCTCTTAGCATTCACAAGTGGTTGTTTGTCTAGTTTGTAAAAACTCATCCCACTGCCGTGACTCTGAGAGCTCAAAAACACAAGAAACCAAACTAAGCTCTTATTTAAAAAAAAAAAAAAAAACACAACATATATATATTTCAACAAGAACAAGTCTCTTTTCATGGCTTTTGTTTGGGTAAGGTCAGGGAGTTATAACTGAAATATGTGCATGACGATTTGGGGTTGGAAAAATCAATGTGTTTCACACCTACATGTATGGTGTTACCTAAAACACCTCCTCCTCCTTCCTGTCTCTGTCTGGAGACTTCCCTGCTGCTCAATTCCTGCTAGCAGATCTCTGTGATCTTCCTCCATCAAAACGAGCTCCCCCGCTAAATTCATTACAGCCAGAGGACGTGATGGATACGAGCCCACACATCAGCTTCAACTTCACGTTGAAATCAGATGCGAACTTCAGGTGAACTCCCACATACGGCGGGAAAGGGAAGATGATGCCTGATCCCAGACTCCTCTTTTCTACCCTCTCTTCTGCAGTTTGGACAGGGCGCTGTCACAAACAGGTCTGTCTCACCACGTCCCCACCTCCTCTTCTCTGATGATTCAGGCTGGAGATGTGGCCCAGATCAGGTTGAGTAAGGAACCTGATGGGCTTTAGGAAGCTTGCCTTAGACATTCAAATGGGCAACAATTACGGTCAAAGCCTACTTGTTTTGCAAGCAGAAGGGACAAGACTGCAAGGGTAAAGGCTGCATCTTCCCATTGTTCCTCAACGCTTCTCCTGCATTGTTCCCCCTAAAGGCAAATACAATTTTTGGTGTGTGTTTGTGATTTTGGTGCTGCAAACGCTTTCCGTGATCCTGCTTTGCTGCTGTGGGTGACCAGTGTTTGCCAAGCTCTTCTTGGGGCACCTCCGTGATGTGGGAATGGACCAGCTGCTGAACGAAAGCTGAGAGTCAAATAGTCACCAGAGATAAAACATTGCATTTTAAGGTGATGTTTGTGTTATTCTATTTTGAGTTGGATGTAGGTATGACAGCACAGTTCCTCCAGCACTGCTGTACAGCTTCTGGGTATTAAAGATGCTGCTGGGGATGCATTGTTTTAACCAGGAAACTGAGCATGAAACTGCACTGACTTTTATTGGCAGCTCTTGATTTAGCCATGATTTTCTTATGTTTTTTTTTTTTTTCCCCTTTTTTGCTTATATTAAGGCATTCTAAAATTTCCAGGTCCTTTAATCCCAATCAAAGCAATCCCCTTGCCTACCAACCTTTACAAGCTAAGAATCAGATTCTGCCAAAACCCGCTCCTCAGTACCTAGCATAAGGACAGATATGGGTAGAAAAGGACATAATATAACTCACTTTTTCCTGCGCTTGCCCGTTCTCTTCACAGCATACCTATATAAGCCTACCCCACAAGCCTATATTGTCATTTTACATAAGCCACTCTAATCCTGATTTATTTTTAACCCTTCTGTCTCCTACTTTTTCATACTTCTCTCACCATCATCTACCCTCTTTCCTTCCCTTTCTATTAATTGTTTGCAGAAATCAATACATGCCAGGACGACTCCAAGGTCACAAGGATTTCCTCTTGCTATGGCCAAGGCCACCTCTGGGGAGGTCTCATGGTCCACAGCCTCCTCTGGCCGGTGGTGGAAAGGTTATGGGATGTGGCTGTCAGACCTCGGATGGCTCAAGGGTTCCCAGATTCCTTTTATTATTCAAGAGATGGGTATGCTCTTGCAGTGGGCTCTTTGCAGCATTTTCTATTGCTTTTTTTTGATCTTTATCACACCAAGGATCTTGCACCAGGAGCAGAGGGCCAAGTACTCTCACTGAGGCTTTTTTTATAAGGTCACTTGACATCTTCATCCCAAGTTTCCAGTATTATCTGGTATGAGAACGCACTTAAGATAAACATCTGTTTGAGGCTTATCTGAGGGAAGATTATGTCCACAGAGAGCAAGTGAAGAACACAGGGATTTAAAACTTTTCCATCCGCTAAAAATTAGTTTAAACTTTACATAATCTGAAAAAAACAGAATGACAAACTTAATTCAACATTCAACGAAGTTGTTTAAAAAATTTCTTCCTGGGGTATGAGCTGACCTTTTCCCAAATAACAAAATGTCCGTGGCTTCTGTCAGAGGCACTCTCGAAAACAGCAGTTAGGTGTTCTTAGGCCATGTCTCCCCACAGCTCCTACAGGACCTGGTTTTCTCAAGGCCTGGCTGTATTTATCCTTACAAAAGCCCTGAAGGGAGCAAAGACACAATCATTCCTACTTTACCTGTTGGGAACTGAGATCTAGGAGAATAAATCTTGGATTTTGAAGCCGCTATGGAGCAGTTTAGCTGGGCAGACAACAAACTGTGGGCATGAGTACACACCTGCAGACCCTGATGTCTTTGGGCATGAACGTATGGACAAGCTGCCCATAGAGCTACCGTGGTGAATTATCACATGTCAAGGACATAATACAGGTGTCGAGTCTGTGACTGTATCTGTGGCTGCTCTAAGAGCACAATGAGGTGGACAGAGCCAGGATGAGAGTCTTCAGCCAAGGGACCTCAGCTGAACTATTGTTCCAGTCTGTCTTTAAGTTAATGGAGAGAAATAGGAGCCTCTACAGAGTGATTTGTCTTCTCCTAATATGGTTGTCTATGGGGAATTGCTCTCTGAAATTGCCTATTTCTATTGACTCCCACTGGAGCTGAGGGTTTCTATCTCAGTCTGAGACATGCAGTTTTAGGTGAGAAACTCAGAGTATGGAATTGAACCAGATTCTGCCCGGTGCCATCCAACCCCTGGAGCAACGTTTCTTATGGCTTTGCATTACTCAAGGCACATCATCCCCATATCTCAAGGCAGCTGGTAAATCTTGAGTGCTCTAAAACACACCTCTATGGCTAAACCAAATTATACTCCACAGGGGAGATACCAAGCAGGTCCACAAGTGTTTTACTTGTCTTCCAGGGGCTTTGCTACAACCATTAGACGTTGTTGCCAAGCGAGCTGGCAGGGTTAGAGGGAAAATTGCCCCATATAAAATATTCTGGGTTTACATTTACAAGAATCTCAATCATGAATAAGCCCCAGAAGGAGAAAAGACTACATAGCAGTGACATAATCCATGGGCAGAATAACAGTGAGCATCCCTGAAGGCGAGCACTCAGCCATTCAGCCTTAAAAACAGCAGTAAAGAGAAACATGATCCATGTCTGAATTTTCTAATTCCCTTAAAGTTTATATTCTCCATACTTTAATTTCATGAAGACAGTTAAGCGCTTTCCAGCAGGAGCTGTGACGAGGAGGCAAAATCTTCCAGCTTACAAACACTGGCGAAAACTTTCTTTGTAGGATTAAATAAAAAAAAAAGTCCCAGACTTAATCAGTGCAGTTCGACTCTCTGTTCTGCATCCAAGAACAAGCATTACATGCCGCATTTGTGAAACTTATTTCACCCCCCTCCCCATTTAGTAGTCCCGTATATCACAAACACAGTCAAAGCAAGACATCGTCTCACTCAGCACGGCTTTACTTGCATAATTGACCCTTCCCTCAGTACATAACACCCGGTGATATCTCTTGGGCGGACAGCTGTGTGCAGCTGCTGCAAGGAACACCAGCTCTTGGCTGCATCTGCGCGGGAGATGCCACAGGGGCAACTGAAGATGAGCTGCTGGGTCAGTCTGTGGTACGCAGTCCCCGTGGAGAGAAGATTTTCCAGGCACCGAGAGCATTTTTGGGCTCGGAAGGGCTCATTCTCCCACCCTCACGGGTGGGCAGTGCAGGGCAGCTGGTAACCAGTGGCACATCCCCGAGGCTGGAGCGAGGAGGGTGGGAAGAGCTGCCAGCCCACACAAGAAACAGCCCTCCCTTGGCAGCCATCGTCTAGCGAGGCTCCATCAGACAAAATGGCACCGAGAGGTACCGTGCCCACATCGTCTTGGTAGCCAGAGGGAGCTCATAATGCTTGCTCGTGCTAATTAGCATCTAAGTCACTGTTCCCACAATAATGAATTCTGCAAGAAGCAATTTTTGTCTTTTGTGAGGTTGTCCAAATTTTAGACACTTTATCTTATAGGCATTCATTTAAATGGTGGTCTGGAGACAGGATACAGAGAGAGGGACCCAAAAGGTTACTGCCTGCATCTGGTTTTCTATTACCAACATGAAAAAGGCCGTTGTAATATTCCCAAACAGCAGGTCCTTCGAGTACACATTACTGTCCAAGTAATCATATTCTATAGTACATCTTAGTACATCTTCCCCGTGCGATCACCTCTGTTCTCTTGAGAATTGTTTTATTTTTAGCAGGAAAGTAGTCGTACAGTTGAAAGGAGCCAGCCACAACACCCACTCTGAAGTGATAGCCCAAATACTAGACTAAGCAGCCGCTGGCCCTGAGAGGAATGACATGAATGGGATGGGAAGTCCACCTTTTTTTACATGGAGTAGATGGTAGGTTTCTAGATGAAGAGAGCCTGACTTCCATCTTGCATGCACGTGGTGAATTTTCTCACACTGGGTGGCTAACAGCTTCTTCGTGTCTGCTAGGCAGGACACCTTTCCTAACCCCGTGACCTCTGATTCTGCAAAATACAACAAATATGGGTCAATGGCTTTTGGAGAGGTAAAGCTCCGGAGGAATCCTGCACTGACGCTGAAATAATTCCAGTGCATGAAAAGTGAGAGCAGCTGTGGCCGCTTCCACATCCACAAGCGATGCGGCTCGCTCGTTGCCAGTGATCCTTAATCCTCTCTGAACTCCTGACTTTACATATCAGATGGTTGCTCCATGGAGTAATATCTGCGTATTATTGCCCATTCACTGTAAGTATTTTACAAGGTGATACAGAGTTGGGAAATGTATCCTCAGGAGCCCCAGGCACAAAGGTTACTGAATGCAAATCATATTTGCGTTGGCATGGGTATCTGACATGTTTGTAAAACCGGGAGCAGGGTATCAAGTGTTAAAATGGGAAAAGTTCCCTCTGCATCCTGTGAAAATGCTGGCAGCCCAAGGGCAGAGAGTGCCCGCGGGTGCGGTAATTCTGTACGGGCACTGCTTACTAAACAAAGTAATCATTTCAGCCGCCAAATACAGGGATAAAACTATTTCAGTGGGCAAAATGGAGTCTCTCTTAATCTGGGCAGAAGTAATAGAAGCCTTCAGGTCTGCTTGAAAGCCACGGACAAAGGAGCACACTCCGTTAGTGCTCACTCTTCAAATTACCTATTTTGCAATAGTCTGTGTCTTCCTTAAAGCCCTGGCTTTGGGAGTCGAGCAATTAGTTGTTCTGAAGATTTTTTTTAGGAAGGATTTTTAAAAAGCAAGTTTTTCCTCTTACCATGGAGAAAATGCCTGTCATGTTGCAGCCTGAAAATATGACCTGCAGGTGTTGAAAAGTCAGAAGCAAAAAGAAAAAAAGAGGGAGCTTGAAAACTTTCTTGATTTTTTAAAAATATTGTTTCCTTCTCCCACCCTGCTGTCGGGGGCAGGAAGGGAGAAAAAAGGGGTGGCCAGTCACAATTTAGGAGCATTCATTTTCGTGATTCCAGCAGCCAAGGGGACTGTGCTCCCATGGAGATGGATGCTCCCTCAGACTGGAGTCACTCACTCTGAGCAGAAGAGTATTCCTGCATGTGTATATCTTTTCCCAGAAGATATTTGCTGGTTTTTTCCCTTTCAAAAAGTTTGCGTGGTTTTTTTTCTTATTGTTGGTGTTTTTTTTTTTTTTTAATAAAAAGATTTGGTTTCCTGACAAGATTGAGATATGTTAATCACAAGCAAACATTTCTCACAACAGATGGCTTCGCAGCAGAGTCAATTTCTTGGTGAAAAGAGATTTTGACAGAGGAACAGTTCTCAGCTCTCCATTCCCCCAATCTCACTCTTTTGCACAGGGGCACTGACACGAGGGCTACGTGGTCAGAAACGTGTCAGCCGCGTGAGCCGCATCCCAAGGCAAACCTGCCTTGGAGTGGACGCTAGCCTTGGGTGCAAGCTGATTTTAGTACAGTGAAAGTATGTATGGTAAAATTAACCTCCATGCTTTAGGCTGCCAGTGCTTTGAGGGGTGCTGTGCTGTACGGTGTTCACCAGGGCCCATAACCAGTCCTTGCCAGGCAGTGTCTCCGTGAAGCTTCCTTCAAGCCTGCTTGCAGCAGTCTACATCTTCAAACGCAGAAGAAAGGCCATTGATCACCAGCTTTCTCATGGAAAGCTGTTTGCCTTATTTGCTTGTATTTGGGTCAGCCTGATGCACAATATCAAGGTTGAGTCTTCCACAGAGAGATGGAGGGCTCCAGCCCCCTCCTGGCCAGTCTGTCCTAAGGAAAATCATAGAATCATAGAATCATAGAATTGTCTAGGTTGGAAGAGACACTTAGGATCATCGAGTCCAACCATCTACCCTACTCTACAAAGTTCTCCGCTACACCATATCCCCCAACACCACATCTAAATGTCTCTTAAACACATCCAGGGATGGTGACTCAACCACCTCTCTGGGCAGTCTATTCCAATGCCCAACCACCCTTTCTGTGAAAAATTCTTTCCTAATGTTCAGTTTAAATCTACCCTGTTGGAGCTTGAAGCCATTCCCTCTTGTTCTGTCATTAATTACCTGTGAGAAGGGACCAGCACCAACCTCTCTACAGTGTCCTTTCAAATAGTGGTAGACAGTGTTGAGGTCTCCCCTCAGCCTCCTCCTCCTCAAACTAAACAGTCCCAGCTCCTTCAACCGCTCTTCATATGATTTGTTTGCTAAAGAGTGGGAAGAAATAAGACAATCTGTTTCCCCCACCAAATCTGCTACAGAAAGCAAATGAAGAAGGGTTATAAGACCTAAGATGGTCCTGGCTGGAATTCACTTGTCCTGTCAGCTGAGCAATATATCACTGTCAAAACCTTCCCACAACCCTATTGCTAACGGCTCTTGAATTAGGTGCATGAAGCGCTAGCACCCAAAAGTCCTCTCTGGACTGAGCCCGTACTTGGGAGGCCTGGCGATAGATCACACCAAGGACCACCTCCACATCCACATCTCACAGAAGGTATTTGCTTTAACAAGGCTGGTGGAGCATGTGGGGTCAAGTCTGTGTCCTGAAGCACTCTCACTGCAGCTGACTTTTGGAGACGACCCCTGGAGTCAGAGGCAGAATAAGCTCTGCCCTCATCTGCACGTGTAGGAATCCAAATGCAGGACGCTTCCTTGAGTTTCTACCCATGAATCTGAGCCATTTACATAAAAAAACTGGCAGAGCCTTTGGAGAAGCAACCTGAAGGACTTGGTCAAGTTTTATTTAGGGAGGAGAAACGAGAGGGATTTCACTAGCTGGGTACCAAATATACAGCAGAACATAATCCCCGTACTTCAACGCAGATTTAGAAATACTGTTTTGCCCTGAACTCCGCTTGCTCCTATTTTCTCCAAATAATAGAAAAATACGAGGTTTACAGAGGAATAAAGCAGTTTCCTGGAATACATCAGCTCCTGTCCTCATTACAATGCATTATGGATCAGTCACTGAGCATCATCTTTAAAGCAGGTATGATCCTAGCAGCAAGAAAAATGATGATTTTCTACATTTTTAAAGTCCATTTCTGAAGCTTACAATCCATGCTGGGGCAAGAGACAAAATTAAAACTATTCAGATACCAGGGATATTCATTCAGCTCAACACAAGCTAAATGTCAAGGAGATGCAATAAAGGGGTACAAAGCCAGAAGCAGTAAAACTGTAACTCATTAACATCATTATTCACCAAGTGTATCCCACTGATGTCCTTGCAGAGCAGGTCACGTACAGAATAGAAGAGATTTCTTTCATTAACAGAGTAGATAGTAAAAACTGAAAAGATAATGGAAGTGGCAGGGCAAAGGTAACTCAAGGCTGTCTGATGCTGTGATATATCCTAAGGATACTCAAGTTTGTGAAACGGGCAAGTTGGTTTCTATCCCCATAAGAGGATGTGTCTGTCTTTCTTACCAGATAAATGACAGGAAAAAGCATTTATGGATAACACACATGGAGAAAGCACTCACTTTGAAGGCATAGGTGTGGGCTTCTTGCTAGGGGGTAAGTCAAAAAGATGCACTGTGATCTGCCCCAGCTATGATTTATGTCTGAGCCAGGGTCTAAATCAGCCTCACACAGCACCTTCCCTGAAACGGCTTTCCCAATATTGTTAGGTTTGTTTGTTTGTTTTTTTTTTTCCAAATAAGTAAAATACGCGTTGCAGACCTTTCTTAAATTATGTTTGGGCATAGCCTGTTAAATGGGTTCTCTGACAGGGCTGATGTAATTATGGCACGTGTTGTGTGGTGGCCATCCCTAGTCATTCCTAACACGTTGGGCAGGAGGGCTAAGGAGAAGCTGTCAGTGGTGGTGTGCAGCAGCATAACCCAGCTCTCTGGCTGCCAGCCAGGGTGGATAATAGACATTTATTTGGTAGGTGTTCCTCTGATAGACCCCAGAGAAACTTCCCAGTGCATTTGTGGCACTGGAGCAGCGGTTTGCACCACCTCCACTGGCTATAGGTATTGCCAAACCCTTCTTGCAACACCCGGTTGCCACTGCACTTTAGAGGACAGACCTCCAGGTCTCACACGCTGTGCAGCAAGGCTCTCACCGGCCACTCTTCTCCTCCAACAAGGGCCGTCCTTCTTGCATCTACTCAAGTGGCCCTTGCTTGAAGATGTGGACTCCAGCCAGGGCATGGATGAGTTTCCCTAACACTGTGGGTTTATTGCTTCAACGGGTTGCATGCCAAACCCCATTCCTGCTGCAATTAATAGGCATCGGTACAAAAGGACTAAAATTTGGCCTTGCTCTCTCTTTGGTGAATTTCAACAGGAAACTTCAGCTTATAGTAGGTTATAGCACATCTTCTCTGCAAGGATTGCTCCTGCGCAGGGAAATATCCCTCTTCCACAGGATCCCCAGGGAGCACCAAATCACACCAAGCTCTCAGACCTTATCTCCAAGGTGCCAGCAGGTCCCTCATCCTCTCAGAGGTCCAAGGGTCAGACGTTGACAGCTGTGCTCTCAAGGCGTTGCAGAGCTGTCCGTGATAAGGGTGATGTTCGCACATGCATGAAGAAGAGCTGCAGTGGAGGCCAAGCCCACATTCAGCAAGGATATAACCCAGGAGCTGATGGCCACCTTCAAACCTCAATGTTTTGTGCTCAGAGCAGGGCATGCATCCTTCACCTTGCCTTTTCCATAGCAGCAGGTATCCAAACCCTGCATTTGGTGGCCTCAAAACACGCTTGAGAAAAGCTGATGCCGGTGTTGTTGGGGCAGCTCTGTGTGGGTGAGCGCTACTGTGCTGATAACGGCTAATGAGTTTACAGAGTATCTCCAGCATGATAGCAACAGCTGCAGCTGATCCCAGGGACATTCCCCAGCCACTCAGTGAGTCGTCAGAATTGCTAATCCTGAGGTATTAGGGATCTGAGGAAGAAATGGTGGAAGAGACACGGGCTGCTGCTTGGCCGGAGTTATGGGGGGTGTCTCCCCTCAATATAAAACTCAAATACAGGAGCTGCAGAGGCACTGCATGTGTTTGGGAGGAGCGACTGCAAACACTACAGTTGCTGATTTGTCTTGGTTTCTCAAGCTTCTGGCAGATTTAAGAGAGGGTTTTGTGAAGCAAAGGACTGATCCAGGGAGGTGGGTTGTCCAGGGAGTGCCCAGACCCAAAGTCTAGGGAAGGTAGATGTGGATGTTGACCATCACTGGGGCCTTGACTACAGGTGTTGTGATACCTTCTGCTGTTCCCTGACTTCTGCAGTTTCAAAAGCAACATTGCAATTCCTAACCTCTCCTCTAACATCCAGGGCTCCCTTTCTGCATTTCAATGACTGCCTTAGACACCCCTGTAAGTTTTGAATTCCTCTTCTTAAACGCATTTTCCCTTCAGGAAGCAGATAGACGTGGAAACGTCAGAACAGGCACTCGTGTCCCACAGGTCATGCTAATGAGCATCGCTGAAACATCCTCACCACTGAGCCACCCCAGAAGGTGACTTGCCATGTTAAGTAGTATCACGTTGCTCAGTAGAGAAAGACGAGAGCTAGTCCAGCACATAACAGTCAAGTTAATGGATTTGATCTTCAGCTGATCTGCAGGACGCCCCCAGTAGCCCATGGAGCAATGCTCTGTGATGCATGCTTCAGAGATGCTGTAGCCTCGGCTGTAATCCAAAATATTCCCAGGGTACTTCTTCAGTAAATATTAACACTTTAGGGGATGCCTGTATGGTGTGGCTCTACCACAGCTTTCACTTTCACCAGGTGTGACATCTATTTGACAATTTATTTTCTGAAAAGCCTCAATCATTTCAAATCCTAGGGTGCAGCAGAAAATAACTAGGTGGCGGGGTTTTTTTTTTTTTTTTTTCTTTTTTCTTTTCTATGGATAATTAAACTTTGCTTTATTCAGAGCCTTTCAAAGAACAGCTGGCAGAAAATAAACCCTCAAACTGCAAGAAATGAAGGAAGGGTTGCTTTTACAGAGACATCTAAATTACACACACTTCAAAAACAGAGCATTGGAACCAGCAAAAAGGAGGTATTTAAATAAGGGTCCCTTGTTCTGTGGTTGCCAACAAAGACATTACTGTTACTGGACAGTGCTGCAAAGCCCCTTTTTAGCTCAATATAAACAGCCTTTTAAAATCCAAAGAAGTTTTTAAAAGGCTGTTAAATTGAGGTAAAGGAAAAATTGTAGCTACATTACACTGAAAGCTGCTCTACAAGCCAAGGGGAATGTCTCATTTTTTTGGCTGTATTTGCTTCTGCAATCCTGACTGTTCATTTCTGGCATACAATTAGTTACGCTGGGATGCTGTTCCTACCAGATGTATCTGCTGAGAAGAAACAAATGGGAAGGGCTTCCCCTGCTGCAGAGTGCCCTAAGGATACCTTGCCGTCTTGCTATGTAAAAGTCAACATCACCATTTTCTGCTAATTCCTGCCTTTTTAAAACTCTGATGCTGTTCACATCAAGCTGGAGGAAGAGGAGGTGTATTAGACACAGGCTTTTGTTTGTCGAAAGGATCTTCCAAACTCATGACCCTCTGACCCTTTCCATAGTTGTGTCCCACTACTGACTCATTACAACGGCTGAGGAGCATGGAATAGATGTTCAGTCACACAGCCCAGCTTGATTTAATTAGTGGCATTTTTAATTAAACTTTACCATTAAAGTTGTAGCAGGAGGATGTTTATATAAAAATGATTTAATGAAGATTTCCTTGGCATCAAAGAAGAAAGGTGTGACTTCAGCTTAATTACTTAGACCAATGGAGGTAGAACATGGATGTATCTGAGAATTGGTTGCAAGCAGCGTTCATAATTCAACCCCCAAATTAAGGCTGCAAACAAAGACACTTGCTCTGCACCCCGTGGCTGTCCCGCAGTTTTTACTAGCATGGTGGCTATACAGTTTGATGACAGCTGAGATACAGCTCTGGGGACATTTTTCCTGTTTACATTAAACAATTGATTAGACCCACAATTACACTGTGATAATTGCTAGCTAGGAAGAGAGACTTCTGCACTAAGCAAGCAGGTAATAGGGCATTCTGTAATATTAGGTTCCCTTGAAATTCTCAACCCAAGAACCAGATTTATGAGTTGCCGGAACCTTGCTCACATGGAGCTGGGAAATTTGAACCTCATGGTTTTGACCACGACCAGGGTCCATTATCTCTGTTGGAGGGCCCTGTTGCAGAAAAGGAGCTCCTGAAGTTCCCTCTTCCTGGTTCTCCTTACAGAAAGGGGACACTTGTCTGGTTTGTGAGTCATTACATGCTTGGAAGTAATGTCTAATTTGCCTGCTCATTGCCAGACACATCCCCAAGCTCATCATTTTCTACCAGGAGGCAGAGAGAGCGGCCATTAAACCCAGCAGTGAAAGAAGAAAATCACATGCACAATTTGCTGCCTGTGCCTCTCCCCTGGGACTCCAGGGTTTAATGCAATTTGGTGTATCCCAGCCAGCGGTGCTTGGCTGCTTTTAATTAAAAAAAAATTAAAGGATTTATGTTGGGATTAAATGGGATAATTATTGATTGATCTCTGCCTTCTAAATTGAAAAGCATTTGGATTAATCAGCTTTTAAGTAGGAAATCATCTCGGCTCTGGACAGGATGCCAGCCTCAGGCTCTGCACTTTGCCTCTAGCAGGGCTTTATTTTGTCCTCTTCCTCGAAACCCAATGGGAAATATTTTCCTTTCTTGATTCATACTGCTAGCTCAGAAGAAAATTGCTTTCATTGAGACAGACTCTAGGTCATAAGTGTTAAGATCACCCTACCTTTGCATGTTGCTTGCACTACCCACAGAGAACATGTGCCAACCTCTGTAGCATCCCAATATATCTGGCCAGGAGGTCTGCCATCCTCTGAAACCCTTGTGGTGAGAACTGGGCAACCCACCTCTCAGGCTGGTCAAGTCATCACTGGAATACTCCATGGATGGAAAGAGCAAGTTTGTACCGAAAGCAATCTGTAGATCTGTCTTGTAGGTCAAGCAAAGCAGATAGCCAAATAGTCAGCTCAACAATCAGAAGGGACTTGTAAATAAAATGGTGTAAACTCGCTCTTGGTTTAGTTCTGGGACTGTATATACCACCCCATCTATGCAAGCAGTTGGAAATTAGGTCAAGCAGGTGAGGAAGGTGGTAGGGCAATACGAACTAAAAATAATAATGGCACCCTCAAAATAATAATATTCTCCATCCCCAGCTGCAGAAGTAGGCTGCTGACCTAAGCACTGTGTGTTCACGTTTCTGCATTCATTCTGGAGCAGAAATAGTGTAACTGTGTGACCCTCATCTCCACTTGGATTATTCCACCTGCATGAAAACAAAAGTCATGTTAACTCCCAGGAAACACCAAATGGAGAATTTGAAGAAAAGATTTGCTATTTCAGGAGAAATATGATTTTAAATACCAGGGAGTTTCAATAGGATCTTCCAGCGTCTGAATAAAATTCCCAGTGCCAATGAGTCACGTTTCCAACGCTAGAACATAGAAACAAGTTTTAACTTTACCATTTGTGAATGAGGAGAATAATGCCCACACCACAGTCTTTGTCTTCTAATTTGTCTAATGTTGGGAAATTTTCCTTTTTTATTTTAAAATGTTCCTTTTGCCTCTAAAAAAAGAATCCTCTTTCAAAACCTTTTTTTTTTTTTTTTTTTTTTTTAAGATTCCCCATCAGAAGAAAGGAGGATACCCATCCAGAGAGACTACAGTTTTCAAGGAAGTATTTTTGCTGAAGTACTCCAATCACTGCCCTCCTGATCCAGCATTGACTCACATGTGAACCTCCCCCACAGCTAATCTACCGGAGGTAGGTGACCTGGCAGCATGGTGGCAGATTACATCCCTCTGCAGATGTAAGGTAATTCATAGTTGAAAGGATGATTTGAGTTCCTCAAACAGTAGTCAGCTCTATATTAATTGGAACAAAAGACCTTTCTTCAGCTCAGTGAAAGCTGCTCCTCCACAGACAGCCAAACTCAGAGAGCAAAGCACCCGCCTTGTTTCCGTCCCACTCTCTGAGGACCCTGAAATTATAACCACCCTGGCCTTAATGAATAATGCCTTCTGCAAAGCCTCATTAAAGAGTGTACTCAGAGCTGATCAGCCTAACTCACAAGCGCGTCAAGAACTACTGATGAGATTAGGGAAGGTATAAAAATTGGTGAACTATTATAGTAACTCTGGAGTTACTTATATCATCTCAGTTAGAGGGAGCAGCCAGTGAATTTTCTAAAGTAGCGTGATCCTCAGACTTC
Source organism: Vanellus vanellus (assembly GCF_965231255.1). Classification (NCBI taxonomy): domain Eukaryota; kingdom Metazoa; phylum Chordata; class Aves; order Charadriiformes; family Charadriidae; genus Vanellus; species Vanellus vanellus. Next base: position 7,206,926 of record NC_138906.1, on the reverse strand, counting down.
ACACATCTTGGGTACAGGGCTCCCATAGGATGCCTTCTAATGGTCATCAAGAAATGAATGAGTTCCACCAAATGCTGACCAACTTCAGTGGGGACGTTCAAGCCTCTCTGCACCATACTCCTGGTGTGTGTTCAGGTCTACATTTGGAGGTGAGCACAAGGGAGAGCCGTTTTGTCTCTGTGTGTATGCAGGCATTTATGTACAAGTCTATGTGCACAAGTCTGTGCAAGTACATGAGTGTCATGAGGAAAGGTGGGTACATGCATCCCTGTCCGTGGTCAGCACGTCTCTCCACCATGTCCTCTAGCTATTTCCAGAGCTGATTTGATCAGGTGCCGCTCTCATATGCAAAGCTACACACGTCTCTGTGTCCCCAAAGTGCTGTTCTCCTCTGGGCCTGGTGCTGTCGAGCATGTGACATGGGATGCAGACTCCAGGGGGTCAGCAGAAGTCACTCCAGACCTAGGAGGACTTGTTGGGCCATGTCGTACCCCAGCTCCTTCTGGGCAAAGCAGCTCAGGTATTTTCAATACTTTCGGTTTATCCCAGGCCTACATGATGGTGGAAAACAAAGGGAATTTGGTTGTCTTTTTAAGGAGAGACTAAGTAAAACGACGAGGCACAATGAAATTAATTGGTTAGAGAAGATAACTGAATGTGCTTTTCTGCATAAGAGTCATTAACATTAAAAATATGTAAGAGCCCGTGACATAAAAAATCAAAGGCAAGAAACGCTACTTTGAATGCAGGCAAGGAAGTGTAAAATCAACTCCTCTTCTTGTCCTTTTCCCGAAATAAACAAGTGGAGCAAGACTAAGGAATGGGGATAAGAAGAGTGCCGACCAACACAATCACCTGCTCAAAGGAAATAACCTTGCTCAAGATCTCTTCAGACTACTGCAGTGTGCCACTCCCTGTGGTGAAACTTAAACCCACTCTCAGATCTGTCAGTCAGAAGTAACTGTCCTTGCTTAACACCGGATAACCACTTGTCTGATGACCTCCTGGCTTGACTGGAGGGAGGCAGCACACTGAAGCCTTAGTCCCAGTTCAGATCCTGCACCTAAGAATAAGTCTCTTGGTCCTTTAGCAGAGACTAAAGTCACCTGGACCACCAGTGCAGCTTTTTTCCGTCTCCCAGACCACACAGGGCAAGGAGAGGCTGAACTGCTCCTTACAACCTCCATTGGACCTGCCCTGAGACATGGGAGGCTCGGACTGAGTTTTACTTTACCAGACAATGTGTATTTTCCCTAACAGTGTCTTAAGACATATTTTGTCCCCATCCCTCAGTTAATGTGCTTACTGGGAGTCTGGCGTTGTCATCTCAAAAACAAGAGGCACAATCCTACCAGTCAATCAATGACCTTTTCGAATTTCCTGCTTTCCGATCTCAGAAGCCACACATACCAGGCATCGAGTGCCATTTAAAAGCCTGCTCGTGTGCCAGATATTACTTTCCCTGGAAACCGAGGGGAGCAGACAACACACTGGAGGTCAATGCTGCCATTCAGCCAGAGAAAGGGGCAGACGGGAACCTCACAGATTGCAGCAAGCACAAATGCTCTTGCAATTTGCTCAGCAAGAGCAAACACCCCAGTCCTACACCTGGAGCAGAATAACCCCACACAATCGGACCGGCTGGGGACTGACCAGCTGGGGAAAGCTTTGCAGAAAGGGTCCTGGTGGGTAACGAGTTGAACAGGAGTTTACAGGAGGCCCTGGTGAAGGTTTACCACGCACTGGGCTGTGTGGCACAAGCAGAGCCAACATGTCCAGGGATGGAAATGTTTCCTTCTCTCGAGCCTCATAAGATTATCTGGATTACTGTGTCCAGTTTCAGGCTTCCCAATTCAAGGGGGATATGATAAACTGGAGCCTGTCCAGTGGAGGGTCAACTCGATGGTCAGGGTGCTGGAGGACATAGTGTGTAAGAAGAGGTGGGGAAAGTAAATTTTCCTCAGCCTGGAGGGAAAAAAAGACTAACAGGTGACCACGCCATTATTTTCACCTACCTGATGTGGTATCAATATGAAAATAGAGCCATATTTTTTTCCCAAGGATTACAGCAAAACAGTAAGAGGCAATGGCACGATTTGCAGCAATTTAGATTTCTATTATTTATAAGGGGGGTGAAAAGTCCCCAAAAGAGTGATGCAGCCTGGAACCGGCACCCAGGAAAGCTGTGCCATCTCTGTCTTTGCTGATATTCAAAACCTGAGTAGATAGATAGAGCTCTGAACAACCTGATTTAACATCGAACGCTTGAAACAGACCCTGCTTTGAGCAGGGCACTGGACCTCCAGAGGTCCTTTCCAGCCTAAATTATCCTATGATTTTATGGCATATTACTGGCTTCTGCCGCAGAAATCAAAGTTATAAACTGCGGATTTTATCCTAAGAGCTCCAGGCAATCTTTCAGATCCCTTCAGTCCATGCTTTTTTAAAAGCTTGCAAGGCAGGGACGAGAGACCGCGAATCTGATCTGATATTCCCTGGGCAGGGTGGGAAGCAGAGGAGACCTCGCCTGTGTGCCGGGGACGGTATCGCCAGGGGGAAAGACACGCAGCACGCTGCCGTCTGGGATTTCCCACGCCTGGAAGCCCGTGTGCCGGGCGTCTTGCTCTGCAACAGCTGACAGGTAACAAGAAGCATTAGCAGATGAGCTGCGTCACTGGTCAGCGGAAATCGGATATTTGGGCAGGAGACAACAGAATGACAGGATTTCTGGGTGATGCTCGTTGTAGGTTAAGCAGGTGTTGCTGGTGGTAGGAGGACACTGTGCCTCGTGCTTGAGGTGCCTTTAAGGCAGCAACTGACCTGCCCCCGCAAGAGGCTGAAGCATCAATAACCCCTTACCACCTCCTTGCAGGCAGAAATTGGGGCAGGCAGCAGCAACTAATGTCTCTCCTGCCCACATCACCCTAACCCGCTGAAGCAACTGCCTCCGCGTTTAGAGCCAGCCCCGGTATGGGTTGACCGTGCAAAGAAGGTAACCTTCACCCACCTCCGAGGAGCCTCGCAATGCATTTCTTTTGTCTCCTCCCCCATCACTTTTCCATGACCTCAAACTCCCCCGGGGGACCGTCAGAGTTTTGAATGATTTATTCCAGTAATAGCAAAAGCCCTGCAGAGCTCGGCCCCTTCTTCTCAGCGACTTCTGGCTGTTTGGGACAGCTCAGGTCACCAGAGGGTGCTGCTGGGGCCCTCCAAGAGCCAGCCTGGCAGATTGAAAGCGAAATAAAGGTGCTCTTCTGCCCCCGTTGCTTTTTTTTTATTGCGCCGTGACCCGTGTGTTTTCAGGCAGGTTGGCCTTTTCTGCTGTGCACTGCCCATTCCTGTGAAGGCAGGCTGTGAAAAACCGCCTTTCTTCGCAATCTCAGGGTTGCAGCATCCTGCGGGGAGACGGTGTGTGCTCTCCTGAGGTTTTGCTCGTGCTCGTTCAAAAAGTCATCCGGCAGCCCCTTGGTGCAGGAGGAGCAGGAGTGTCCGTAAGGCTGAGTGGTTGACCACCTCTACAGATTAAGAGGGTCTTCCACCACCCCAGAGAGGAAAGGAGAGGTTGTGTGTGTATCTGCGCACATGTGTACACGCGCACAAGCACACACAGAATCCCTTAAAGCCAGTAAAAGCCAACGCATTAGTTTCATGGAGCAGCAGGGAAGTCCGTCTGGACCTTTTGGCTTCTCGTGCCGAAAGCGGCTGTTGCGACAGATTATCTTAGCAGTTTCTGAGGAATCCTTGAATTTAGTCTTACATGTTTCTTTCCCATTTGGTTTCAGCCAAGTTAATCCTGGCTGTCATTTGAGTACAGTTAATGATGTTCTACTCAGAGATTTGCAATTGTGCATAATGGGGCTAAAGTCCCTCCCTGAGTTCTTCACGCTGCTTTTGGAAAGCTTCTGTCGGGCATGCAGGAGTCACCGAGCATTTTGCAAAAGAGTGTCTGAAAATGAATTCTGCAGTCCTAAATGAGCTGCTTTATAATCCTTCTATCTGCTTCAGGCTGTCTCAGATTAATACTATTTGCCAGTCACTTCCCCCTCTCTCTAAAAAAGGCACATATTTTTAGCCTCTCAATAAATCTGACACATTGGAGTTTCCCTTGTGTGTAATCCCACTGTCACCATTTCTAAATATTTTTTTTTTTAACTCTTCTTAACTTCACAGAATCACACAGAATCACAGAATCTCATAGATTGGAAAAGACCCGTAAGATCACCTAGTCCAATCATTAACTTCACACTGACAAGCCCACTTCATAGTCCAGGACTGGGAATTTAAGATGAGTAGTTCAAGCTGATAGTGCCTATGTGCATTTATAATACTTTCAAAAGACACAGCCCCCAAATTGCACCAGGGAAAAAAAAAAAAAAAAAAAAAAGACCGACACAGGTTTGTAGAGTCGCAGAAAGGCTCTTAGTAAAGACAAGCTCTGCGGTGGAGTCAATGTCTCTCTCCTGCCCACGGTTTTAACGTGCCCTGCGCAGGCCAATTGTGGTTGTATAATACTGGCTCCGGAGCAGATGCTGCTGTGTTTGGGCCGACAGATTATAGCTGGCATGCACGACTAATGGAAGCTTTCTGACAAATTCAACCATCCCCGTCAGGAGGAGGATTGCAGCGAGGCAGCCGCTCTCCAGCCTCCAGCTTGGCACCTCTTCCCTGCGATCCCGTGCAGCTGGGATGGGGATGGGGATGGGGATGGGGACCAGAGCGGAGGCTGCAATGGGACCCGGTGCTCGGCTGGGAGCAGGCAGCCTTCCAAAGCAACAACAAGAGACCCCCAATAAATCCAGAAAATACTCTCCTGCTTGACCCGTGTATGGCTGGAGGTGTACCGCGGGCTGTAACTGATGGACTGTAACAGTTGTCGGGCACGGGTGTCTCTCTCAGAGGAAGACGATATAGCGCGTCCAGGATGTTTGGTGTGTTCCTGTGGTTGAGTATCTGATTGAGTATTTCTTCATGTTCCTTTGTGATTCGCCACGTTTGGTGTATCGTGTGTCTCATTACCTTTTTCAGCGCCGTGACTTGGCCTTGTGGCATGTGCGGCATAATGCCACCACGAAAATGGAACGGGCCCTTATCGCAGTGTGCTGGGTACAGCTCCGCGATAGGCTTTAACACTTAGGTATCGAAAGGCTATCTTAACAATACCAAATCTGCTCGGACTCTGCTGCAGAAAATCCCACGCGTCATCTTTTGGTGGCACGGGCTTTTTCCAAGCAGGTAGGAGACAGGAGGGAAGCAGAAGCAAAACCTCCAGCTGCTGTTCACAACAGCGCTGCTCTCATCCCCACCCTCGAGAGACTGCCTATGTCTGACTGATCAGCGCCAACCCCTGCTATCCCCCAGGGGCCGCAAACGCGGCCTCCCGAGCGTCCCGCAGTTTGACAGACACAACCGTTGCAGTCTGCTGACTCCCGGCACGTCCCTCCAAAGCCCTGGGCTGCTACATCGCGTTAAAGTGATGGACGAGGAAGAGCTGTGCCCAGCCGATTCAAACCACTCCTTGTTAATACTTGAAGGTTGCTTCACATCTGGATCCCATTAAAAAAAACTATCCAGTTTGGTTACCGAATAAAACTCATCCAGGCATAAGACTCAATGAGCAAGCATTTCCAGTAAGACCGGTATGGTCTGGTTTGAAATATGTGCCACCACTGAAGCCCTTATGTTACCTTTACAGAAAAAGCTAAGCCATACCAGGGATAGGTTCCAACTGGATCCTTTTCCTCACGAAATAAAATAATCAACAGACCACCTTCTACTTATCCCCTTTTGGCCATTTCCAGCTTCACCTCTTCTGTTGTTTTCTCATGTTGGACAGAACAGGCCTTTTGCTTTCGCCACCTGCATCTGAGTCGAGCGGGGAGATGAGAGGGGTGGTACATTCCCATGGCTTGTACCATGGGACATCCCATCATATGGAGCTGTGGCAGAACTCCCAACTCACCTCATCCACTTCCTAAATCCCCACTGAACAGGGGTGTTTCTGAGAAGAAAAGCAAAAGGAGATCTGAAAGGTATGCAAGTGCCTTAAATTTGCCTAATAATGTCCCTTGGGAAGGTCTACCTAGGAGATTCCTCCTACCTTCCAGTCTCAGCTGAGTAGCCATCCCTCCACTTGTGGTCCTGAATAGTGACAGGTCAGTCATGTCGGAGCCTCAATCAAGGGAGGATTGGACCTCGCTGGGCTGTAGGCACGTGTATTGACTTCTAATTAACACTTTAATCATTCATTTTTTGCCCTTCCACCACCTCTGTGCACCCACACACTCCATCCGTCCATTTAATACAAAGGGCAGAGAAAGCAGATTCCTCAAGGGGTTAATCTGCAACGTAACACTTTGGTTGCACTTCATGATCTTCTAGGGCTAGGTACCAGCGGTACCTGAGCTCGCTTTAAGCCTGCTGCCTTGCAGCAGTCTAATTAACACCGCACAGAGGTCAGAATGGGCTGCACAACTCACCCAAGACAGCAGATGAGTCAGTTCAGAGAGGGCTCTGTGCTCATGTCTGTGGTTATGTTGCCACCAGCACCTGAACTATGTGATGCCCATCTTGCAAAGGCATGTCTACATGATGCTGCAGCTCCCAGCAGTGGTGTTACCAGAATAAAATCTTGGGCTCCAGCCACTGTCCAAACCACAAAGCCTCCCTTCCCTCAGTAAACAGCAGCTGCTTCTCTTCCCAGAAGTGACCACATTTCAGCAATGGCTGTCACAAAGTAAATATTTTCTAACCCACCAGAAACACGTGGGCAGACTGTGCTTAAGGGTTTGCGTTCTTAAAGTGAGAGATGCAAATGTGGAGCTGCATGGTCTCACTGGGCGCATTTGTTCCTAGGGAGCGCAAGAGCAAATGGTCACGTATTTGCTGTTTAAGAGCAGTGCCGTCAGCTGAATCCAACCACAGTCGGTGCAGTCAGTTCCTTCCACAAGGATATTAGAAGCATTGAACCACAGGAGGAAGAGCAGTGATCCTTTCATGATCCTAACTGTAGCAGAGGAGTGGTGGCTCCATGGTGCCATGCGTGCACAGTGCTGGCAGCCCATGCCACGTGTCTGCACCCCAGCTCCTTGTGCTTCCTTTGGAAAACAACAGGAGATGGGACTGAAAGTCATTGTGACTGCACAGTATTTGACAGTCCCACAGCCCCAGCGATCTCCAGAGAGGCCATATTTCACTGTGTAGCTGGAAGAAGGCTACGAAAGAGATTATTGACATGACCACTACCACCCAAATCCTCTATGTGGTCATTTTCTTAGCCTGTTCTGGGGAAAGCAAATGTGACAGAGGGGTCAAAAAATGTTATGGTGGATCAAGCAGGCTTCAGGTAACAGCTTTCAGTTGCTGCTTCACAGCAGGATACTCCTGAACCTCCTTTTTCAAATTTGCATGAAGTTGGACGTAGTTCAATTGTCAATGGCGTATAAAGAATATCTACAGTCACTTGAGGAGATTTTAGATGACCTTGGTTCTTCACAGCACCTAGGGCAAAAGCTGTCTTTATTGATGGCCAGAGCTGGGCTTGACGTACGGAGTCCAGCAACGCCTTTGCAGAAGAGCGGGCTGGATCTGGGCAGAGCTGGGGCAGCTCGCCCGTCTCTGCAGCCGCCCACAGCCCTCTGCTCACCGCTGCCTTTAGCAACGTAGGGATGCTCTCAGGTGCTACAAAACCCCCAAATGGACAATGGAGACTTTCACCTCCAGGACATGGTAGAGCTTCAGGCTGGAGTGCTACCAGAGAGCAATCGAATTTTTGGGGCTGCAGCACTGAGAGTAGCGCCAGGGACATCTGAGGTGAGCCGGGGGCCCAAGCCTGACCAGGGCTTGAAATTATTTTAGCTTGAATCTTAATGAAACAAAAGGGAGCTAAGGAAAGAGCGTATTCGGAGAGAAAACTGCAGAGTCCAAATATTTGAGCATGATGCTTCAATATGATGTCTTCGGCCTAAGCTGCTCTTAATAAATATACATGTAGTTTTGGTTTAGTCAAAACGTTTAACATAAAGTTGACCAAAACATTTGAATTTGCGACTTTATTCAATGATTGAAAGTAAAGCATCTGCTGACTGTGCTTCTCCGACTGAAAGTTGGGGAAAGTCCTGGCAGAGAATCATTATTAACCAGCAATGAGCTGGAGACCTCCATGCTGAGAGATGGGGGGGGGGATGGAAAGAGAAGAGGAGCTACGGTGTTTCTGGAGAGCACATCATCATGGCTGACACCCCTGGGCTGCCATGTGGCCCCCCCGTGGAGCATCCCATGGCCCGCTGAGCCTTGAACACTGGCCATGAGCGACACAGGACTGACTGCATCTGCCCCGTGGCTGGAGGACGTCAGTTGTCAGTGCTCTTTTGAAGGCATCTTGCAAAGAAAAGGGGAATCCTTGACTTGTTTCCCCTGCTCAGAGACCTGGCTCTTGCCGAGCATGCAATCTTTATAGAGACTCCAAGCGTCAGCAGAAAGCTGACTCCTGGAGCTTGCCCACCGCATCTCATGCTGATTTGTGGCAGAAGATTACATTTGCTCTACATAAAAGCCTCTGCTTGTGCACAGCTGAATAATTACCCATTTTTAATGTGCTATGACAAGGACGACTGGGTCTTGAACCTTTTGGCCCTGCTGCAAGATCACTTTTAGCCTGCAGAGCTGTTTGCGTTTTCCTGCTGAGTGTGGCAGGAGACATACCAAGATTTCTTAGATGCCTCTTTGCTCTGAACGGAGGGACAGCTGCTGTTACGAGAGATGCCCAGAGCATCCTTTATGGATCAGCAGTAGTCGTGCTGCACGCGGGGAGAGGAGGAAAGCTGATTTACTGCTGAGTCAGATGCATTTGTCTCGCTCTGGCCTTGGGTCCTGAGATGACGTTGCTGTCACTAGCGAGATGAGTTCTCCTCCTGCCTCCTTCCGTGATCCCCTATAAACAAAAAGGAAAGAGATTTAGCAAGCGGGAAGCAACAACAACAGCAAACTGCACTTTGATCTTGGGTCGCCAGCTGCTTGGGGCAGGTTTCTAGCCCGGCAGGTTTTCTCCCCAGGAGTGGTGACAGCAATAGCCAGACCATGCTTTGCATTCTTTGTGGTCATCTTCTTGCAAGCCAGCAGACATTTGAACTCCACCGATATTAGATTTTGTGGGCACTTTGTGATGCAAGTGTAATTCACCCCTTTTGTGGTTTTGGCTTCATTAATGTTGCACTCGTTTTTATAGTATAAAATAGCCTACCTTTGCCATCCTCTAAAAATGAAGAGCATGTTTTGGCTTAGACAAATATCCTCAGAAGCCCAGGATGGAGATGTGGAGTCCTCTCCAGGTAAATCCCTCTCAGAAATTCCTCCTGCAGACGTGTATTTCCATGTATACACACATACGCATGCAGAGCTTTGCTTTACTGGTTTTATTTTTTACATTATGAGATTGGTTAGCCTTGTGAAAAACAAAACAAAACAAAACAAAACAAAAATCATCAGAAAACCATTCCCCAAAGTTCTCAATTCCTAGGAGCCTACCGAAGAGGACTCTCAACCCAGAATACACCACACTTTTTTGTGACTTTACAAATCAGCCAGGTTTCTCATCGGGGCTGAACAGATGGAGAAGCAGCCTGTCTGGGGAACTTCCCGGCTTGCTCCCCTGGTGTTTGAGCCCTTTGTCAAAGTGATTATTCCTATACCACTAAACGAGACACGGCCAGGCACAGACCTCAGTGCTGTCACCCTGTCATCTGGACTACAAGATTGCTCTGAGCACTGCACCGCTTGCTCCCTGTGTGCTTTCTGGTAGTGGTAGCAGCTTGGTGGTGTCCCCAGGTCATCCCATGCCACCCATATTTAATCCTCCTGTACCCTCATACCCCTTCCCTTTTCTCATTGGTTCTCTCCCATAATCAGCTGCCTGTTCTACCTACATTTCTTTTCCCAGCAGCTGTTTCCTCTCTCTGAAGATCTTGAAGCTTTGGTGGAGGCTGGTCTAGCAACCAGCCCTGATAGGTGAACAGTGAAAGACCCCTGGAGCTGTTCTGGGTCAACCTGCAACTCACTAACGTGTTTTTCAGGGTTTAGACTGGCCAAGGGGTGCTCCAGCTAAGCAGGTTGGAAGGTGAGACCCTGTTCAGGGAGGTCAGAGCTTAGTCCTGCCATGCTATTTAGCCTCTGGGTAAGAAGAACAACTGATGACTCACTTTGGTTATCTGCACAGATGTAATCTGTGTTGGAAACACAGCCCAAGATGTTGGAAACACAGCCCAAGATCTGGAGTTGGAAACACAGCCCAAGATGTGATCCGTGCAGGTAAACAGACCTGCCTGGCTCACTGCTCCAAAACTACTGATGTCTGAGGTTAACAAGGAGCATGTATTCATGGTGCTCACCTAAATCCTACAGTCAAAGTAAAAAAAAAAAAAAAACCCAAAAAACCAAAAAAACCCAGACCTGATAAACCAAAACCTCAGAAATTAATGTATATCCTTACAAACAGGGAAACCAGCAGAAAACTAGTGCTTGGAAGCAGTGTAGGGAATCTCAACCTTTTTGGAGGAGTCGGGGAATGAAGTGTGTGTCATGCTGGATGTGTAGCATTGCCTTGTGCACAGTTGTATAGCGAGTGCTGTAAGCCAAGGAATGCTTGATTCATAGTGAAGGGACCACCTCCTCATAGCTTTTGTCAGTGACATGACACCCTTAAGAAATTCTGTGTCTTGCAGGCAGACCTGTCTGACCCCATTAGCTTGGGAGCGAGATGAGTGTTTGGAATGGAAACTCTTATCTTGGCTCTTTCGTAGCCCAATAAGACAGAGCACCAAGGTGCTAACATCAGAGTGACTCATAGCAAGCTGAGCTGAAATAGAGATGATATCGAAGCATTAATAACAGCATCTTTGCACTGCGACGTTTAGAAAACCAGCTTTAGTGATGGCAAAGCAGAGTAGAAGCAGAGTTAGAGGGTTAAGAAGCTGGTTATGAGTGGGTATGACTGGAGAGCATGAAGTCTTCCTCTCTCAATAAAGGGATTTATTTGCTGAGTAGGTGATAACATCAAACAGACACCCCTGGAGAGAGAGCATCCCAATTTAGGATAGCATCACGAGTATGTTTTGCCAGTCGCTATGAAGGTATTTACATGCATTTAATCCATGCAGTCAGCTGGTGCGAGAGTCAAAGCTCTCAAATTAGAGCGGAGTAAGGACCTTAAGCTTCAGGCTTCAGGGATTTGGACACAGCTCTGAGACCAGAACTGTGATACTTGCAACCATCAACTACCTACACCAAGAACGAAGAGGGTTACAAAAGCTCAGATTGCTGATTGCAAACATCATCAGATAAAAAGATTCCTACAGGGTCATGTTTTATCTCCTTCTTTACTCTGGGAAGCTCTCTTTAACTTTTTGGAGTTTGGTCCAGGACAGATCGTTAAGGAAGACACACCCTGGTTGCCTTCATGGAAGTGATAATATTGTTTTACTGAAAATCCTCTATCTTGCCCCACACCAGTTCTGAGCATGTGGACTAAATTCCTTTCAGAGGAAACCAAGGAGGATGGTCCACTTCGAGCATGAAGAGGGGTGTGCTTTGTCCACCCTTCCTAATACATATTGCGACACTGAACTGACTTGAGAGGTGTAAGGCAGCAAGTCACCCCCTGTTCCCCATGTCACGTACAACCTTATAAAGCAACAGCCCTACAACCCCTGTTAGATTTGAACAGAGGCCACATTTACCACCTTCTGGAGCCTGGGTAGCTCTTCACCTTCCCCCTGTCAGTGTCCAGGAGTGTTTCTATGCCAAACACTCCAAGAATGTAAAGGCTGACTAATCTTCAGGCCGATCTTCCCACCCTTCCCAGGGAGGCTGAGGTGTGAGGAGATCGCAGCTGCCGGGTAGCAGGTTCACACTCTGGCCCCCAAAGCTGTTAAGTCCTTGAGATCCTACCCAAAAATAAGCTCTGCCGCCTTTGTGGATTATGATTCCCAGCATAAGCACACCGTAAGCGAAACACAAGACCTTCTCATGGTGCAGGAGCATGGGTCAACAACGGGGTCACAAACTGGGGCTTTATCCTTGGTGGTCACACCTGACTTGTGGACACCTGACCAGCTTGCCCTTGCACCGTGCACTGCTGTTTTCACTAGGGACAACTTATCTTCAGCTACGCTAAAGCAGCCCAATGTCAGGCTCGGAATAGGATCAGAAACCCCACTTCACCCAGTGAGCATTTCCTTTTCTGGTTAACCACTAAAAGCTTGCAGCAAAATGAAGAAGGCCTCTCTGGAGCCCAGCAAGCCTCCATGTAAGAGAAGCTAGACGGTTCCTCTGCTGGCTTCTGCTGTCTTCTCAGTAGAGAAAGTGGGATCACTCATTTAGACCGGCTCTATTGCAAAGGTTATTGCAAGGAGCTATTGCAAGGCACACACTCCTGGCAAAAGAAATTTCACCATGGCTTGAATGGCAAAACATTTAGGCCTTAAACCACAGCATTTTAACTGGTTTTCCTTTCTTATCCTATATCAGCATCCAGCTGTGCAGTGTGCCCTATTATATAGAGAGGGAACAGCTTGACTTATAACTGTAGCAGCACTGAGTTTAATATTACAGGGTGTCAGAGGGGCTTTCCTCTGACAATGACAAGAAAGAGGACTTGAATCCAAGTCCCCCAACACAGCCCTGAGTTTTAAAAACAAAATAATGAAAGAGGATCTTATTACCCCCGGACATATTTTCTAGCCCACCTCACCTTCTCTCTTGCCTTACTGTATCACAGTGCTTTGTGACACACTTTGTGGGAGGTGAATCCAACTGTTGGAGCCCCACGTGCAGGAGCATATCCGGACTGCTGTCCTCTGCACCTCCCCGCTGCCTGGAGAGGATAGTCAGGGCAGCATCGTGTGCAGCGAAACCCCGAGGCTGGAGACCCTGCCCAGCTCACCCCTGCAACATTTCTATGGGCATAAATGAACACTGGAGCACCAGCCCCCGCGGATAAGCAGTTATCTGTGCTGCGCACACATGGAGGCATCCGTCGTGGCACTGCGGGCAACCCCGAGCTGCTTACGAGTCTGCATCACTGCTGATGCTATCGAGACAAGCATCGCCTTTTGCAAGCGATTTATGCCAATGGCATCACCACTGAGCTCACACCCCCCTCCCCCTCTGCTATTCAACAACTGCTCCTACCGAAGCAAATCAAGGTACTTGTATACCCCTACCCCCCATCTCGCTTCTCCCCATGTTTTCTCAACTCCTCAAACTTTTGACGAGAAGCACTTCACAGAAGTGCCATGAGGGAGAGAGGTACAGGGGTGATTTTACTTCTAATGCCTACAGGAGACCTGGGGAAGGACTTTTTGCTATGGCGTGTAGTGATAGGACGAGGGGGAATGGCTTCAAACTGGAAGAGCGCAGGTTCAGATTGAACATTAGGAAGAAGTTTTTCACTGTGAGGGTGGTGAGGCACTGGAACAGGTTGCCCAGAGAGGTTGTTGAGGCCCCATCCCTGGAGGTGTTCAAGGCCAGGCTGGACGTGGCCTTGGGCAACCTGGTCTAGTGGGAGGTGTCCCTGCCTATGGCAGGGGGGTTGGACTAGATGATCTTCAAGGTCCTTTCCAACCTAAACCATTCTATGATTCTATGATTCTAAGGTGCATAGCCATCCTCCCAGCTACTCATAGAAAACAAAAAGTACAATAGCTTCTGTCTCAAGCATCTTCCCATTCGATAGTGATGGCAATCCAAACAAATCTCAAAGCACCAGAACTAACATCATCTGATTTCCCATGTTTCTTACCATGGAATTGATGGTCCCTGGTGGTTAAGCAAGTGCAAATTAATTGTTCCCCATACAAACTGAGGCATTTATAAGATCTGCCCTCTCTATGAAAATGTTTTGTCTTTTCTTAAGGCCTGAGCTCTTTTTACAATCTTTCCTGCTTGCTGAAGCCTCACAGGGGATATCTCCCCAGCCACTTATGTTCACAAAACTCGTAGGAATTCACTTATCTTTGAGGCTCCCACCTCTCCACCAAACCTCCATCAGACCGAAACAGGCCAGGGGCGAGATGCAGGCAGATGCACATGGACACTGTGAGCGTGTAGCTGGTCTCCACAGAAAGCCAGACAGGTCCTCAGAGGCACCTGCCCTCCTCTGAGGGCTGATATCACTATCAATCTTCCCCTTCTGGGTAAGGGGCTTCTTTCTTCTACCGCACAAGAGAAACAGCTATCTTCACACCATTTCAACCGTGGGCTTTAGAGAAGACCTTGCACATATTCAGCACCTCAGCACAGTGCTCCTGAAGCACTTGTCACATCTACAAACCTCCACCTGCACCATCCAGGACAACCCACCTTCAAACCACAGCCCCCTGCTTTGCTACAGGCTCAGGAGGACCTTCTTCTCTTCTGCTTCCCTCAAAGTCTTTCCAGCAAACCTCACAGGAATTCCAGACCCCACAACAAACCCAACTAAGCCCCAGAGTGTCCCTTCAGTCCCCACTCCCATAATAGACGAAGGAGCTCGTTTAAAGCTGCCTAGCTCTTTCTCTGCCTTGCTTGGCCTGTGGGGTAAGGCAGGCACAAGTGAAAGTGATATCCACTCCTCTTTAAGGTTTAAGGTGGCTGTGACTGCAAGTTGTGGTCTTCAGTCTTCAACTCAGTAAAAAAAGAAAGCTAAATTCCTCCAAGACCAACAAAACACCTCTCAGAAACAGCAGGTGTGCCTTCCAAATATCAGCATGCTCTCTTGTGAGAAAATGCAGCCCTTTGCACCAGCCTGTGGAGGAAAGCAACCCAAGAGGTGCACTGGGGGTTTATCCCTCCCCACAGACCTTGCCCCGTGCAGGTGCAAACTGAGAAAGAGCTGCAAGGATGGAGAGCAGCCTCCGTGATATAAAGGTGCAGAGCAGGTATGGGATGTGTAGGGCTTCTTGGGAGAGTACTTGCTCTAGAGCCCAAAGTGTGAAGGCAAGCTTTGCCTAACACAAAGCTCTTCAGCTCAGACTCCAGCGTTTCCACATCTGCAGGGAGCAGGTTCAGAGCAGTACCTGCAGTCATAGAATCATAGGATGTTTAGGGTTGGAAGGGACCTTAAAGACCATCTAGTTCCAACTGCTCTACCAGGGCAGGGACGCTTCCGAGGTTGCTCAAAGCCCCATCCAGACTGGCCTTGAACACCTCCAGGGATGAGCCATCCACAATTTCTCTGGGCAACGTGTTCCAGTGCCTCGCCACCCTCATGGTGAAAAATTTCTTCCTAATATCTAGTCTAAATCTCCCCTCTTCCAGTTTGAAGTCATTCCTCTTTATCCTTTCACTACATGCCCTCATAAAAAGTGCCTCCCCGTCTTTTCTGTAGGCCCCTTTTAGGTACTGGAAGGCCCCTATAAGGTCTTTCCAGAGCCTTCTCTTCTCCTGAGACTGAATAACCCCAACTCTCTCAGCCTGTCCTCATGAGAGGTGCTCCAGCCCTCCGATCATCTTTGTTGCCCTCTGGACCCTCTCCAACAGGCTGCAACTCCTGCAAAGAAAGTGTGTGAACAGGTCTGCAGCAGACACACGTTTTTTACTGGAAAAGAGCTTGCGTAAAGGAGGCATCTTTGGGCTTATGGTCAACTTTTCCTTGTGCCCGAGCCGCAATTGCACAAATGTTTTCTAAAAAGCCAGTCCTGTATGACCCGTGTGCTTTTTGCCTTCTCAGACATCACCAAGACAACCCATGCTCCCAATTTCCTCCTAGTAAGACTTTGCTGGTCCTCAAAAAAGCCAAAAATTCCTTTGCACTCTAAGATGTCACCGAGGCCACCAAGGGCTGAATTGTCCTATGTTGCATTGGGCCCTGTGACTCCAGGTTTGTATCCTCTGTAGAAACCCTTATCACCTGCACAGCCTCTCCCTGAGCTAAAAATGAAAATTATTTTATTTGTGCTTGGTCTGCAGGTTTGGGAAGATTAAAAATTAAGACAAATGTGAACAACTGGGACAGTCTATATGAAAAAAAGCGTTGGAAACCTGGTTCCCCTAAGGGCAATTGCTAAATTCCCTTTGGCTTTACAGTAACCGGGATTTTGCAGAAAACGCAGATGTTTTAAAGCACAGGTAACTAGTTCAAGTCACCTTTTAGCAGAGAACAGCATTTTAACTCCTTTTAGGGCCCCTTTGCATGATTTTATCATAACTGTCTCAATCTTTGGTCTTTTCCTCTTAAAGCCCCAGCTTTTATCCTAACATAGTTGTTAGAAAAACAGAAACCTTGAAAATATGACCAGGACATACTCTTAAAGTTTAGGGGAAATAAAAATAAAGTAGTAATAATAATAATAATAATAACAATAAATAAATAATAATAATAATAATAAAAAAACCCAAAACAAAACAAGAGGCATTTCTTTTGAATTAAAATCTCACTTTTCAAGCCACTCTGGTGATGTTTAAGCACTGGATCATGGTTTCTGGGACCATGCAGTATTCATTATGGGTATTTTCTACAGGAAAAAAAAAAAAAAACAAACAAAAAAACCCGATGCCCTGGCCTGGCAGAGACTCTCTACCCAACGTAAAGCAGCGAGGCGCCAGGGAGCAGACCCAGCGGTCTCCGGAACTTTGCCGCGGCAAAAGCACGTGGGTCCAGGAGCGTTCAAAGTCCTGTTTGTCAGCTGGCTAAAATAGCTCGTGCGGAGGTGCTGACAAACCCATGCCCACACTGCAGCCCGACACCTCCAGCCCTCGCGGGGTTATCGGTGACGTTTGACTCCGAAGCATTTTTTCGCTCGCTGCCAATAGCTATTCCCCTTAGACTATTTGCTTTCGCATGCTTTCCCTTTGACACGGCTGCTATTTCTTTGCAATATGTAAACACTCAGAAGGATTTCCATGTTTGTTCTTCACCCGGCGCGACCGGTCTTTCGCAGCTCGCCGGGAGAATTGACATGAAGAAGCAGCCGTTTCGCAGGCGTTTCGTGTTTTTTTTTCGTGTGTGTGTGTGTGCTGTGCTCCTGTCTGTTTTCTCTTGTTTTAAATCCAGTTCTGCTCATGTCTCAGCAGAAAAAGGCATTGCTGTTGTCAGAAACACGACACTTACTGTCATCCTACATGGGCGTCCTTTAATAATAGAGCCCAGCGGAGGCTTCGCGCTGCAAAACATTTATTTTTTTATTTCTCCTCTTTCTACAGCATCTTTTGATGATTAGAAAAATTCTTTTTAAATCTAAATCCAGCTGCTAACGTGTGTTTTTTTTTTCTGAGAAAACTGCCTGAGTTTGCCAGTGCTGCTGTAACTCTCTGTCTTAACGCAGACTTGTTTCCAAAATGGTCCTGGTATTTAGTAAGACAATTTGCATCAAAGCTAAGAAGGAACTGAAACCACTAAAAAAAAAAAAAATCTCAAGATGAATCTGGAAATTGCAGGCCCTGACTCCGATCTCATGGATTTCACACAGGTTTGATTTAATAGATCTGCGGCTTTGTAAAATCAACATAATTTGACTGATATAAGAAAAAAAAAACTATGAAAATTTGCATTTACTGAGGAGTCATAAAGTCAGTCCTCCAGGTTCTTTGCTAGGGCTGGAAAACAAGAAATACCTTTAGCAATTTTTTTTAAAAAATTTCATCCTGAAAAATGGAAAATCTGAAAGCCTTTAGAAACTACCCCAAGATCTGCATGAAAACAAGGAGACTTCTGTAACCTAAAGCAGCCCCCAGCACACTGATGGGAACACACGTATAGGAGTTAGGAGATTCTAATAAAAATCTAGGCGTGGAAATTTTCATACTAGGCATTATGACCCTGAATTTCCTTCCACGAATTCTAACCAGGAGCTGCCTTAACTAAGCTGACATGTCTCCACAGAGAGTTGTCATTTCAGCAAACTGCTCCTTCCAACCAGAAATATCTTGCTGAAAATTTTTCAGACAGATTTATTCTATACACATGATTACTCGAGGTCATATTTTTATATGGCATATTTTAGCAAATACTTATTAAAAAAAAAGTCTTTTCCACAAGTCAGACTGCCCCAGGTCAATGTAAAACATGATTATAACCTGATTTTATTAAACTAATTCAAAGGACTGAGTGGACTTTTTCACTGCAGTTTAAACCAGCTCAATTTTGTTCGGTTTTAATATGATTAGGAACCTGCCACGTTTAAATAGAAATCAGACCGCTGAAACAGTGTAACGAAATAGGTGTTAGCCTGGGTGAGATAAGGCTGATTCAATCATTGCTGATAACAGCTAAGGGTAGTCCGTGTTCTTTCTTGAAGCTCCTTCCAGGATTAAGGCATGTATGTGTTGGGAAGGATGTTACTCTTTGTTTAGTACAAATTTTAACATATAACTAATGAAATAATAACCAAAATGCAAATCAATGTAATTAAACTGAAAAAAACCCTTCCATATTACCATTAGGAAAATCTAATTTATATATTTTTTTTAATCTCTAGGTGGGATCCCATGTTTCCAGTAAACACCTTCCTCCTCCACCTAATTCCCCTGGGCAGGATGGGTTGAAATATCAGTGCTGGACTCATCCTATAAATTATTGCCTTGAAGAGAAGGTTTTGGGTCTGCTTCAAATTCATCTGAAGTACCCAGAAATTCTCCATCAATTTCAACAAGCTTTGGCTCGAGCCTTTAATGCCCTGCAGTTAGCCTTACAATGCAACATGAACTGGAGGGGTATTCATTGACAAACTTTCTAACAAAAGTCAACGGTGCACTTCCCAAACAAATGTGCTGAAAAAGAGTCAGAGAAACCACAACAAAAAAAGTTGGTTAAAAAAAAAAAGGCACAGGAAATATTTGTTATCCTTATTTATTTAATAAAGAAACATAATAAACTTTATTTTTTCCAGGTACAAACAGCTTAATATGTCCTATGATATTGGCTGATATTTTCCTTGCTCTTTTCGTAGCTTGAGTGATTCACGTGGTAGCCTTTATTCAACAAATCAGCAGAAAAAAATGGTAGCACTCACCATGCTTATAGACAGTGTGGGCCAACTATTGAGTTAGTGCCTTTCACTAAATCACTGCACCGGGAGGTTGTATCATTGCTAGATTTGAATCGGCATCACCATTAATAAAGATCTGCAAGTGAGGTTATTTGAAGTTTTTGAGTTGAGTTCTGCATACCGTACAAAGACACCATTCCCTCTTCAGCTCTAAAGAAATACACCACAAAACAATAGAAAACCCAATAGAAAACCAACCTTCCAGTTACAAAGGTTTTGAAAGTAATTTACAATTCAGTTTTAGAAAGCTGCACTGTAAACATCTATAGTTAAGACCCTCTTTCAGATTTTTTTGCATTATGATTTTTATTTTTTTTTACAGGTTTTGGGTAGAAGACAGGACCATTTGTAATTGCATCAGTACTATAGGGTCTCACAGCAATGACAGTGAAATGTTCAACGCAAGGGTGAAATGACCAGAGGAAGAGCTCTTCTCTAATATAATCACTGACCAGCTAATCATCCCATTACATCCCATTCATTACTGGGCCTGACTTTTAATAAGAATATCAGTTGAATATTTTCTAATATAAGTTGCAAATAATTACAATATTTTTTAAACAGCATGACCAACACCTCACTGCTGAGTGCAGGCTGGCTTTTTCCTTGGGTTTTGAACAGTTTATATTGTATGTGAAAAAATCACATAAGAAACACTCCTTTTTCTTAGTATTTTTCCCTCTTTTTTTATTCTAAAGCTTTAAAAGGAAAATACTTTTGCCAGTTGTCAGCCAATAAATGCTTGTTCAGCAAGCAATGAACGTACTATTTTCTAATTAAACAGTTTCATTATAGGCAGCAGCTCGTTGCTAATGATCAATAAAACCCATTGAGAAGAAAACATTTTAATCAGTAAGTCGTGTCCTCTGAGTGTCAGCCACTCTATAAACTCACAAGATACATATATATGTATAGATATACGTATGTGTGTGTATATATATATATATGCATATAAATATAAAAATCGCATACTCTTTCTGGGTGATATGTACAGTCAGAATAACATTACAGCATAAATACACAGGGATTCTGTATAAAGTTTCTCTAATTTGAGAAGCCTTGAGCAATTTGGTTTTTTTGGGGGGGTTAGGGGTGGGGAGGGAGGAAGGAATAAAGAGTGTTTTCACTTTAAGGGACGCAGAGTAGTTCCCTTAAGTTAGAATCTAATTACATACAAGATTTAAAGGCAACAAAACCTCCAGAGGAACAGCCCTATGTTACACACCATAGACATGGGGTTAAAAGGGCAAGAGAGCATGATTATAATAATACTTATATAGTACGTTTCATTCCCTTATAGCACTTTGCAACCAGAAAGTCTTACAACACCCCTGTGAGGTAGGTAAGTATTATTATCCCCATTTTACAGATGGGTAAACTGAGGCACAGATGGGTTAAATTATTTGCCTAAAAATCATGTAGTAAGGATCAGGAATAGACCCCAGGAATCCTGATGGCAAATCCTCTGAATTAACCAGTAGACCACTCTCAAGTGAATGCCTGAGACACCTCTCAATGAATGGAGAGAATATATTAGCCCATATTTACACAGATACATCGTCATCCTTTTGACATGTTGTCTCTACATATTATGACTTGTTTAGAGGACAGATAACAATGGCCATAGATAAACTTGACTGTAACATGTCGCTTTAATTCTTGTTGCCAACCCCATGTGGATTTTGACTCCTTTACAATCTGGGATGTAACTAAATGTCAATGACAATACACCTTAAATACATTCTTGATATCTTTGCTTCTCCAAGGTGAAAAGCACAATTACTCTTCCTTAAAGTGCAATGGCTCATTACAGAAATCTCAAGATTTTCCATGAAGTCCAAGCAAACCCAAGTACAATCAGTCTGAAGGTGAAAAAGAAAGAATTTGTCTGTAATGATGGACTTGCCTCTATGTTCCATAAATACTTTCTCACATTCTATCAAGACGGAAAGTTTAATAATAAATAATAATCTATGTTAGCACGTAAAACCTCTAATACTTTTCTACAGCCACACATCCACCTTTCACCCCACTGTCATTTCTTTGGCCTGAAGCTGATGGACACATCAACTGCAAATACTACTTTGCCTACAGGAATGAGGATATATCTATTTTCTAGTAGATTCTTTTTATTGGTTCCTGTATTCCTTGTCCTTCCCCAGCAATCTAACTGTACCATCTGCGAAAAAGGAAGATGGACACTGAGTAGAAAGGATTCAAAACCTCAAAATTTACGTACAGATCCAGAGGCAATTCCCCTCCCACCTTCTTGATCACACTGTAGCAGCCATTCTGCATGATCCAATTGGCGTTGTTTTTATCAGTAGCAGCAGTAGTAGTAGTAGTAGTAGTAGTAATAGTATTTTTTGAGTAATATTGATGCACGGAGTTTCCGATAAGGCTGCTTAGCTCAGTGTTCCTGGGGAAAACGTAACCTATCCCACTACCTCAACAGAAACTTTGCCAGCGTAGATGGTGCTTTGGAGCACTACACACAAACGTGATGCACTACTTCTATGGCGAGTTTGATTGCTGTATTCAAAGCAGATTCTTGAAACATACTAAAAAATTAGTGCTTTTATTAACAGTTTTACAAACAGAATCCATTACTGTCTAGTTTCCTGAAGGATAGAACAAGCCATTTCTCTCATTATTTTGACATCATTTCCTTCTCTGTATTTTTGTATTTCTGCTGATGAGCAGTTGCAAGTCCCAAGAGGGAGGGTTTAGTGTAATAAACAGTTAAAATGTGGCTAATTTGATAGTTTACTTTGCAACAACTTTCCTCTTCAAACGATGGGGATCCCGCAAGTTCCTATTACCTTGACTCAGAGTTCATCATGAAGAGTGTAAGCATCATTAATCTCCATGGAAAAAGAGACTTTTTTTTTTGTTAAGTAAAAAAATATCAAATATAATAAATTTATGAAAGACCATTCACAACATATACAGTAAGTGTTACATTTTGCTACAGCAGCTGTGATATTTTTTTTTTTTTTTTTTAGAATGCAAGGTCGTACATCGCCATAAGTAAACACACTAATATGAGTAAGACCTTAAATGAATGTATACAGCCAGGCTTTATCTGTGGATAGATATACACTGTGTTTACTGTTTTACAGTCTAGCATATTCTTATTCACACCATTGATATAACAGCTATGACCCTGCAAAGATTCTTCCTGTGCATATATAAATATAAATATTGAGCCGAGTCAAAAAGAGCAGGGTCAAAGGTTATATGACTTATTAGACTCCTGTAGTTAAGGGTAAAAACTCCATTGTTTCTTTTGCAACTAATTTTTAATAAGAAGGCTGCTTCAATCATTGTGTAGTTACAGCATTACATTCTGTAAACAATATTTTAAAGCATTCTAAACAAACATTTAAACAATTGATTCTTTATCCTTGTCAGGCGAGAGAAGACAATCTATAGCCTCATCGCTTCTGCTCGAGTCCGTCATCTTCAGCTGGAGATTATCACTCGTACCTCTGGTGACGCTGTCGTAGGATGGAGGGAAAGACGTGGAGGACAGAGTTTCTGATTTGTCTATTGGCCTGCCGTAGTTTTCGTTCATCATGAACGCAATAAGACCCTCCTTCTCGGGTGCATCGTCCTCGAGGATGCTGCCGTCAAAAGTTCTGTGCCGGTACAAGTAAGACGCCTGCTTCATGGAGCGCCGAAACAAATGTCTCCTGTAGGCCCGCTGGATGACGATGGCAGAGACCTCTTCTTGTTTCCGTCTGAGAGTTGTTGTAATCGGTTCGTAAGAGATCTTAGATGGATTTGCCGCCATGAACTTTTCTTCCATTTGTATTTTAAGGGCATCCATCTCTCCAGATTCTCCTAGCACCCTTTTTGTAAAAGCAAACAAAATATCCAAGCAATGGATCCTGTCTCCGCTGACCATGGGCAGGTCCATTGCTATGAGTTTGATTTTGTTTGGTTTCGCTATGCGCAAAGGTTCTGACAGTGCATCTGCAAAGTCTGAAAGTGCAGAATACTCAATAAACTGAGTGGCTTCAGGGTCAAACTTCTCCCAGATTTCATAGAACATATCAAAATCATCCTCGCTTAGAGGCTCTGTACTTTCCTCAGTGGCTACACTGAAGTTCTCTAAAATAATGGCTATATACATGTTTACAACAATGAGAAATGATATAATGATATAAGTAACAAAGAATAAAATCCCTACGGCAGGGCTTCCGCAGTCTCCCTTTGAACCATTTGCATTCGGAAGGTTTGGGTCACAATACGGTGGTCCGGTGTTTAAAATAGGATTGAGAAGACCATCCCAGCCCGCTGACGTTGTGATTTGGAAGAGACAGAGCATGCTGTTAGCAAAGGTTTGGAAGTTGAACATGTCATCAATCCCATACTCCTTCTTAACGTAGGCAAAGTTAGCCATGCCAAAAATGGCATAAATGAACATAACCAGAAAAAGCAAGAGGCCGATGTTGAACAGGGCAGGTAGGGACATCATTAAGGCAAACAGGAGAGTTCGAATTCCTTTGGCTCCCCGGATGAGTCTTAGGATTCGGCCAATCCGAGCCAAACGGATGACTCTGAAGAGTGTGGGAGAGAAGAAATATTTCTGGATGATGTCGGAAAGTACAGTGCCTTGAAAAGAAAAGAGACAAGACAGTGAATTAGTACATGGGAAATAACCCCAGACTTCCCTTTAAAGCAATCGGTAAGGATTATGGACAAAATCAATGAAAAGTTCCCCAGACTGGAAGACCCACAATAGAGGGAATGGCATTGTCCTTAGTGTTTTCATGCCCGTTTAATCCATGCAAACTTTGTTGAGACTGTGAGCAAAGGTGTCAATGGTAGCAGCAGTTTTCTTAAGGGAAAGCTTGTCTATTGGGAACGAGAAACCAGGATCAACTCAGATAGGACACAGCTTTTGGGCATGACCCACCCGAGAAATTTATCCCGAGGGCAGCTGGTCAGAATTTTTCTGATAGGACAGTATCTTTTTCTGTAAAATACTTGTGATTCAGCGCTGAAACGCTGGTGTGCTGGGCCTCTTTTTCTGAGCCAACACCAGCACAGTGCAGGTTTCTACTGGAAATCCGCTTGGTTGGTTGTTTGCTTATTAATTTTTCCAGTTTTCCTGATGGGCTGTGAGGGGACTAAGGGCTAAGACTAGCAAGGAAATGAGCTTACATCCCTGTAGCTAAACTCTTCCTACAGAAACAGAGCAGCTTGCTCCAGCTTGCCTAATTCCAACAGACCCGGGCTGCACTGAGCCGTGCTGAGCTCATGTCTCCCCCTCCAGCCTGGGAGAGGGCTCACTGGCACGGCCCAAGTCCTCTGACACTGAAAGGACCTGGTTGATCACGGGGCAGCACTGTGACCGACATGACAGCTCTGGTTAACCGGCTGCTACGGGCATATCCAGAGCATCCAGCATCAAGGCTCTCATGACAGAGCTGCGTTGTAGCAATGTTCCCTGGGTGACCCAAATCTGTGAAATACGGGTGGTCCAAGGCTCCCAAAGCACAGGCTGCTCTCTGGGCACCAGAGATCTCCTGCATTGGGATCTTGCAGGTTCTCCGGTCCACCAGAGAGAGTTCAGATCAACAGGAGCATCAGTCAATGAGAAGATGGCTCTGTTTTCCTAACATGACACTTTTTCATTCACGTATTCCCTCCTTCAAAATGGAAACTCTTTTGGAAGAGCTGAATTTCTGAGTTCCTTCAGCTCACTGGATCAGTTGATCATCTTCCAGTTGCTACTTTATTTCCAGCTTCAATGAAAACTCTTTTGGCAGGATTTCAGATTCACATTTGACCTGCACTTCTGCAGCACCTAACATATCATCTGTGGCTGGGGCTGCAGAACAGCAAAAGGCACAAATTAATGATAAAACTGTGTCTTTCTGTTTCATCCCTTGGATATACGAGGGTGTGGGCCTCTAGTGACAACAGGGCTGAGAACAGCCAGACTCACTGCACCTGCGCAAACCTGCCATGAGGGTCTATTTCACACTGATGTAAAAGTAAATAGCAAAACAACAGCAGTCTGCATGTGCCCTTTTCATGTGGCTTTTTTACTTCTCTGTCTTTGGCTGTACTGCAGAACTGGGGTTAAGTGTATGGTGCCAGTGCTGGACCATGTTTTATCATCAGGAACCATTAAGTGTACATTGAAACCAATACTGTGGCATGACAAACCTCATCATTTCACTGATCACACAAGTTATTGTTTGGCAGTATTATGTTGTATTATTTAAATATTAAAAAAGAAATATGCTTAGGATCTAATTCTCTGATTTGAAAGTGTATTTTATTGCATGTAGCCTTCAACTTTGCCTAATTAAGTTTATATCTGCCTTTCTAACTTTGGGGTTTGGGTGAAAATCCAGATTCACCTACCTACGATAGACAGAATCACGACGACAAAGTCAAATATGTTCCATCCATTGGTGAAGTAGTAGTGTCGCAGAGCCAGCATTTTGATGATGCACTCCCCAGTGAAGATGGCAACAAAAAGCATGTTAATTTTATGGAGGATGTTCACTTTTTCTTGACTTTGGTCATCCGTTTCAACCATCATGGTAACCATGTTAAGGCAGATGAGAATCATGATGGAGACATCAAAGGCTTGTTTCGAGACGACATCAAAAATAAAACCTTGGTATTTGTTCTAGAGGAAAGGAGAAGATTTAGTTAGGAAATTTGAACTGTGTCAAAATGATGAAATCATTGTCTCCTTATTGATCAGAAAGTAGAGGAAAATAGACAATGTACTGCTTCTGATTAGAACTTCATAAAGATGATGACGAATGTCTGGATGATAGTGTTTTCAAACCCATTTACTCCTAATGCTTCTTGGAATTACTGAAAAAAGACCTTGGACTGGGGCCATGAATTCATTCCATGCAGGCACGCGGCCACTGCCATAACTGTATATGTAAATTGGACTTTTGGTCAATATTGTGGAACAATGGGTATTCTGTACCACACAGGTCACTGCACTTGCAAATACTGTCCAAAATCAAAACGTGTGAATACTAAGTGGCTTTCATGTGGGAGTGGTCACCCTTCCTACACCAGGAAGTTGAATTGCATTCATTCTATTAGATGAATATTCAGCTCAGATAATTCAACTGAATTATGCCATTCTTACCAGTGGCCTTGGGATTGGCTTTTGAGGTTTCTTAGATCCCAGCTTTTTCATTGCATTATAATACTTTTTCTGTTCTTCTGTCATAAAGATGTCTTGGCCACCTAAGTATAGGGTGAGAACAAAGCTGTTACTTTTGATGAAAAGAGCTCCACTGCCTCCATCCAAAGTGCAGGGCTGCCTCCTCTTCTATTTACTTATTTCCCTTTTCATGTAGCTTTCATCAAAATATCTAAGCAGGGCTTGATGAGATGTGGTGTTGGGAGCTGCTTATTGCATGGAGGTGAAGGGCAGGAGACACAGAGCAGTGCAGACAACCAAGGAGGAGCTGTCAGAACAGACAGGTTCCGTCTGTACTCGAGGTAGGTCCAGGGTGAGAAGGGAAAATAGAAGAACCTCAGCCCTCTGTTTAGAGCCTATAAAGCAGTGAAAACCACAGCTCTCAGGCCAGGATGCTCCCCCCTGACCCTGACTGTACCCTGGGGTGGGGAGGTGATGGGTTGAGGAGAAGAGGTTGAACCACTCTGAAGGACAGTGGTGTTTGTGCACGGGGGACACCAGGGAAGTCTGTGCCTCTGCGGCAGAGTTTGTGCCAGAGGTCCCACCTGCATGGATCCGCTTCGCTGCTTTCTGCGGGGAATATAACTCCCCAACCTGTATTTTCAGGACGCTCACCCTATGGGGTGATGAGGGGCTGCGACAACTGTGCTCGTGTAAAAGTCCCGCAGGACATTTTCTGCAGCTGTCCTGTCAATGCCAATCTTGAGGCGAATACGGCAAAGCCGCTGCCTATAAATCTATCCCTTGCCCTGGTCCCTGCAGCAATCACAAGGTGCTGTGTAGCGTATGCACTACTTATCTTTTTCTTTTGTTGGTTAAAATTGTCAATGATGACACCAATGAAGAGGTTCAATGTGAAGAAAGACCCGAAGATGATGAAAATCACAAAGTACAGGTACATGTATAAATTACATTCCCATTCAGGCTGCTCCTCACACTGCAAAGGGAAAAGGGAAGAGGCGAAAATGACACCATCTCTGCACATATCACAATATTAACGCAGTTAAAAGAAAGCTATACATTAGCAATTGAGGTTATGAAACGGAAAAAACAGTGTAACTCCCACTAGCAGAGTCAGCGCTCCTCGGTCTCTGAAGTTTCCTACTGCCATCTGCAACGTCACGGTCCTTTCAGCGACATTTCACAACACAGTCACAGCAATCACACCGCTTCAGAAAGTGCAACTTCAGATTAAATCCTATGAAATGTTCTCAGTCTGAACCCAGAAGGGGGAAAGAATCAATTTTCTGATTATCCCTTATCTTATATCAACTAATGGTACTTATAAAAAGCAAAAGTATGATCGCACTATAATTAAATGTTACTGAAAAACACCGTATTGAGAGTCAGTGTATTTAGAAGTACAACCTTTCTTTTATGAAGAGTAGAAATGAACAAGATCTCTTACTGAAGGACTGAGCAACACAGTCCGATAGCCTCAAATCGCAGGTATCACGTTTGGCAAAACTGCTCAGATTTGCCCCACCAGCTCCAGGTATCCAACCAAGATGCTGGAAGCTGACATTTCCCTAAATGCTGCATTTTCTCATGGGTAGCCCATGCGTGTCACTCAGCAGCAGGGAGGATAGACGCAGACGTACGTGTAGTACCAGAGTAAATCAGCACCATGAGCTATGTTGTGCAAAGGTAATTCTCTGCCCCTGTGATGCCGTGAGGTTTTTCCACCCTTGATGCCTCCGTTTAGGGCTCGACTCCCTGTTACTCAGTTCCCCCTGCCAAATTCCCAGTACCAGACAGCTACCTCACAAATTAAGGGTAAGTGTAATCTTGTTCCTTTAATATTGCTAAAAGAGGGAAAGGAGCCAACAGGTCCTTCAGTAAAAAATAAACAAACCACATGTGATGTAGAAGGGAAATGCCTTTTTTTTTTTTTTTTTTTTTTTTTTAAGGAAACCTGAAAGCTGAACAAGATGCAGGTAAGGTCTGGGCAGCCACAAGCCCCCAGAGCTCCAGCACATCTCAAGCCACAGCTGGAAGCTCACACCAGCCTCTTTCCCTGCCAGAAGCTCCTCCACCTTCCTTGAGTGGAGCTGCTGGTCGCAGAGAAGAAACTTGCTCAAGGTGAAGATATAGTGAGGGCTGAGTACGTGGGTTACAGGGGAATGTAATTTAAACCCAGTACTTTTAAAGAGGTTCTATTATCCGAAGTTACATCTGTGGAAAATATGGCAGTCAACAGGGAGAATGGAAGAAAGAGAGAGGACAATTTAGGGTCTTGGCAGACTCAGTCTCACCCTGGAGGTGCTGCTCTGTGCTGGGAGTTTCGCAGTACGAATATATAAATCAGCAGTGTAGAACCGAGGGCTACATTTGTTCTAGTCTCAGGGTTGCGATGCTTCAGCACCAGCTGCAAAAAATGAAGGTCTGCAAATGTCTCAACCAGAGTAAGACAGGGACTGGCAACCTGCACGTAATTTTTTAATTGTTGTTGTTGGACACCGTGAATGCTACCAAAGTCAATGGAAAAGGAAATTATTCATTTCCTTGTTGTGACCTACCTCTCGCGAATCCACTGCAGCATACATAATATCCATCCAACCTTTAAATGTGGCCTGAAAAAAACCCCACAAAATACATAATTAAGCATATACAATAAGCATATCTTGAAATGATGATACCATGTCTCTGATGAGCTTTCAAAATGCAATGTTGAGCACATTCTTCACAGTTAATGAATTGCCTCTCCTTTAAAGCAATATGTACACACGAGTTTTTATTCATTTAGACATTTAAAATAATTCCAGAATGTTTTTCTCCTGGACTCTCTCATTTGTGTTTTCTGATTTTCTGCTGCAGTAGGGAGAAAACAGAGGTTTTAAAAAGATATTTTAAAACAGAGAGAAAACACGGCAATTAAATCTTTGGAAGTTTTGACCTTAAGAATTTCAAGTAATGAAGAGGTACGGCTACACAGGACAGCTCAGAGGGCTGTCCTGCGCAAGTCTCAGACCAAGAGAGATGGATCCTATCCATATTAAGACTGATGGGCAGTGACTACGTTGTAGGATCCCACTGACTCTTGGATTCTGCCCTCTTTTAAAACAGGGTAAATCAAGGCAATGCCATAGCCCAGGGAGTCGCATAAATCACAGCTGGCTTGAAAGCAGCAAAGGCAATCAACACCTGCTGTGAGCCTGGCCTTGCAAACTCAATCTGCTTTGCTGTTCAGATTTTAGTTTTTTTTTAAATCAGGGTTTTAATTTATTTTTTTAAATTGTTTAAATGAGGAGGGATTCCACAGAAATCAGTGCCTCTTACGCAAACCTGCAATGGAGAAAGGGCAGTGACAATATTCCTACGAGAAACAAGGAGAAGTAATTTTTACTGTTCTGTAGCAAAAACATGACTCGTTGCCCTCAATATATCCCTCTCATTAGACACAGTCTGATGCCGAATGTACCCGGCATTAGGTCTGACTCCGGCCTAAGCCACATTGCCTTTATATTTGTTCTCTTGGGTTGTTTCTCATTTGATTTCTGACCTATTTAGACTTACCTTGGATTTAAAATCAGAGTGAGGCATTTTTATATTTATTCTTTTAATCAGAATTACAGTAGCACACATGAAAGACCTACGCCCAATATTTTTTTGCACCCTACTGATGCTTAGGTTGAATTTTCTCCTGGTGTGTAGACACACGATTCCAGACAACAGTAAGAGGAATGTGGCCAGTGGATCCCAGGAGAAACCCAGGCATTTGTGTTGAGCTACGTACATCCAGTGGTCTTAGAAATGCTCCATTATACACTATTATTAAATTAAATCCTGGAGGTAACACTGCCTGCCCATTTCCCTCTGAAGGCTACTGAGCCAAAGGAAAATGTTGTATAAGACGTCAACCGTATTTCTCATGACAGTATATATAAAATAATGTTTTAAAGGTTGCATTCATTTTTATATATGGTTGAAAGAGATTAAACTCTCCAAATCAGAACCCTTTGGAAGATGTATTCCATGGTACTGCATGTTAAAAAACACTTTAGATGTAAAGTGTTTACAGGAATGATCACCAGTTTTATTGAAATAAATAACTAGTTGAACCTGTCATGCTGATCCTCCTTAACTGCTCTAATATTTCCCCTTTTTGCTGTTCTCCTTCTAATCTGATGGAAGATTTTCTGGTGTCATTACAGCCACTTGCAGCTTCCAACTCAAAGTGCCGTTCAGGAAGGATGGACGGGATGAAACAAGAAATCCTTTCCCTGTGGCACAAAATGATGTGATCTTAGCCTGTACTTTACTCCCACTTGGGAGGAAATCTTTTCCCTTGAGTAGCTATTTTACCCCTCGATGTGTACCACAGACACGAGAGACTACTGCAAGGCACCGTGGTTTATAGTGATAACAGATGATGAAGTGATCTGACAAAAATAAATATTAAGAGAATGAAGTACTGTGATTTTCTGGTTTTCCCAGTTGTCCAGAAGTAAGAGAATTAAAAATCCACAGGGCTTCTGGAAAGCTTCCCTAGACACTTCATCTGCAGAGGGTAAAAGATACTGAGAATGAAAGAAATATAACACAGGGGAAAGAAATTATTTATCTGGAATTAGTAACCACTTACACTCTGGATAAGGAAGTGACAAAATCTTCATGGGAGTGTTTGTGATACTATCCTGCCTGGAAGCTATCCAGAGAAACACCATTTTCTACTGAAACTGTCATGTGATGAGATTATCTACCGATAAACTCATCTTGGGATGGGATTACATTTTGTTATTTGACTGGTGGTTAGAGCTGCAGTGCAGTGCAATTAGTGAGGGGGAGGATAGGTGGGAAGGCACTAGCTGCCCCCAAACCATTTATTGTATAACCAAATGGTGCCTTAAAATAAAACAAACCTCTAAATCTATGAGGCTTTTTTCTTTTTTTTTTTTTTTTCTAGAAAAGGATTGCAATAGTGCTATAAAAATGGCTGCTTTTGACAGTAGAAATACTGGTCTTCGCATTTCTGAAATGCTTCTTTAAGCATTAGTGTTGGTGAGAGAAACTTCTGAAAGCTAAACCAGAGCCACCAACAGTACAGCCAAACTACACGTATTTAAGTTGGCTATGCTAACTCCACTATCCACTGGCTTTTCTCTTGAATTTTTCAGTTTGTTCAATTTCATCATAGCAGCGATTTTATACCGAACATCTGTTTTATTTTTATTTTGCGTTAAGATGCTTTGCTGGGGAGGGCACCACCGAACACTGGACCCACTGGAGCACCCCAGAGGTCTGCACTGCGCTGGGTACGTGGGCTCCAAGGGCACTGCCTCTGCTCCCCTTGAATGTCCACCAGGAATTCCCAATGGAAATACTGCTTACTCCTGGTCTTTGGACACATGGAGAAATCTACCCTGGTGCACAGGGCTTGTTCAGAAGCACAGATTTTTTGCATATTTTGCATCCACAGTCAAAGTAAAACTGAGCATTAAAGTTTACAGAAGTGTAAGAGATTGTGTAACTCAGTAACTTTAGACAGACGCCGCTGTCTCATGACCATTTTGTAGCTGATTTATGAGCTCGGTCATGACTTCGAACCTGGTATGAGGGGTTGATTTAAATCTACAGCTCCTGATTGCTCTCCTGGTCTATGAGTGCTTCTGTTATCCTCCTGTTCCTTGTCTGGAGTCCCAGAGTGTCAAAGAGTTGTGGGACATATTAGATGTAAGTCTCTTCCTGTCTAAGGAGAACTTTTCCAAGCAAGCCAGATGGTGCGTGAGAGACCACTTGTTTTCTTGGTGTTCCTCAACAGATCGCTGAAATTTTAAGGTACGTTGCAAAAAAACACGTGGAGGTTATCATAACACGACAGGAAGGATTCTGAAAGGGAAATGCAAAACTCCTACAGGAAATTTAAGATATTTCTTCGTTCACCTCAAATGCAGATTTATAGAACATAGGCGCTGTGATCTGCAAAGCCATTCTGGGAATATAGAAAAAAACATTACTGAGGCACTGGGTTGTAGCAATAATTGTTTCCTAACAGATTAGGGTGTTAAGGGTGTTAAATCCCCAGAAAAGTGAATCATCCTTCTTGCAAATTAAAAAGTCATGATAATAAAGATCTTTTCCTCCCTGTGAATGAGGCATTACTCTTGCTTGTAGAGTGAGCAGAGACTACCTCCTACTTTAGTAATCTGTTGTGAGACAGCCCGCTTGTGCGTTGGAGAAGCTTGAAACTTGACTGACCGCTTCACATGAATGTTTTCTCAGCCTCATTAATTCAAAGTGGCATCTTCAGAACAACCTGACGGATGCTAAACAAGGTAGGAAAAGAGCAAAGGATATGTGGGGAAAACTTCATGCAGTTCTCAACTACACTGTCAGAAAGTTTGCCTCTGGATAGTAGCAAGCCTTATAATTTCCATAGTAGCAACTTCTCATTTCTTTTAAGGATGCTATGGAAATGAAGACAGAACATTCGGCAGACAGATTTGGTTTTCGTATTTCCATTTGGATTTTCAGACACATTCAGGCATCCAAAAGTAACTTCAGAGTCACTTAAAAAGTGTGTTGCAGCAGCTGAAAATGTCAACAGTCAAAAGACAAGTCCCACTTAAAAGCTCGTATTTTTGGATCCTTCAGGCTCGTAACCAAAATGCTTATCTCATCATTGCTACGCGCTGTCTCAGCGTGCACAAAGATGCGTGGATGTGTCTGTCTCTTTAGGAGAGCTGAGCTGTTAACTGATCCCCTGCAATTCCTATGGCTGTTTGCTCGTGAAATGCGACCCCAGATGGAGTGTATTTGGCAAGGAGCACCTGTAACCGACACTCCTTGGATGGAGCCTGGCAAAGGAAATCCAGATGTTTGGGCCCCTTCTCTGTGGGTGTCACCTTTACACTTTATTGCCTAAGACTGTCGTTAGCAGCAGACATAAGAGCTCCAGGTGCAGGATGAAAGTTAAAATCAATCCCCTGATGGCATCTGGCTCCTGCCCTTCCTCCTGGAAGAAGGAGCCAGCACCTGCCATAGAAGCTGAGCAAGGTTTTAGGGCTCTCTCATTTCCTGCCATAATCACTTTGACCAGCCTGCACAGACTCTACGTTTATGGCACTTTTATAACTCTGCAACTGGAAAACCTACTTCTCTGCTACCCAATCCAGGAACACAGCTTTGCAAGAAACCGGCAGGGTCATCAAGTCCATTTTCAGCTGGAAAAGAGCAGTGCCAGACCGCCCTTTCATAAATGTGCCGAGATCCACCTTATGACCATCACTGATCCCAAGAGAAGGCAGTCCCACCGACTGAATGCAGCCAGTGCCACGTGCCCAGGAACTGATACTGCACAACAGTAGAAGAAAATGTTTCAGGATACTCCTTAGGCAATGCCAATTTATGAAAAGTTGCAGATTTTCAGAAAGCTGGAGCTTGCGTCTTATAAAAGAAATGGTGAAGGAGTAACTGCTACTCCGATGGAGGTTTTTTTTTCACCAAACAAACAAGGCATCTGTTATGCAATCATGGAGGAGATAAGAAGATTCAGGTGAGGCATAATATTTTGAACCCGGAAATTTTTGCTCAGCTAGATCGGATGTTTAAATAAAAGACAAAGAAAGCACTATATAGAACGGCAAATCTAATTAAAGACATTCAAAGTGAATTAATCCACCCTGCATGGGTGAGCTGGATATCATAATTACATGCAAAAGATAACAGCTCTTGCTCTCAGCAAGTTCAGCTTTATGTCATGGAAAGAACCAAAAGTTCTAACCTTTCTGCTTTCCAGAGGGTATGAAAGCAAAGACACGATGGACAGTTCTCAGAAGATCTCAAACTCAAGTGTATGAATACCAGGAAAAGAGTATATAAGGATAAGCATTTCTACAAGAAAGGAAAGCTACTTCATGGAGCTATTTCATGAGTCTGTGATAGAGAAAAAAAGATTTGGGAGAAAGCAAATTTGCATAGTGGGAAGGAGAAAGGATGGCAGATCTGATGGGGAACCTGTGGGAGGCTCATGCCCTCTTGGAAGGGCAGGTGGGGGCCTGGGGCAGTACGCTACGGCATTGCAAAGGGTGGACAACTGAATCAAGCTCCCAGTATGCAAGTTTTTATCCCAGAAGCAAGGAATGCCATCACAGGCACTTCAAGACAGTAACCTCCCCATCCAAGGATGTAGCAAGGGACTTGTTTCACTCTGCGTACGTAAAATGCAACACAAAAAAAACATTCCTAGTGCATATCCAGCCCTTGTCATCACTAGGCTTCAGAGCAAATTAGAATCACAGAATCACAGAATTTTCAGAATTGGAAGGGACCTCTAGAGATCATCTAGTCCAACTCCCCTGCTAAAGCAGGATTGCCCAGAGCACATTACTCAGGACTGCATCCAGGCGGGTCTTGAAAATTTCCAGAGAAGAATTAGGAACAATGGAGATAAGTATCATTACCACTATTTTACATGAGGGCCCCATGGAATTGAAACACAAAGCAATTTGTCTAAAATCACCCAGCAGTCCAGCGGCAGAGCCTGGATAAGAAGACGGAGTCTCCTGTGGCTCTATCTGTTAGGTTGTGCTGCATCACAACACAGTAAATCTCAGTCCATCTTTTACATTTACTGCTGAAATAGGTCGTAAAAGTGGCTTACTTCTGTCTTTATAGATCAAATATTGCCATCATCTTTGAACCTCAACAGTGTCTTCTGTGATATGCTCTCACCACCTTTCCAGAGAGATCAGGCTGTATGGAGTTACATCAACCTGATCACCACCTTATTTCATAGTTAAGTTCTACCTGACTCATTATGTTTAGCAGGTGGAAGTGATGTGAGGAACCAGAATGAGAGGCACCGGTGTCCTTCTCGAACACGTCCATAGAAGGTGAGCAGAGGACTGTAAATTAAGATTTCTCTGTGACTCCAGCTTTATGCAATAACTTCAGTTGAGTAATTGAAGGTACTGTAAAGTCATTTTTTTCCCAGCAGGGTATAATGAAGTCCCAGGCAGTTCAGGAAGGCCAGTGCCCTCTGTCCGCATGAACAGCCCTTCCTGGACCATGACTTTTTGTTTCTGGAACTGACCTTTGCTCTAGATTACAATATTGACAAAATGATCTTTAATTCACCTCAATAGTCCAATCACCTCCCAGAGGACTACATTAGTGATGCACCAGAAACTCAAATTAAAACCAGAAGCTGCCATAAATATCTCTAAGCCAAATTAATATGCCCAATATGACTCATTTACACTTGAGGAAAGGCACTCCCCTGATGGGTAAGGCTGAAAAACCCAGAAAAATATAGAGGTTAACCTGAACCTATAAGCTGATGATTTCAATAGGAACAGGCAACATTGGCCCATTAGTTTCTGGTGGTCACACTTACCACTTGTAGCAGAGCCAGGTACCCAGCACCAACGTTATCAAAGTTAACTTTGACTTTTGTCCAGTAAAATGTGCCCGACACATTATAGAGTATACAGTCACTCATGTTGTTAATAATTTTAGAGTCTAAAGGCATATCTCCTTCTGTCTTATTAATGCACTTCCCAAACTTCCCAGCAAACAGGTTCACTCCCATGATGCTAAAGATGAGCCAGAAGATGAGGCAGACGAGCAGAACATTCATGATGGAAGGGATGGCTCCCACGAGGGCATTGACCACCACCTTGGGTGAAACAGGAGAGAAAACCAGAATTAATGCCAGCCCTTACATAGACACTTCGCTAACAAGCTGTTGTCCAACCTTGATTAACTAGGCTGAACATGGTGACAGGTGGGTAACTACTAATGCTACCTGAGGAGACAGACCACCATTAGAGGCTTCACGCATGATTAGTTTTTCCTTTTGTAACTGAAGAGCTCATCCGTTGGCATCAAGAGTATTCTTTTAATTCAGGAGCAATCTGCAAAGTCATCATGACCTCTCAGATCCTAGCGGATAATACACTTCAGTCTCTAAAAGTCATACAATTAATTGGAAATGGCTGGGGTACATCGCAGGGTCTTCTAAAAACAGACCAAAAAAGTTTTCTGAAATCTTTCACTGAACTCAGGCATCCGTAGTCCTTGGGATGTGAACTCTAGCTGTGACAAATTTTGCTTATTTAAATCATAACTGATTGAGGCACACTGTACTAAACCAGCTTCCCCTGTCTGCTCAGTATGCATGATTAAAACAGTGAAACCATTCTAATTTAACAAAATACATTATTTTTTCCCATGACATGCTGTAAAGTTCCTACACACCAACCCAGGCAGGGCTGCAAACGTCTGTGTAAAACCATACATTTTCTGAGGGAAGAACACTATCACAAAATGTAGTTTTCCCCTTCCTGTGTCAGCACGGTTTCTCCATGTTCACAGCTTTTGGAGATTCTGCCATTGCACAGTCCAGGCAAAGTTGGCTGATGGCATTGCTGTGGACACCAACCCCACTATATGAATTTGTCTCCATCTCTGTCTCATATTTTGGAGATTAAAATCTGGTAGGCAGACACTGAGCTCTTCCTCTTATCCATCTACATTTCTGAAACTGAGACAAGGTGATATTGATCCCTAAAAATTGCATTTTATTCAATTGTGAATCTGATTATGGAAAATGTCGGCTCTTGTTTTCTCTCGCATTTGTGTCCAATTTTCTGACAAGCTAATAATGTAACATTCGTTTCCCCATCATTTTTGTATTGCTGAGGAAGAAAAATACCCGGAAGAGTGAAATGGTTTTCGTGCATGTATAGCAGCAGCTTCATCTACAATATACAATACAAAATTATGTAGATCTTTCAAAACCCAGATTTATATTTTGCGCATTTATGAATGAAGCTAATTTTCACACAGGAAAAGCTGCTTGACCATTTTTTTTAACATTTTTTTTTTCTGTATAGGCCCATTCCTGATGACTTTTCAATTTCTTTCTTTTTTTTTTTTTTTTTGCTAATTTTATCTTTTAGTTTTTGATGTTAATCAATTTCTAACTTCACTGTTTTAAGGTCAAAAATTTCTGTGTTAACCAAAATGACAAATAATTTACAGATCAAGGGCTTATTTGGATACAGCCTCGGCCTTCGCCAAAGCTTTCCTTTGCTGCTATGTGGGACAATATTTGTGTTCAGTTTTAATCCGTGCCAGCGCAAAGCCACTGCGCTTATGTTACATACGCTGCTGAAGCCAGGTCCCACCCGCAAGCCCTGTGACAGGACACAGACATGCAGGTTTCAGCAGCGCAAGCGATGGCCGTGCCTGCGTCCTGCTTTTTTCCTTCTGCAGAATTATGTTCAACGGCTTGTAGATAATAAAACATGACATGAGGCTGGAGCAAATCCTGTAACACCTCTCTGAATTAATTATTAACAGGGGGTTTCATTCTTCCCACGCTGCTTCTGCTCTTACACCAGCGTGATGCCATTTGGTCTGCTGGAAGCACTCCTGATTTGCACTGAGACAAGTGAGAGGACTTAAAGACCTGAATACATAAAGGTAAGTTATTTTCACAAAATCCTGTTAAAAGTTCAGCTGTAAACCTTGCCCTGGAAAGGGCTGAATTTCTGTTACACCTAGGAACAGCAGCATATATAGCCACATAAGAAGAGGTTTCATACATCTTGTTTTCCAATACCTCTACAGGTGAAACCACCTTCAAGGCGACTTCTTTAGGGATCGCCTAGAAATGAGCCACCCTCTGCCCTAAGCCACAGCAGTGCAAAGCTATAGCTTGTGGTCCAGCTATGGATTTGGTGGCCCGGCTCTCCTGATTTGGTGGGCCACCTTGACAGCTGAAGCTGATTCAGATTTCAAATGCAGAAATGGACTTGCATGATGCGTTAATCCTCCCTTTGCCGCAGCAGAGCCCACCAGACTTCTCACAGTAATTTCGAGACCAGTCTTTAACTCCTACCCAAGTCTGGGCACAGCTTTTGCAGAGATTTACATCATCATGATTTCAAATAATGGACAAAAAATTTATTATTAGAAATCTCTTCCTGATGTCCTTTGCCCTCACTGTTAGAAATCGGTGCTGTATTTTTAGGTGCAATTTGTTGAACCTGAGGCACTAGTCATCTGTTGTTAGACATCTCCTATCATCCCAGTCTTTGCTGCACGTCAGCTGCCACCGAACATTGCTTTGGGTAATTAAAAAAACACAAGTTCTTTCTAACTGTCATCATTCCTTCAGATTTCTAAGCACGCTGCAGAGAATTCCCCATTTTTAACTCCCTGTGTCGAGCAGTTTGGTGGAATTCCAGTATTATCATAGAAACATAGAATGGTTTAGTTTGGAAAGGACCTTGAAGATCATTGAGTTCCAACCCCACTGCCATAGGCAGGGACACCTCTCACTAGACCAGGCTGCCTAAGGCCACGTCCAGCCTGGCCTTGAACACCTGCTCCGACAGGGGGATTGGACTAGATGATCTTTTGAGGTCCCTTCCAATCCCTAGCATACTGTGATACTGTGATACTGTGATACCTCCAGGGATGGGGCCTCAACAACCTCTCTGGGCAACCTGTGCCAGTGCCACACCACCCTCACAGTGAAAAACTTCTTCCTAATGTTCAATCTGAACCTGCCCTCTTCCAGTTTAAAGCCATTCCCTCGTCCTATCACTACATGCCCTAGTAAAAAGTCCTTCCCCAGCTCTCCTGTAGGCCCCCTTTAGGGACTGGAAGGCCGCAATAAGATCTCCGCGGAGCCTTCTCCTCTGCAGGCTGAACAGCCCCAACTCTTTCAGCCTTTCCTCAAAGAGCACTGTCCTTTCCCTTGAAGCACTGCCCTCTCCCTCTGCTCGCTGGGTCATTTCCCAGTGTATTGAGCGATTGTATTAGTCACCTCATTTATTGGACCTGCCCAAAAGCTTGTGTCCTGTTGAACAGTCATCCCGATCCCTAAGTCCTTCTCAGCCGCTGTTTTCCAAGAAACGTCCCCCAGAGTGACCTACTTTCCTCCTCCCGAAGTGTACGATCCATGTGGTTTTATTAAAATGCATGTTGTACCATTGATCTGTTTTGCACTGTGATCCAGATCAGTCAGTATAATTCCCTTATCCGTAATATCGCTTACTACCCCGCTCACTTTGTGTGTTGTCAGCAAAGATTTTATATTTTCTTCCAGATGCTGTTAAAGTCCAGATTAAGGACAATTCTTATGCTGAAGGATCCCTCACCCTGAGACACTCATCACCGAATTTACAGTGTCATCACTGTTCACAATTACTTTTCGAGATCCATCACCCATTTTAAATTAATTTAAACTATGTTTACTTGGCTTGGTACAAAGCTCGTGTTTTCATCGCAATGTCCCGTGGTATCAGATTCCTCTCTGAAATCTAAGGATATTATATCAGTGCAGTTACCGTCATCAGCATAATTTGTAATCAAATCAAAGGACCATATCGGTTTTACAAGAACTATTCCCATGAAATCATGCTAACTAGCATTAATTATGCTATTTCTTTCCCGCATGTATCTTGTAGCAGCCTCACCATGACTTTGCCTGGTATCATTTTCGCATTAAATGGTCTATCATCATCCCACTCATCCTTTTAAAATACTGCAAAAAAAGCCTCCCTTGCTGGGAAGAAGCTTGCAGGGAACTGGCACCTCTGAAATAATTCCCTGATGGACAATAAATGAGGAGACATGGGAGACTTCATGATTTGGGACAGGCAGACCTAAATTAATTTATGCTGGGCTCTAACATGGCCTGGAAAGCAGCGGGTGATGCAGGGTGGTGGCAAGCGCATGGCACCCCCAGGGTCTGCAGTAACTGTGAGGTCGGATACTGGTCTTACTGGGGTCTTTTTGAGGGACAGACGGGCAAGATGGCAGTGGTTCAGCCTTATTTTGCAGACCTCTCATGGGATGGGAGCTGCTGAGACTTGTGTCAAGCTCAGATGGGTCCCAGCCTGTTTGAAGACAGGGAAAGGACTGAAGTCTGATGGTAACAGGACCTCTTGAACATCCAAGTGCTGCTCGGTGCCTTTGCCTCAGGACCAATTGTTTCCCAAATTTAGATACAGCGTCAATGAAATAAGTCTCTTACTGCAGTATAAATGAGAACTTTCTTGTTCCTGTTCTAGCAATGCAGAAATCTTCCAGTTATTCAAGAAAAAGACATTATAATAGAGCAAACTATTATTATTTTCTTACTGTCAGTGTTTGCTTCTCAACATTATCATTATTTAATCCATCACTGTGCTGGCAATTTTCCTGTGCATTCTGGAGCATATGAGCTCCTAATAATGAAAGGTCTAACTGTCCCTAGTCATGTTAAGTGTGGTTAGACAAACTAAAAATAAAATGATTTGATTTTCCAATAGCACGTATTCTCAATTACACTTTATCATCGTTTACAAGCTAATTCACTACCACTGATAGCTCAGAAAGACTGAATATATTTCAGCTGCAGCAATGGTACTGGGAAGAAAAAGGATGTTGACTCAGGTACGAGGGGAGCCTACAAGTATGAGCATGTTAGGAAGAAAACTTGCAGGGCTGATCTGTGTGTCTATACCACGTAGGATCTCCACCAAGCCAACCTCTTGCTATTTTAGAAAACCTGTCGATAGAGATGTGAACTTTTTCATGTTATTTCTTTCCTATTTCAGTCTCACTTTTCCAATGCTTTGGGGTAGTCTTCCCACTGCTTTTCAGGTTTGAATCCAATTTAGTTAAACTGATGCAAAGTCATGAGTGAACATTCTTATGTCAGCTTAGAATATGTCAAAGAGGTTTCGCCTGAACTTGCAAATCCACCAGTAGAAGTTAAGCCTTCATAAGCCAGATTTAAATTGATTTGAGAGAGCCCATGCACAAATCACTCTAAACTAGTTAAACTAGTGCAGCTTTGGCTGATACCAATGTTTGCTCAATTTACGTATGTTTAATAAAGACTTGGAGTGAGGTCACCAGATGACATAGGAGTGAGAGCTTTAATTAACATCAGTAGTGCAATATCACTTTGTGCTAGTGGAAGATCTGCAGTTGGCTTGTGAATAACCTTTAAAATACTGCCTGTTGCTGAAAAGAGTGTGGTGAACAAAGCAATTCAGGTTTGGGTGTCCAAATAAATAAGAGCCGCTTGAATCTTTTTGTCTTAGTGCTAACACAGACGAGAGTGGTGTGCAATTAGATTTGTCTGATCTCCATCCACAAAAAGAACGTGATTTAGATAATCACAAGGTCTGTGGGACGAAGCCGTAGATCCCCAATTCTGGCCACAGGCAAGGTATGGGCACAGGTTTTTCATAAATTGCTCTATCTCCATATTTCCTGGGTTACACTGGTGGTGAGACTCTCCAGCCGTCCATCTGCCTACTGTAAGGCTATTGCAATAAGGACAGTTAATTGCTAGGAGATCGGGGCATGAACTACACATTTTAGTCACTGATGATTCAGACCAAAATTTTGTCTACGGGAAAGCTTCTCCCTGAATATCCCTCAGTATGAAAACGGTAGCATGTTCTTTGACCTCATAAGAGAGATTAGGAATCATCGGACAATGTTAAGTTCTTTTACGTGTAATTTTGTCACAGATTTGCTGCGTCTTACTATGCAATCTGCAAGATTAGCAGTAACCTCAGCTCATACAGAACACAGTTATCATCTGCAAGTCATGCATGGTGCAAGGAGTTAAATAAAGTGCTTATCTAGACAATAATTGATTAGCGTAGCAGGTAGGCTTAACAAATAAACAAGTATGCCGTGCGGATATAGCCACGCCGGCAAAGGAATGCAGAAGCGACCGAGATGGATGCACAAGGTGGAGCAACAAACACAAGCTACGTAGTTTTAATGTTAATCCTGACATTCCATATTAAAAGTGCAATCTGTTCAAAGGACAGATTTTATATAATTATTCGTTTGCTTCCCCTATCTTGAGCATTTCTAATTTTTGCTTTAATTATTAGTGAAAAAGTCCTTAAGAACTTTCCCAGTCAGTCTCATTTTAATACGTGTCAAAAGCAGGGAGCAAACTTGTAGCTCGGTTATTCCCCTGATACGCCTTATAATTGAGAGGTAATTGTTAGCCAGATGCTTCCTCGGCCAAAAAGCTGTTTTTTAAAGCACAATATGACAAGTTAGGCAGCAGGATTAGTTTATCATTAAATGCACCAGAGGATAAAGCTGTAATGATACAATTGCAATCAAGACAAAGGAGGGATTTCTGATTTTGTTGTTTTGGTACAGCATTACCGTTCATTTCCTTTGGCAGACAAAATGAAGACAAAACCACGTGCAACTGTTCCCTGTTACACGCTTCGTGTCACACAGCTGAGCTTTGATCGATGCTTTATCTATTCTTACCCTCATCCCTTCGAATCGTGACAAAGCTCTTAATGGTCGCAGGGCTCGGAGGGTCCTGAGGGATTTAATGGGCCCCATCTCGGAATATCCAAGTGTATTGGCTATGAGGCTTATTAAAGAGACCTGAATGGAGACACAAAGCACAAATTCAGTCTGTTAGTACAGTCCTGTCATTTTCCTTCTCTTCTGACTTTCCTTCCTGAAAGGAAACAGCTGGTTGGTTGGAAACAGCTGGAACAGTGGGGGAAAAAAGAAACACCTTAAATGGAAGCCATTAAATTAGACCAACACAGAAAAAAAGATTTTTTACATCCACACGTATACAGAACTCTTACCAACTCACAAAACCTTTGTTCCCACTTTAATGCAAAACTTATAGAAATACAGACTTTCAAAGATGTCGGTTTCCTTTTAACTAAGCACAGAGAAATCCTCTTAATGCCAGGTTGCACAAAGTGGATGAGAAAAGAGATCACCATTAAGAAAACCACCACTCCGTGACGCCCGTGCTGTAGGTTTCCTGTACACGCCTCGAGGTGTGTGTATCTTCCACTATTGAAGATATGATGAGTCACGTAAGTGTTATAATTTAGGGTTTTCTGGATGAAAGCACCTATATGATCTAACCATTTCCAGCAGAGATAAAAGATTTTAGCATCACCATTCAATTACCAATCTTAAACTTACTGATTAGAAACAAGTCTCCTAGGTTGCTGGTAGACACGACTTTATGCCATAGGCTCTAAAAGAATGAGGTGCATGGCTCTGACTCTGTACTTTTACACTTTTTCTGGTTTCTGCACAGCCTCTAAGGCAGAAAGAAACTTGACAGGTGCTCCACGTGGAGGTTCACACCTCTCAAAGAGTATTTATTTGATATCTATTTCCAAAACTGGAGAAAGCATGGAGGGGTTCCAATGTTCTTTATGTTCTCAGAACTTTTGTAGTGCCCAGCTGGTCAGAAACGTAGATGCTATGAGGCACAGGACTGGAGTCCGGATGAACTGAATGGCAGTGGAGGTTATGGGTCAGATTAAGAAACGCACAGAGCAATTGGGGTTTGCATGCTCAAATCCGTGTTCACAGCCTGAATTCTTACCGAGCAGGGAGTGAGAAACAAAGAGCTCTCCAACACCATAGGTACCATGCCGATTTGCATGCAAAGGAATCAAAATCAATCCCCACATATTATAAAACACTCTTTTCTTAGAAGGGAGAGACCTATGCGTACTGCTCATCGCAGTTCCCTCACTCCCATCTTACTTTCGCTTTTTTCACATCCTCGGTTATCGCGGTATTGGATTATCTCTCACTTACTAACAGGAGTGTGCAAAGCTTACCTGAAAGAGTGTTCTTCATTGCCATTTTAAAGATAGAAGTGAGGGCTAAACCCAGGGATTCTTCTACACTTTATAAAAAATATGTGCTTAATGTAAAAGGAGACTCTAGGCTCCCCCATTGAGACAGCCAGCCCTGGTGGGAATTCTTCCTATTCATTTTAGGGTAGGATGATTTTTCCTCTGAGCCCCACTGCTGGCTGACCAGCCCAGCATCACCCATGAGGTTCACGATAAAGCAGGATAAGACGAGCCTGGTCCCCTAAGTCACAAGCTAGTGTCCTCTGTGGAGCAACCTTCCTCCTGAATACGCTTTCGTTTATGTACGAGCGCTGTCTGCACAGCTAAACATCTTCGTAAAACTTGCTCAATTTGTTAAATTATTTACCTATTGATGGCCTTATTGTGGCATGTGGGTGACAGCAAGCCTAAGGGCAGGAGGTCTCTGAGACACCGAGCCCGGGCTGGATGCAGCGAGCTGGATATCTGCCGGGATGAGACAGCCCAGATTTGCAGATGACGAAGTGGCACAGAGGCTGACTGTCACTCTTTAACATGTCACTCTTTAACAAGGTGTGACACAAACTCACCTCTCGTGTACAGACCCGGCGGCTGATGTGGGAGGAAGGACTTGATAAACACTTCTGCATGTTAGCAGTGGGTGTGCTATACAAACATCACAGCAGACAGACAGACGGCATGCGAGGTCTGATGTCTCAGGACCCTTAGGGCAGGTAAAAACCACCAGCGAAGCCTTCGCTTCCACCTCTAAGAAAGCAGATCTGAACCTGTAACACGGGCATGCCTAAGAAGTTATTTTAGAGTAAGTAACGCTATAGGTTTGACGTATATTCACTAGTAACGCTTCTTTCACTTAAATCCTGCTCAGTCAATGTTACAGTTAAAGTTGAAAATTTGCGTTTGACTTCAAAAACACCTTAAACTCACCAACGCTTCCAAATTGAGGCAGCACTTGTTTTCTGTCTTCCCTATTTCTTACCAGATTCGATTACACCCCGTACTCTAAAGTTGCATTAACATACAGGCC
Source organism: Vanellus vanellus (assembly GCF_965231255.1). NCBI lineage: Eukaryota > Metazoa > Chordata > Aves > Charadriiformes > Charadriidae > Vanellus > Vanellus vanellus. Next base: position 7,162,073 of record NC_138906.1, on the reverse strand, counting down.
AAAGCCTTCTCCTTTCATTCACTCTCCCCATTGACTTAATGTTGCCTAAATAAGGAGAAAAGGCTGAAGGAGTTGTCTAATAGCAGTAAGCAAATACGCGGCATACTTATTTAATAAAGCCATTCAACTAAGTCATCTTAAAACTGTAATATAATTGGCATTATTGAGATATCATGATAGAAGTAACAACGTGGCACATATTTCTGCCTTTGGTGGAAAGTTTAGTGCAGAAAATGGCTTAACCTCACAAAGCCTTGGAGCTCCCTACGCAGAAAAGCCGGAGATATGAGAAAAACAGCTCGATGATAGCATGCCCAATGACAGAAACCAAGATCGGTAGGCTCATATATTTCAAGGGAAGCTCATTCATTTGTAAAATTAATGTACAGATTTAAAAGAAAATTAATCAAATACCAACCACCCGGCACCCTTTTTCGCTAACTTCACCCACAATGAGTGAAAGTCAGATCTTCTCAAGGTCTTCAAACCGCCCTTGGTTCGTGCATCTGCGTGCTCCCTCCCTCGTGTCCTATAACTCCCCTTTCCCTCAAGGCAGAAGCCGTTCTGTTCAAATCCCGCAAGACCAGGCTTCGGACCTGAGCAGGTTGCCATTTTCTTTAAAGTGCCGTAAATGCCACCCTGAAACACATCACAGGTGCTGTTGTCCTCCTGACACAGATTTACACAGCATTAGATATCTCTTCCGAGGATTAGGCCGTGAAGCTGAGTGATATTTGGCAATGATTTACAAGGCTGAAGTCAGAACCGAGTTTGAGACAACTTGTTTAAATGCTCGGCTGTTGGTTTTGAAGGTATCCCCGTCAAATTTTATTTATCAGAGAATTACTAACGCGGAGACTTGGCCATTTGGACTTGATTAAAAGTGACCCGGAAGGCTATTTTTAGGAAAAAAATCAAGCAGTTTTCAAAATTGGTGCTGACTGCCCCACATAATCACAGCAAAAGGTGAAGTCAGCTGTTTCTGTTACTTTTTTTTTTTTTTTCCCTGTTACAAGGCTGTGCAGCCCAGAGCTACTCTAAGGTTCTGCTTTGTGCTCTGCTCGGGATCAGAAACTTGCTGGCACCCGGAAAACACCTCCAGGCTAAACATAACCTCCAGATTCACAATATGGTACACATTTCTAATCTTTTCTGTTTGCAAATAATTTTGTAGGTTTTTCAGTAAAAAAAAAAAAAAAACAACAAACCTCTGAAGACCAGGCAGCACTGTAACATGCTGGAGAGCGGGTGAATCCTAAGGAGTCACTGTTGCCTGGAACCATTTTCCATAAAATGCACGACCTGCTGCTGGGCTTGAGCTTTCACCTCACCTTCACCTTTGACATGGCACGTGTGCTAACAAGTAAGCTACAGAGTCTCTCATCCTCCTGTGCACTTCTTCTGATCCAAGAAGCCTTATTATTGTTCTGATTTGCAGGTGCTTTGCACCCAGAATCTCCTTTAAGGGTCTTTCCAGAACCTGCTAGATCTTACTAAGAAGCTTTCAGTCTAAACTTTCCTTCCCTTAACTTAATCAAGGAATAATATCCTCCACGTTAGCTTGAGACTGTTCCTTATCCCCAGGACTTGCTGTTTATTCAGCTCCCCTGAAGTCCCCAGGATGGTGGCCTCACTGGAATTTGCCATCTCGCATGAGCCCCAATGTACAGCCTGGCCAGCAATGAGGGGCTCTAAGGTGGGGAGTGGTCCTCATAATTCAGTAGACGCCATCTTGCCTCCACAGACATTAACGGCAAAAGTCTCACCAACCACACGGACTAGGATTTCAATCACGTGGCAGCTCTTCCCTTTTGCTTTCCTCAGATCACCTCAGCACAGCCCAACAAAAGCCCAGCTTCGGCGCTGGAAGCAGATTACCGAAATTTATTCCACCCTGAAAGAGTGGAAACCCTGAAAGAGTCAGCATTTACTGATTGGCTCAATGGTAGAGTTTCCCAGCAAAGCTCAGGCTCTGGGCAAAGCCACGTTGATGTTCCCTACGCACTTTGGCTTCTTCTTGCCATCGTAGACAGGCAGGGGTGTAGAGCTCTCCGTGATCCTGGCATCTAGGGAAGTTTTTTTCCCTCTGTTCCTTCATTTCTTTGCCCATAGATAGTTTTGTGTATCTATAAATATATCTATGTACATATCTATAAATATATATCTGTACACCTATAGACCTGTATTTCTATATTCCTGCATATTTCTATACTCAAGTCTCTCTATATAGATTTCCCACTGGTTTGTATGACCGCTTCCTGGAGCTCCGTAAAGGGAGAGAGAAATGAACCCCACAGCGTTCATTTTTGCCGTTTTCAGTGCTCCGCTCAAGAAAAAAATGAGAGCTTTTAAATCTTGTGACCGCATTGAACGCTAGAAATACCAGCCATGGGGTTTACCAGGTGTTTTCCAAGCCAGCCCCCTGTCACCCACGGGGCTTAGTGGCAGCTCAGGTCTAGAGTGCCCCGTTGTATGACAGTCTTACGTGTTTGCAGGGCAAAATCAAGAAGAATCAATGAGTTTAGACTGCTAGAACACAGGCCATGACCTCTGAAAAGAGACTAGCCTCACCGATACCTGTTCAAAGTTATTGCTGATGTGTTCGAATGAGTTTAATGTCTGAATTTCTTAATTATTTTGACAATCCACTACTAGATTATATTTGACCAAAAACCCAAAAGTCTTCTCTGGGAATCAGGACTTTTTTTTTCCGTAACTGCCACTTTTTTTGTCTTCTTGTTTTAATGAGATATTGTCATTATTGAGATGAGAAATATGCTTTGTTTAGTATTAGGCCGCCACTGTGCTCAGGGCTGTCCCTCCATACTGACCATAGTGTGCCATGTGTCCACCTGTGAGAAGCAAAGTGGGGAGGGAAACACCAGCGGAGAGAGCTCTTTTTAAAATGTTTTGACCTCTTTCCAAGAGTAGTCTCTACATGGTGCGTTTCTTTAAACTATCAAAAATTTTAAAGTCCTTGAAGGATCCCATAGGGAGCACACTGGTCCTCGCAGTAATTCAAGATTTAAGAGATGCGCAGCATTTTTTGACAATTAAAATTTGGTCGCTATGAACTCACAGAGATAAAGTTGTACAATCAATATATACGTCTTCACTGTCTGACGCTGACTTAGGAAATCAGTGTTGTAAACCACCGTAAACACCAGTAAAGCTGTCAAAAGAGAATTTTAAAGCTGCAGAAAAACAATTATAAAGGAGGAAGTGCAATAATGCGGCTTCCTTTCAGCACACAAAGGGAAAACGGTCTTTAATCAAAAGATCACAGCCTCTTTTTTCCTAAGGAGCTATTGCGTTTATAACAGTAGTGGGGTTCCTTACGATATACATACATGTTAAGACCCTATCAATCAGTAGCACGCACAGACTCCCTAGCCATGAAATTATGCTGGCGGCAGTAATCTGGAGGGCACATTCTTTGGGAGCAGTGTGTCACCCGAGGCTCACAGAGTTTCCTACAGTGAGGAGATGGGTTTGAGCTGGAATAGGGGCCGCTCCTCTCTTTTTCCAGTTCCTTCCCACCAGCCTAAAACCCCATCATTTCAGATAACCAGCAAGCATCCATTGGACCTAGCTGGAAGCAGACCTGAGCAGCTCCACGCAAAGGCAGAAGCTGCTCGGCATAGACTGCACTTTTGAATTAACCCCAGATCACCACTGGGATGAATTAATAGCAGAGCCCAGGGAACGAGGAGTTCTGTCTGGGCAACAGCAAGAATCCTCCTTGGCTGGTCATATAAGGCCTAAAACCCACGAGAATAACGAGAACCTCTACTAAATGTCTGCCTGCTGCCGCTCACAGCTGTGAGCGATACCCTGCGAGCTGCTGGCTCGGGGAGAAGAGGAGACCTCCTTCCTGGTTTGGGCACCAGCACGTGTTTTACGCAGCTAGGGGTAACCTGCTTGTTCAAATTAGAGGGGAGGGAGCAGGGGAAAAAAAAAAAGGACACCCGAAAGGGAACACAGCAGCTGAGTTGAAAGCTCCGGCCACTTATTTAAATAAGCAGTTTCTGCTAATGCAGCCCCCCAGTGCTTTCAGATAGCTTTTTGTGAGCCCCATGAACACCTGTCTCTCCCCCTGGAATTGTGCTTTTTTTTTTTTAAAAAAAAAAAAAAAGTAGAAGAAAGAGAGCTTGGATTACTTTAGGTGCCTCTTTTCAGTCCAGTCTGGTTTCTCCCATCCATTGCTGCCAAGGACAGCATCACCCGAAGAGCAGATCTCCGCAGCCCGAGCAGCAGCCCTGTGTCTTTAAAAGCCAGGCCTGCAGTCCCAGGTTGCTCCCCTTGATTTGAAAAGGAACAAAATTAGGTCTGGACCTCAAATGCAAACTGGAAAAACTACAGGGAAAGGGGAATTTGCAGATAAATTGAAATACATGGAACTTCGCATTGCCACTCCGAAATACCGTCGGGTGAAAAGTGTTGGTATTCCCTTTAGCATCTACCTTTTCTTAGCAGATGTTTATTATCACCTTATTTTTTTTAAATATCCCTTCGCCCTTTCACTCTGACATTGCATTTTCTGCCATATAGATGCCTGACTGTATGATCACACCAGCCAATCCAGAAATTGCACCTTATGAACGAAGGGCATAAAGTTAAAGGAAAGTCTTAAAATTAGGACACTAGAGAGAGACTAAGGTGACCGAAACCAAATTCCCAACCCTGCTACCTGTTTGCGTGAATCCCAAACCTTACGTTCAGGTAAAGTCTGCGGACTCCTTAGAGCTGCTCTGGAGTTAGTCCATGGCACGGAGATATTAAACGAGTTAATGAACAGCTTCCCTCACCGGCAGCGGAGTTCATTACTGCTTGTGGAGTGCTCTCATGTATTATAATATGATGGGCTACACAAGTGTCTAGATTAATTATAAACAAAAATTATCTCCTGGAAAACCCAACATTACTTCATATAACTCAGGTTAAAAAAGGCTTTTACATTGTGGTTTGTTTTTTTTTTTTTTCTCTGGGACATTTCCTCTCCTGTTTTTATTTTTTCTGCTTCCCTCATCTAACAGTCAAACTAAGGCTGCGAAACTCTGTTAATACTCCATCTTCTCAGCTTGTTTCCTGTTCCTCCTGTCCACGCTTTTCAAGGCGATGTTTCCTTTTCAGAGGGCAGCCTTGTTGCGAACAGCATGTGCCACTCCTGTTGGCTTAAATGCTTTTAAATAAATCATTCCTGCATCCTAATTGCTTCCTGGCGGTTTCCAGAAGAACCTCTTTACGTCTTGCTGTTCTCTTAATCTGTCACCTCCTTTACACCTGCTCAGGCTTTTCTAACAACTCCAGTCAATTCCCAAGGCAGATGGCTGCGAATCAAGAATTAAACCTCAGATAATTTCTGAGGGCGAGTCGAACGACCTGCTGCTGCGAGCTTACAGCCAGCGAGACGGGCAAGCTGACTTATCGATTTGCAGTTTGCCCGCCCACCCCACCCTTTCCAAATGAATTTTCAGCCCGTCTCAATTCACCTTTTCACTGCAAACAGACGCCTTTGCCAGACCTCCGGGTCCTGGGGAGGGAGGGCAGAGGCATCGCTGCGATTTTTGGGCGCCGCGTGACACCCCTTGATCAGCCAAAACTTGGCCAAGACCCAAAGTCTTTCTCCTTGTTGCCGCAGAGGCGGCCGTGGGGGTACAGCTGCCTTGAAAATCCTGGTATTTCTACCGGGATTTAAAGCAAAAGAACTTCTTCATCATCAACTACGTTCTGCTTCTCAGCCAGACGCCGTGCGGAGACAGCCTTGATTTCGGGCAGCTGAAGAGGAAAGATATTCTCCCCTTAAAAAGATCTCCAAAACCACTGCACGATTCATCCCAGGGTACCTTCTTGATGCTGAATGCTGTTGTCAGGAGTAGACGGGAAAACGCTTGATTATTATTTATTATTTGAAGACAGCGTTATAATGCTGGGGGTGCGCATAGCGATTGCCGAGAGAACATCTCCCTGGGGGCTCAGCCCCATCGACTCTGCTCCATTTCCATCCCAGCCGGTGGGAGCTGAGGTGCTGAGCTGAAGGCATGCTTATTTCTGGGCAGGGTTAGGATCAACCCCACTTACATATGATGTGATGCAGAATATATATATATACATATATATAAAAAAATGTGTTTGGGCTGTTTCCACAAGGTGCTGTTCTGGATTTGCACGGTTCCCTAAAGCATTGATTTAATCAGATGTTCCAAATCAATATGAAAAATACCAAGCTGATGTGGGAAATATGACAGTCTTGGCTTGAAAATCATCTGTTTAATTGGATTCTTGAATCTGAGTTGATCCTGATGTTGTATTGAATATGCTAGGATGGAGAGGGACTCTGAAGAATTATAGGTTCCCCGATTTCTGCCAGAATGGATGATGGTGCAAGTGGGAGTCCTCCATGCTACAAATATGAGTCCTCATCTTCATATGCCTTAGCACAAAGCACCCCAAAGCCCGTCACACCAGGGCAGGAGACCAGCACAAAGTCTCTACCCCACTAGGGCACAGCTTTCAAATTTCATCCCAATTCCTTTGATCTCTGCCCCCCCCCCCCCCCCAATAAAGCATCCCCGAGCACTCTGCAGGCTGCATCTCTCCCTTCACTTCTCCCCTGAGTCTCCTGAGCAGCCCCTGGCCGTCCTGGATGAAGCCACAAGGATGGTGGGAAGACGTTTTGCAGTCTGCAACAGCTGGGGTTGCAAAGGTCATCGGGGAGAGGAACTATAGGACAATCCTCCTCTGTCCCTGCAGAGCATGTGGGACTGTCTGGACTGTTAAATACAGCCTACATCTGTGTCCCAGCTCTGATCCTCCCCGCAAGGGAGAACATCTCTCTATATGGAATTTGGCTGCTACACTCACAGCAATGGAAAGGGCCAAGCAAGCTGCATGCAAGAGCTCAAGGGTTTTATTCATTATTTTCTTTTCGAGCATATTCTTCTAAAAAAGGGCATTGAAATGCGCTCCATCTTTAAATAACTTCGAGAAATAAAAATGGCTGGTAAACCTAGTTCAGCTCAGTCCGAGTCGAGGTGGGTTTTTTACACCACTTTCAAAAGTTGAAGTTCTCCCTCAGAAATTGAAATTCTTCAGTCATTGCAGTAATTCTTCATATTGCCACCGTTTCGCAAGGTGACGGCGGGCAGTGAGCTACGCTTACTGCTGGACTTTTCCCCTCGCCTTCATTTACTGCCCCTTTTCCTCCCGCCGCGGCGTGCTTTGTGCTGCTGCGCCTTGTCTGAAACCGACCTCGTGCTCCCACTTGGCAAAGCCCGGTTGCTCTCCTTTTAGCATCTATGTGGTAACTAACATGAGGTGCAAACCGAGATAAGACAAGACATTTGGATGTGTTTGCATGTGTTATGTTGAGATAAAGCATGGGGAGGCAGAAGGGAGATTTACAGCGTCCGCTGACCTGCTAACACACATTAAAACCACTTATCTCATCTTCATGTGGAATTTTTTTTTTTTTTCTTTTCACTTATCCTGATTTAGGCAACATGTAGTAAACCAGCATTTTTTTTTTATTATTTTTTTTTCCCCCCAAAACTAGGCTCACTGGCTTCTGGAGAGGGATTGTCTTTCCTGTTAGTTATCGGGGAGGTTGAATGTGCACTGAGAAAAATCCCACGTGAGCATTTGCTTTGAGGAACTGGAATAAAACTAGTTGAAAAACGAGCTCTGAAATAATAGTACCCTGTTGTAACCCGTGGATTTTTGATAACTCGCAGAGAGCACTAATAAGTTCACTCTTAAGATGCTTCTCCAAGTGACAAGCTATATTATTTTTACTTTACCTTGGCTGTGGTTTTGTCATTCTGTTCCTGTGTGCTTTTCTGAACAGAAAGTAGACGAAATTCGCATGCTTTTAGGGTAATTTCCCAAGAATACAAATTAGATTTCAGTGCTGTTTGGGAACAAGTCATTACAGCAGATTGTGTAATTACTGGTAAAGCAAACAGAAATCACCTTGCTAATCAACAGGGAATACAGATGGAAAAAACAATTAAAGTAATCAGAAGCCATCAATATTTACTTCACACAGCAAGTTTTTAATTGTCACTTAAAGACAATCCAACACAAGGGCATAATTTAATTCAATTCAATTTTCAACTAGGGATAGAAAGACTGTTTTAAATTGTTCATCTCAAACTCAAAGATTATTAGCTCCTTCTTAACTTGTGACAGTGAAGTTTCCTAACTAGAAATCTTGGAGCATGTGCTTTCCAGGAAACTATCTTGGAAAATGTGATATCTGTGGTTTTTTGAGCATTTGGTGAAAACGACGGCGTATTTAACGACTGAACATCCATGAGCAGTTCTCAAAGAAGCAAACAGGAAATTTGTCAGTAAACAGGAAATTTGGCAAGCTGCTTAAGGGGGAATACAGATCTCTAGGTGCAAACTCAGCAGCTCCAGGAGAACAGGAGAAACACATTCTGTTATAACCATTCACAAAAGGGGCCGGGGTTGGGGGGGAACATACATACTATTTTACTTCTGTAAAAGTGTCTACAAAATCCTGCCTACTGGACTTGTTGAATAATGCTTTTGAGATGTTTGGCCTCCAAAGCCATTGCTGAGCCTTGCTTGAACCATTTTGCATACAGATATACTGCTTAAAGCTGTTGTCAGCCCCAGCCTCCACGGAGGCTGAGGCTCTCTGGGACAAGGGAGGAAAGGAGCAATCTTTGTGGTGACTCGGCTGGAGACAAACTGATGGGGCGCCAGGGGAAAAATTGAGAACTAGAGATGGTCTTCCCCTCCCGGTGGCAGGACATAGCGTTAGGACCCGTTGCTGGAGATGGCTGAAGGGGAAGGAGGCTGCCAGCATCTCTAAAAAAGCAATTGCTTAAGAAAATAGCTTTCCCCAAGTATCAAATCTTGAAAGATGGGACAGTCTTCGGAAGAATTGGTGGAGAAACCCTCATCTCCAAAATTAGTAAATGAAAATCAGGGTGTTTTTTTCTTTAAGCTTGGATTGGAACCAACTTTTTAGTCAATTAAATTGAACCCCCAAACTGATGACGGATTTGTGATAATGGACTTTTGTAGAGACATGGCATTAGCACCCATTTAAGAGGATTTTTTTCTGTGCATGCCACAGACAATGAAACTTGGCTGCGACTTTTTCTCTGAGCATTCTTATGAACGACTTAGGGACTTTACATTCCTTTCCCGACAGCTTTCTCGTGACAGCTTCTATAGGGGACCAGTCTCTCCCCTCTGCCTTCAACGCACGATCAGCGAGTGAAGAAGCTGTTGACTGCAACACCTCCAGTCTTTGAATGATGGTAAACTCCAGATTGATGCCTTTCCCGAACTGACCACTGCAATAGAATAATCCATCCCCTGTCAGCAGAGACCGGGACATAGCTCAGAATTAATTGGCTGAAGCTCAAACTTGATAAGCTCAAGATAATATTTATAGGTCAGAGGAAACAACTGAAAGGAACATCAAACATGACACCAGCATGCACAACTGGTGGAGTTTATCTGCCCCTTGTTTTAAAACCCAACTGTCTCTGCCTGTCGCAGGACACGCCTGGTCGAGAGCAGTTTTCAGAAACATTCATTTTAAATGCCATGTGCCTCCGCCTCTGGCCAAGTTCAGACTCCTTGATTAATCTGCTTTGTACAAAGAGGTTTTGATTGCATGAATGCTTGGAAAATATCTGTTCTTTGTGAAAATATTTGCCTGCGCATCCTAGCAAAGAGGATTGTGCATAAACAGCATTCCTGATGGTGATACTGATGGCTGTCTACACTTCAGATATACTACGGTCTCTGCTTTTCCCTCATTTGAAAAGAGCTGTGAACTGAGTGCCCACCACTCCGATTCATATGCATAGGGATGAAGCTATGTCTGCAGTGGAAAAGGGGTTACTTTTAGCAGTATACTTGTTATTTGCAGGGAGGTAACATACATTACTGTTTGCTCAGTATATCCAAATTTCAGCAGACATCCAAGGCATCTTTCCAAGGTGCCCGAAGTTGAAACGAGCCTGTATTTTGTGGTTTGATTACTCCTTTCTCCCTTCCTCCCAAAGAAAACTGTTGCAGCGTTGTTGATAGGACTTTATTGAATTGCAATATATTTAAAAGCACTCTCTTACGGTTTTGCTACACTAGCACACTTCTTTGAGATGCAGTGAAGCCCATTACCAGAGATCATCCTTTAGGGATTCTACATCCAGCAAAAATAGCTCTCCGTTTGTGGATTATTCCGTGTTTTGATGTTCAGGCTTTGCAAGACAGAATTTTCTTTAGTAATCCACAATTGTGAGATGGAGCCTTTGCTGTTCCACAGGCCCAAATTGGTGTCAAAGGTCTTTCACAAGGCAGGGTAAGTACAAAAAAAAAAAATAAATAAAATTCAGCAGCAATATGCTTATACCCCCTTTGGGTTCATTTGCCATTTAGAAATAGTGAATACTGGTAAATTTTAAGCTGGTTTTATGAATTATTCACAACAGAAAAAGAATTCTGAGTTGCATTTGTACAATGAGAAAACACAGATGATAGATGGTTTCACATGTCCAATGAAAAATCAACTATCACAGCTTGAATTTTGAATACTGATACCAAACTGCTAATGAATAATTTGCAGATCAGGAATTTTTAAGTGAATAATTTTAAACAAATAAATTTGAGAAAATCAGACAAGTGGTTCATCTGCTTCTTTTGGAGCAGCTAATTCGCCCATTCACTCCCTTCTGCAGCTCAGTTGCACTGATTTGGTTCTCAAAGGACCAAAAAGAAAATGTAAATTGAAGTAAAAAGTGCGCTGGAGAAATGATAGCGTGTTACTCTGCCAATTCAGAGTGGCAGCGTGTGTGAGCAATAGGGTAGGAGAAGAGCATCTGTTAAACCCGCTAAAAATATAGTACCAGGTTCTCATAATCCGCATTGGGAAATGACTTTGAAGAAAAGAATGGGGCATGGGGAAAAGCTTTATTCACTGGGAACACTAAAAGGAAAGCAATTTCCTAGTGTCAATTAAACAACTCAAGGATGGAGCAAATTTTTGGCTAGATCAGGAGCCGGCAAAAATGCTTAAATGGAGGTTGAGAAGATAAAGGAACTCTGGGTCGGTAAGAAGGCTCTGGGGTGGATTTGCTGGAGATAAAAGAAGTCCCAGGGGCCCGTGGTCCCCTTCCCCCCATAGCACTTTTTTATGCCATATGTGCTCTGGATGTGTGGCAGGGGAGGTGAAACCCCTTTCCCCAGCCCGCCTGTGGCTGCCTCTACAGTCCGTCATTATACTCACAAACCCACCACTAAAAAGCAAACACGTGCCTAAATTTTGCGGTTGCATATTGACTTTGCATTCTCGTGTAGTTTCTGTTCCATGGGGCCTTTTCGCATGGAGGACAGGCTTCAGCTTAGTTTTCCTTTTACTCTCTTTGGTGTTAATTATATATCATGCTACAAAGTATTATGCTACATACTTCTAACAAGTGGGAACTCATTTCAAACTGTTAATGATGCAGCAGGTCTCCAAACTATTTAAGCACATTCATTGTGCAAACTGTTGTTCCCACCAGGAAAATCCCTACTTAAAGTTGTGACCGTACTGAGCCCTCATCCAGCCCTTCTAGTCTTCAGAAGTTCGTTAAAACAATAACTCCAATAACAAATTCCTGGAAGCCCATACAATGCTTTACATGAGTCCTATCAGACCCATTTTACAGATGGAGAAATCAGGAAAGAAAAGCTACGTCACTCTTCCTAAACCACAGTAAGCCGAGTTTTCAGGGCTGGGCTATAACTTAGAAACTGGTGGTTTCCAATTTTGTGGTTCGATAATTAAACCAGGCCTTCCTCCTCTATTGAAGCTAATCTGTGAAAAATGAGTGCCTTCCCTTTAAGAGGTTTCCAAGCATGTATGCAAAGAGGAATTTATGACCTACAATTTATGTAAAGAACTTCCTTTTCATAAATCAATTTATTAAAGCTCTGGAGAAGCTTCCAAAGGCTCTGATCCAGCAGTGCACTTAGACATGTCCATAACTTCAAACAAGTAAATTGTCCCATTGAAGTGCTTTCCTGGACCGGGGCCAAAGAAAGTGCAGTTCTCCCCTGAGTCAAGGTTCAGATGTAAAATGGGGAAAAATAATTTATCAAAAGTTTAATAAGTTACACAACCATGCCAGAGCTCTGCCAGCCTTCCACATTAATACCTCAAGCTAATAAGAAATGGCCTCAGGGAGATAATTGCCTCCTTACTGATAGGCTGTGATGAAATGTTAACCCTCATCGGGAGGATGCAGTGTTGGTGGCTTTTCCCGAATTTGGCAGATCCCACATCCAGGCAATGGGAAACTTCAGAGGCGCCATGCCCGGTTCTAGCAACACTCCTGGGGCATGAGCCCCCTCTTGTTCAACTATTACTCGCTTTGAAGAATTATCCTTGTAGGGGAACTAAGCGTTGTGATATTTCAAGGATTTGGAGGATTTTGTGAGGTTTCGCAATAGTGAAATTACTTTGACAAGAGGACTATTCACACCTTCTTCCGGACTCCTTCAGTGGTAAATACTTGGGAGACGGTACTGAACATGCTGTTACGTGCCACTGGCAGCCTCGCCGGGAAACTACGCCAAGGACAGTGTCTCTAATCTGCCGAAAGACTTGTGTGTTGAGGTCATGTGCGGAGCAGTCGGAGGTAAGCGGACCTTGTGCTCGCCGGGAGTGTGGAATGAGATGTTAAATGCTAAAAGAAAGAGCGAGCTCCAAGGGACGAGAAGGGAATGTGACTCAAATTAGCAGGGTGACACCTCTGAGTAGCGAAACGAAGTGATCTCCTCCGCTCTGGCATGCTGATTCCTGGGGATGCGCCGTCACCTACCGTCTGCAGACCTCCTTCAAGGTTCGCCTAAGGTTGTTACTCAGAATGAGTGACAGCTCTCATTTTGCAAACACAAAGCCGCCAGACTTAACAGCCCATTCTTATGCGTTATAAAGTCCAACAAAAGAAGCATCGTAGTTCCAAAATGATACTTACATCTACAATTAGGAAGTCCAGCCAGCACCAGGCATTGGTGAAATACTTCTTGAAGCCATAAGCGACCCATTTCAGGAGCATTTCCAAGACGAAGATGTACGTGAATATTTTGTCAGCATACTCCAGCATGGTTTTTATGTTTTTTCGATCTTCAAGGTAAATATCTTCAAAAGCCTGGAAGTACAAAAGATAGATTAAGACACTTCTGCTAAGCTGTGTTGGAAAGCACTGGTGCTGTGCTACAACTCTATTGTATTATTTGTGCTGTCTGTGATTTCTGACATATTTTAATGTTACCATCAGAATGAGAGCACAAGCAAAAACGGGACCGACCCTAACCTAAACGAGGTCCGTTCAGCTTTCCCTTATCACGGACGCACGCTTAGCTGTCTCTCTCCAGCCCCAATGGGCTGTGCTGAGTAGACATCCTTTGAGTGCAAGAGGAGCTCGAGCACGCCGGATTTGGGAACAAGCATCTGTGAGCAGGGTGCTACCCCACGGTGCCCGAGGGCATCCCGCCTCGGCTCCTGCTGCTCAGTGCCACTGCTGTTGGTGCACCTCAGGTGTCCCAGGGCATGGGACACCTGTCTATAGGAGGCAGAATCTGACCCTTACATTTAGCCAAATGTGTATTATTGCTAATGATGACAAATTGGGTTATTAACCTGCTTACGCCTGTGTACTGGAGTTCCCTGGCTTCTGTTCAGCCATCACATTTAAGGTAGCTGCAACTATCCGCCTCAAGAAATGCTTATTATTATTCACTTAGCAGAACAATTATGTTTTAAAGGTCAAGGTATCTATCTACCCATCTCATCTGTCTCGCTAACCAATCTTATGCAGGGCATCATCAAAGGACTTTCAGTATCTGTATCAAGTACAAGCAACTTAATAACCCCTTTAAAATATTTAAGATATAAACCAATACGCCTACTAAAACAAAACAAATAAAGTTGTCTCATAATTTAGCTTTCACTTTAGAATATATTTCAAATAAAATGCAGTACCCTAGTGTCAGGGTTGCATATATATGGCCTGTTTTGGGGTTTCCAGCAGAGGTTATGGTCCCCCTCCCCAGCTACTCAAGCCACCCTAATTACACAGGCTGCCCCCGTGTCCCCGTAACCCAGATGACCCAAGCTTTGATATATATTACTCTTGTCCCACCGTGTGACCCAAAGCACTTGGCAGCAAGAAAGCACAACATCATTTGAGAGGATCTGTGCTAATCTTCTTAATTGTCTGCATTTACATATTTCAATATCTGTAGCTACTTTCTGAGGAACTTCAAAACGTTAGCAAACACCCAGTGCCTGGAGATACAAGAAGTGCGTTACTTGTCACTCAAGCGGTCACACTGCTCTTTTGCCTGCCAGGGAACAGTAATTAAACTGACAAGAAAGCTTTGGCACAGGCTGCCGAAGCTTGTCCATTTGTCCCCACACTTCGGGGTGACGTTTTCACCGCGACTCGGTCTCCTATCTTGCCTTCAAAAATGATATTTCCAGGGTGTGAAAGAGCTGTTGGAGAAAGCCACAGAAAACAATACGCAGAGAGACTGGAGTTTATCACTTCTTGTAGGGGCTCACGCACTTTGTCAGATGACTTGCTGTACTTTGCAATTACTGCAAAAATAACAACAAACTATTTAAAGTGATTTCCTCCTCTCCCTCCTTTGCTCTCCCTATTTTCTACTAACGTGTCAAAAAGTATATTGGGTTTTGCCTACTAAAACCACACTGTGAGTCAGGGAGCAGCTTAATAAGGGATGAAAAATACACTACCTGCATGCCTCAGGTGCACTGTACTGCCGCACGAGCTATGGATATTACCCAAACGACAAAACTCTCGTGCTTTGTGTTTTTTTCATGGTGACAACGGGTGAAATCTTTGCAATATAAAACATCATTAAGGGTTATTTCATCTGCTTTCCTTTGTGTGTTAAGAAAGAGTTAAACAGGATACCTGCGGTGTTGTCCACAATTACTGGGCTCCCAGTTTGGGTGCTTATGGCTTAAATGCGTAAGAAAGATTTTGGGGTCTTTTGCAGCAAGCTATAGATATATTACGATGGTTTAACTACCACACACAAATATATACTGGCGTTTAATCTCCCTTAAGGACTTAGCATGTCGCAGGGATGTAGCCAGATGAACTCAGTTTTTGGAAGAGCTCACCCCAGACTAACAGAAGAAAAAAGTTGTGTGTTCCCTCCAACATCTCCCGTCCAAATACTGAAGCACAGTGCTGATATGTGAGAAAATGCAACATAATTTGCCCTTATACAGAATTGCGCTGGCTAAATTGAAAATTGCAAAAAAGTAAATGAATGCATGCAATGAAAATTAAATGAGATTTATATTGCTGTGTTCAGTATCCAAGGCACTTTTAATTACATATGTAAGGAAGCGTATTCATCTAAAGTGTATTATGGCAAGCGACATGCCTCCTTTGAAATGTGTTAAAAAATTAACATGCTGATCTTCAAACTGGTACAAAAACTGACAGACTCCATTGATTTCAGCAAAGCGATGACAATTTTCAGCAGCCTACTATTTACCCAAGTTTTTCAGCCTCTTGCTTTTCATAATAAAATAAAATCCACTGGGTGAAATTTCAGCCCATCCCTGGTGGATCTGGAGAACGGTCCATTCCTTTCCTTTTCCATCAACATTTATGTATTTTGATCTTCTTGTCTCCCTGCAGAGACTTTCTTTAAACTACATAAACCCAGTACTTGTGTTTTCCTCTTTTTTTAGGCCACTGATAATTTGTGTTGCTCTCCTCTGGAGTTTCTTCAATTAGCCCATGTCTTTCCCAAAGTGCAATGCCCAGAGCTGAAGCCAGTGCTCCAGCTGAGGCCTCCTTGATGCCAACTGGAGTGGAAGAACATGCTTATTTAGACAGCCCAGTGGGGTGTTTGCCTTTTGTGCGGTGCTCTGATGTAGTTTACTCTGTCCTGTGTGTTGCCTGTTCTCTCTCCAGCTCTTTTTAGTAAATCTGCTACTTTACCAGTCATCCCGCATCGTGCCTCTGCCTGTGATTGTTCCTGTTGAGGTGAAGCAGGCACCTTACTAAGATGATGTTCCTCATACTATTTAAGGCAGATTCATCCGTTTGGCTGAAGTTAATCCTGACCTCCAGAAATACACTGATAACCTGTCCAAACATGGCACTGCCTGCAAATTCAGTAGGTGTATTTCTTACTCCATCATGGAGGAGAAGGTCAGTGACCACCGGACCAAAGCCTGGAGAACTCTTGATATATCCCTTTGCTCTACGCCTTGATACAAACCTGAGAGAAATCCCACCAACTTCAGCGACATCCCTGACATGTAATTGAGCAACGTGAATACAAGCTGCCATCGCTACCAAGAGCCCAGGGCTGATAACATGGAGAGGATAATCCCAGTACACAGTGGGATCTCAGGAGGAGAAGATCCCTTATCAGAGTCCTGGGCAATGACCAACCAGCCTCCGTACATACACATCCATTGGGATGCAAACGGGAGCTATCCGTGCGGGGAACATACAGTAGATGATTAAACTAAGGTGTGTTCAAAACATGACAGGTGCACAGTAGCTCCATGTGTGGCACTGATTCAGTGCCCCCCCCGTGTCTTCTATGATTTTGCTTTGCTGGTTACAAAATGTGCTAAAAAAAAAAAAAAAAAAAAAAGAAGAGAAAAAAAAAGCCGTCCCTGGAGCAAAATACAAACCTCCAGATGGGAAGAACCATGGAGCAGTTATTATGGGATGTTGAAGCAGTAACCCTGGCATACTTCCTCACACGAACTTCCTTAAAGATTTGCATTTGAAAATGTCCGCACATCAGAATTTTATGTTATAATAGAAGACAGTTCCCCCCCGCATATGGTAAAGGCAGGTGAAATCGGAAAAGCAGACGACCCGTTTTAGCCCCAAACATGCTTTGCTTTGAGAAGTGAGCAGTAAGGGCTCGTAAGGGCTCATAAGGTCTCAGAGAGAGCTAACTGGAGACCACCTTCCCTGACACCCATTTCCACTTCCCACCAGATAGAAAATCCTGGTAATATTTACCAGGGCTCCACTGCTCAGCAGGATCATGAATATGATGAAAGTTTCAAACCAGTTGTGTTCGACAATTCTGTAGCAGGTTTTCCGCAGCCTCCACCAAATTTTTCCAGGAAATTTTGTGATGTCCACCGAACAGCATGGGAAGAATCGCACACAAACTGAAAAGCAGCAAAACAAAACCAAAGTAATTGTTAAAAAAACTATATTTCATTCTTAAAGCTGCAATAAGAAGCTACAAAACAAGATTTCTTCCAGCAATTAACTGCTGCATGGGGTCTTCCCTCCCCTGTGTTTCTCACCAGCCTTCAGTTTCCCCCTCCCACTCCTCTATTAAAAAAACATTCAAAAATCACTTAAAATGGGCCCCAGTGATTTCTCCCAATGATTTTTATGATACAGAATATATTGGCCATGAGTCATCAGCACCCTAGGTCGATCACATTGTGTTAGCTGAGCTCAGGCAGCACCCCTGGTCAGGACTAATGACTCCAGCAATAATTTCCACATCTTTCTGAATGGAGGAAGGATATTTTCTTGGTCTTACCATACCACTAGAATTATTGATTAAAAGTGGCAATCTGATGAAAGGGAGATGAGGGGAGGAGGTCCTGTCATGCAGATGGGACCAATGTACTTAAGAGGCTCAGACTAGAAAAGCAAGAGCAGATTTTGATCTCTTGGACTCTCATGAGCTTAAGAAAATCGTTAGAAGACTACTTTTGGTAAAGGTATTTATGCAGTTAAATCCCCTTTGATGTCAGCAGAAATTTAGATATCCAGTGTATGTCCACTGCGGGTTCCCCACTGGTGCCTCATAGCACTTTGTGACCTTAGTGACAAATACTTTGTGATAGTGAAACGTTGTGGTGGTAATGGGGACCACACACGGATTTCTGATAGGTCAAGCCATGGTTGGTTTTAGTCTTCAGCCATTGGCAATGGACAGATCCATCTCCCCCATTTAAAATAAAAGACCCTGTGCATTGCCTCGTGTTGGATAAGAACTTAAAATTGTATAAGAGATCACCCTGGTAGCCAGGACTTGTCCTTTTCCAGGCTGGCCATTCAGCCATATGTCAGATAATTTGATTCAAATTTCACAACATTTGCTGATGAGAATGACCCTCAGAAACCACTTTATTTTCAAAAAGCAATAGTTTTGCCCTACATTTAATCCATGTGTTGTATAGAAAAAGACTTTTCTATGGAGCTTTATCAGTCCCATCATGAGAAAAAAAATCACAGGCCAACTGCTTCCATAGCTGAAAGGTGGTCAAGGTCGCTAACATGTCTCAAAGCATACAACAACTGCTCAGAAGTGACAAGGGAGGACATCTCACTATGGTGATGTAATTCAATGTTATTGCAAGTAGAAATAATATTTAGGCAGGGAAGCCGGGGAAGGAAAGAGGGCGAGTGCCAAGGTTATGCAGACACCAGATGCTGTTAATTCAAGGTGGCATAACAGAGGCGCTTGAGCTGCATGTGATACGCGAGGAGATCAAGTGCAGCTCCTGGGATGCCGGGATTCCCAAGCAGCTGGGAGCGGGGCTCTGCTGGCAGCAGGCTCTGCCAGGAGGAAGAGAGCTGCTAAGTCTGCTGTGGTCCTTCTGGCATTTTCTGTAATTTTTTTTTTATCAGCCCAGATCCCTGCTACGAGGCAGCGGGGCTGTAGGTTGTTTCATACATGAACCACTCCCAGATCTCCCCTTTCCCTCACATTTCTGAGATGTTTGGCAGGTGTAGGCTCTTGGATGTATGAGGTTTTGGTATGAGACTAACAGGGCAAAGGTAATGGGACAGCTATACGAGGAGCTACCTGCCCTCTAAATGCCTCCATCACACAGACCCACACCAGTTCCCAGTTTACCACTCTATTCTGGAATTCAGAGAAGTTCTGAGCTCAGTTGGAATACGCTAATCAAACCGCTTGAGAGGAACGTAATGCTAGGAGACAATAGAAGTGTAAGAACCAGCTCTCTGCCTTTTTGTAGGTCAGGTACCACTCTGACAGAGGAAAGTTTCATCCCTCTAAGCACTTCAATGCCGAACACCAAAGAATCATGTCAAGGGATAAAAGTACATCATGTTAGTCACTACGTTTTGCCAAAACAGTGCTCAGAGACAGTAACACGAGTCATTTGGGTATATTTTAGGAATGAAGTAGAGGGAACAGACTTCAGGCATGCACTACTGCATGGTACCGGGATCCCTGAGCTCACATACTCGTACGGCAGCTCTGCTTTGGGATGCCCATGCGGTACAATCCCACCAGCACGACATGACAGAGGGGGCTATTAGTTGCACCTCTTAGCAGTGCTGACAGAAAACTCTTACGCTACGTCTCACCCCACAACCTGTGTGGCCGTTACCAGCTTTCAGTTGTCCGGTCCCCACTCTGTGCTGTTGTGCAGGTACACTGGCCACCTCATTGTCAACTCAGATTTGGATCAGAAAGACCAAAGACTTAGGTCTTTAGGTCCCCATTCACCACACGAACAGCCCAATGGAGCAGGCTGTTCACTATGTAAGTGTGGATTTCTCATGTGAAGCAGAAATCCCCCTTTGTACTGGAGGTAACCACTGCTTCGAGTAGAACAAAATTTTAAGCCTTCCTTGAGCCTACCTTGTTCCCATAAACAATTTCATTTGGGAAAAAAAATCAGCATTTTTCAGACTTAAAACATTTGTCCAGAAACTTTCCCCTCTTTTGTCCTAAGTTACTTCCTAGGTGGATACTTGGCTTTTTAGTCTTTTAGATGTATGCCTAGGCTCAGCTAGCAACAGGTATGACATGCTTTGTCACGCTCTTACAGAGTAGAAATGCTTTGTAAGTACCGTTGGAAAAGGTTAGGATCTTCCAGGAAGTGGTTTTCCCCACTGTAAGATAGTTGGATGAATCATTCCCTGGAGGAGTCTGTCTCTGTGTTTCCACTACACAGGGAGCCCACACGATTACCCGAGCCCAGACACAGCTAAATTTAGGGGATCACCTTCAAATTAAATACTAATGAGCAGGGCACCGTGAGTTCCAAAGTCACTTCATTTGACATGGAAAATACTTACAAAATGGTAAAAACAGGCTATTGCTGATTCAGTCAGCTTCCATCTGATAATCTACAGGTACAAAGAGCTACTTTTAAAGACAGAAAGCCAGCTAGGACTACTAATCTTTCTTTTTTAATGCTCTTTGATGGCTTTCATGCAATTCCGATCTGAAAAAAAACAGTCCTAGTTACTGACAGTAATACCTTGAAAAATCCAAAATAGCTTCTCAGATGAGTCAGCCCAAAATCACAGCGCTGTTAAATCCTATGCTTTTGATTGGGCCCAATTCAGAAATGTTTAGACCAGATTCTGATACAATTACTAATGTCAAGTAGCACTTCCGTGAATAATCATGCTGGCTGCAATTCAGATGAAATGCTATTTTTAACTATTCAAATATCAAATAGAAAAAAAGAAAACTGAAAGAAAAAAAGAAAACTGACCACAAACAGTATTTTTTTAAAAAATCAGTAAAGTTCTATTTCCATTTCAAATTTTCTGATTTCCCTCACTGACTGTCATTTCATACCTGTGCTTTTCTGATCTCTCTTGTAATGTCGGTAGCTTACTGTACTGGTGACCTCGACCCAAGCTTAAATGCTGAACTAGAAGCTTCACATACGAAACAAAAAACTTTACCTGACCTTGGTCAGCATTCTAACAGGTTTGGGGTATTTTTTTGTTCCCATTTCTGTGAAATCAAAATATCAAACCCATTCCAATGTGTCTATGGCATGACCTGGTGAGGGTCTGAGCAACCATAACTCCTGGCTTCTACAATACGGGAGGTGGTCAGCAGACCCCAACTTCAGGTTTTGAAAGTTACTTTACCCACACGAAGAAGACTATTTATTAACATCTTTTAGCACAGCAAGCTTCAAGGCAGGAATAAACGCTTTGGCATTTCTTATAACAGCATCACTCGTACTGCCTTGTCTAATAGATATGTGCTGTCCCCCTGAAATCAATGCTAGTAGGGAACGGGTTGGGCAGAAGAAGTCGACCACTTTGTGATTTAGTCAGGACTTAGAGTTTTGCCACCCTAATCCATGTTGGGGCTACATCTTTTTTGAGAGCAAACTGACTCCTTTTCACCTTGGCCTTTTGGACAGTAGGTTACTGCTCAACAGAAGCAGAGAACAGCAGAAAAAGCCCCCCAAAAGCGTTATTTGCTGGTAAATTAGTGAAGCTGCATTAGTGGTCGACTTGTCCAAGAACAATGTCTGTTTTCAATTCACGTTTCCTATAATTTTTCATGAAACAGAGACTGAGAAATCTTTCCAAATGCATTGGTACACCATGATATTATTTAGGTTTTGTTTGTTTTTCATAACAAGGGAATTTTTTCCTTCAGTCACCGGGGTGCCCTATGGCACAATCACACACTGCAGATTAAAATGAATCCTAAACTGCAGTCTCCACTGTAGGTATGACAGAGAAAGCTCTTACTTTAACGTCTGCCACAATGATAAACAAGTTACCAAAAAAAAAAAAAAACCCAACCCAGGAGGAATTTAATATACAATACATTTTGTGTAAATATTCCTTTGGTTCCACATTCATATTTTCTAGCCTGGTGCATTATAATCGTGGAGCTGTTAGACCTGATTGCATTACCTTGGTGCATTGGGGAAAAAAAAATCTCTTTATAAGTGTGGGAGCTATACTGTGAAAACTTCCTCCTGCATGCATGATAGCCAAACCTATTTATTTCAGGCTTATGAGTAAAGACTTTACAAATATACTGCGTGTTCACACCAACATATACATTTAAATTTACATAAAATGATTTACATAAAATGATTAGATATGTTTTTGATTCCCTTCAGTAAACCAGGAAGACCAATTAATTTCTTCTATACTGTGGGCCGGTATGTCTGGCACCTTGTGTTCAAACCACAGTAATTTTATAGGTACTTTTACACAGGAGTACCCAATTACTGGGACACTCATTTTTTAGAAGAAAACAATACTTCGCTTAGCCTGGAATGCTGTTTACAGCATCGCTTGGTTCGACACAAAGAAAATGCAGCTTCCTCAGCATAAACTCAAGCAGGCAGGTCTTCATAACGTGTTTTTAATGTGCGCGTGTATATCTATATCTGCCAATCCAGGTTTCTAACCAGCCTGGCTAGCTGTGTATGCTCAAGGAAGAAAGCAAGCCCAGCTGTAGTCCCTTCGTAAGACACCAGATATCTCCCCATTCATGGAGAGAACATGATCTCTGCAGACCCTCCTTATTGAACCCCTTTTTTGTCTTCTGGCCCCACTAACCCACTGGCATGCATGGCTGGGGTTTATACTGTGCAGCTCTAGGGCTAACACGGAGGAGATTTGCCATCACTGTCTCCAGCATTTGGGTACCTGAGACACAGATGGAGATTTGAGTCTTTTCTTGTGTACTACAACCAGGTTCTGCCAAGAGAGCATCTGAAAAAGCCACAGGCTGCAAGGTGGTTTTGCTCTTCCAAGGGCTTTACAAGGGTACATTTCTTGTTTATCTGCTGCTACTCTCCTCAAAACATATTCTCTTGGAGGTCACTGCAAATAACAATGTGATGCCTTGAAGCAAAGGCAGCGGGCAGCCTGGCCCACCACTGATGTCAGCCCTGCCTTGAGCGAGGGGGTGGACGAGTTGAAGTCTAGAGGTCTTGTCCAACCCAAATTAATTTAATCCTGTACATGCAATAGGACAGTAAGAGTTTTATGATATCTGAAAACCGTATACAACAAAATACTAGCATGCCCTTCCTGATGGAAAAAAAAAAACCTACCACTGTATCTCAGATATTATGCCTAGAGGAAAAAGAAACCTTAAAACTTGGTTTTGTTCTGTGATTATTTTTTTTCCCTAGGAAGACAGTTAACATGTTTTTCTGGGGCTTGGTTTGGTTTTACTCAGTTTTTATATATCATCTGGTGGTAGTCCCCATAGCTCAGTTTAGATTTGTTCACTTTAACATTCTGTTTGAGCTCCTCTTCGCTTACTTATTTCTAAACAGCCGCTAACTGTGGTTGGGGATGGCATGACGCAGATCCCACCATTAATCAGAGTAACTTCACTTTAGCACATGGCATTTTCCAGCTGCGATAATTGCTCCTACATGGTCACATGAAAAACTCTTTGTGGGCGTCCTCGGTGTCACGAGTTGCGATCAACCGCGCGTTGAGCAAGGTAGCTCATTCTCGCACGACCATTATATGATACTCCTTTGAAACCTTTGCCAGCGGGCTGTGCCCGGGGAATTACGCTTGAGGACTTGGTGAAAACTTTTTCCTATTAGGGTCTGGGAGAGAGGAGCGTGCTGGGGCCAGGGGGCTCTCTTTGGATGACCTTCTGTGAGACACAGAAGAGAATGTCCAAACAGATAGCAATTTTTGATGCAGAGAACACATACCAATGGAGGTAACAGGACTGGAGTGTTGCAAGGCATCTGGAGGAAAAAATACCCAAATAGCTGGCATTGCCTAGATGTTGCTTTCCCATCAACTGGCAACAAGAATGATCTCTCCATTTCTATCAGGATTTTCCCAGCAATACTTGCTAGCTGCCAGAGCTGTGACCCTACCTTGCCTTCACATTTCCTGACCCAAGAATATTCCCCGTTGACCCTCATCAAAGCTATTTTGAGATGATAACGAATTAACAAGTCTCCCCAAGAAAAAAAAACGACCTATGGTTTATCTGGGTCACCCAACTCCGGGAAAACTGTGACCTCAGCAAACTTTCAGCAACTATTTCAAGAACATGCATTATCTTTGTTGCCTTTGCTATCTGAAAAAGGGGGCTGAATCTGGAACATATTTGTTCAGGACACAACCTATGCTGGATGTATTTAGAAATGTCATAGTTTGAATTTAGATAGCTGGTGAGCTAACAAGGTAAGAACGCAACCCTTCCCCCTGCTCTTCCTCTTCGTCTCACCTAATCTCCTTCTTTCACAAGTATTAGCTGCTCATTCTGCCAAATATACCCAATATTGTTGCACCTCTTTATGCAAGCCAGTAAAGGCAACACTAGATAAATTTGCCCAGAGCTTGCCCTTCAAAAATTCCGCTTTAGTACTTTATAACCTTGTCATATCTTAGCTAACTAGGCTGTTGTTTGTTTGCTTGCTTGCTTTTTAACTAGACTGAAATGATAACTGCATGAGGTTTAATTGCAATGCAACTTTATTTCCCTGCATAAATAAAAACGAATATTTATGTCGTTGCAGTAAGAATCATTGGGTCTTTCAGTTTATGGCACTTTGACTTGAAATTTTATGAGTGAATATTCACATGCCAAGTTTATGCATTTTTGCCAAATCCATGAGGAATGCGATCACATTGGGCCTACACAGCAGCCTCTGAAAAATCTGCAGGGATATGTGCTGCACAGGAAAGCAGAGCAGATATGTGGGGGAGGATGTCACCTGCAACTGCATCCCCAGTGCCCGCGGACACCCTGCACTGGGCCGAGGGCTGGGAGCAGGTTCTCCTTCAATCCCCATTCAGAGCTCAGTGCTCAGCTGGCCATACCCTGGGAGAAAAGGCAAACACCCCGACTTGGACAGGGACTGGAGAGGAACTAGGAGAGGCGAGGAATACCAGGCAGAAGGCAGGAGTGGGGATGCTCAGGGAGAAGGAAGCAGGAGCCAGCGGGGTGAATGTAACCCAGGGCAAGCTTGAGGTTCAACCCACAGCGCCTTCGTTTCTACTTTTCTCTGCTGCCAGGACGATGAGTGGCCTTCAAAACTGGCTGAACGCTTCCAGTGATCCACCTAGAAGAGCATTGCTTGCTACCCTGCATCCCATTGACAACAGTGGAGAAGATCTGACAGACTGGGTTGGTACTGATGTGGTCGTGCACGATGGAGTTTCAGGCAGTTCTGGTTATTTTAAGACAGAGCAAATCACAGAGTGCTACTGCTCTGGGACTGGACCTGTGCTGAGCACTGAAGGAAGCGATGGGTTGTGTGATGCCCTCCTTATTTCTTTTAAAAACTGGAAGGTGATCATGGCCAACCACAGTTTCAGAATTTGTAAGCTAGCACCTGACTAGCACTGGTCTTGCAGCACTGGCTTGTTTAAGCAATTATAATATAATTTCTCACATTGTAGTGCACAACGTAGATTGCTGATCACCAGCCTCATTAAGAAATATATTGTGAAAGAATGAAAACACCAGATCTGATTTCTAAATGTTATTGTATGGGCCAGAATAGTTACAGCATAGTACCATGCTTTCTTCCGTCAACTGCATTAATTTTTGGCTACTGCTTTTAAGCAGAGCTGCCAAAAAAATGTTTAGATCCCAGGGACATTTGTAAGCCCTGCAGGGCTCCCTTACCTCATTCAATCATCTTTCTCACACATATAGAGATGCACATTTTTGCTGACTTCAGGGGCATTCTTATACCCGGCAAATCATCTCTGTCTGATCCCATTTGAGCAGCTCTGTTTTTATTTATAATAATCCTTGAATTTTCAAGGGAGTATACTAACATTCAGCTAACCCCATTTTTCCTAACCCAGATTTAAAGAAAAACGAGGAATCTGGCAGAGATAATATTTGGAATAGAACATGCTAAGATAGAACACACAAGAAATAACTTCGGATGTTATTTACCTTATGGATTGACTTACAAATAGATGTTCTGATGTAGCTGGGTTTTAAACCTGTGTTTTGGAGCAGGTTGGTGATAAAAAATTAATAAAAGGCTGGCTTAGTTGGGTATTAAAGGCAGTTATGTAAATGTGAATTGTTGTTATCTAAAATAACTAAAATACCCTGTAGACAGCACATTCTTGGTCAGATGAAAGTTACCGGACATGCTAATCTTAACACCCTTTGACATAAACAGAAGAGAGTCCCTGGGACTCATGAACTCTGCAGGCCGTCTCTGTTAACTGCCTATACGCATTTCAGCAACAAAAACATCCCGATCCAGTTAGCTCGCCACCAAATTTGGTCACACACATACATATTGGAAGGCAAAAATCTTCACTTGGCCAAGTTAGAAAAATCAACATATTAAAAAACACTCTATGGCACAAAGCACGATGAAGAAAGCCCGGCGGCACGTTAGAAGCTGCACAGCCATTTGGAGCACGCTTTTGGCTTATCTCACCTTGGAAATCCAAAGATTACTGTTAACAAGTGATTCTGAGTACATGCTTTGGAGCATTAAGGTATCTAAGAAATAAAGCGCATCCAGTGAAATACTACTGCAAGCAGCCAGAGCAACGTGGTGCGAAGGTGGAGGGATGTTCACTGAGAGAAGAGGAGGATTCTTGCCTCAGCATTACCGTGAAATATGCAGGCCCTTACCTTCAGGGAAGCAATCTTCAGGCTCCATCAGCTCCTCAGCAAACTCAGGGATCTGCTCCAGCAGTTCTGCAGGATTTGTCAAATCCACTGTGCTGCCTTCAGAAAGACTGATTTCATCAAGCTTGTTGTCAACAAGAGCAAAGACGAGGAAAACAAATTGATCAATCGCCCCGAAGGAAGTAGCTGAGCTTTTATTCCACTAACCAATATCCCAGCTAAAGCCACCACAACAGAGACATCGCCATGCACTTCACACGGTGCCCACTCCTTGAGTGACAGCTCTGCCTACGCTGCGGTGAACTAACAGTGGACCCATCAACAAAAACAACAACAAAACTTAACACATAAAACTTATTTTTTTAAAAGCAAAGAGAAGCAAACCATAGAAAGATAGTGAACAGCAACCGAATATTAGTGGTTGGGGGAAGCTTGGAATGACTGAACCACTCACAATTTTAAGGCCTGTATGTCCTGAAGGCTCATACCTTCAGATGGGGGGACCAGAAGTGGGACCTAGCTCCTGAAATGCTGAAGGATGAATTTGAGGACCTGTGTTGGGTTCCTGTCTCTGGGGCCTCATTGCTGAGGCTCTTCACCCACAGCTGATGGGTGAAACCTGCACATTGTAAGTCGGGACCGTGCTCTGCTCCCTCCTGCCACAGCTTCTTCTCCTAGATGAGAAGTCCCTCTGTTACCAGTGTCCAGTTGCATGATGCCACAGGCATGCATGTGTAAGAGGACTCTTCCACCTGTCTCGTCCCAGGGTTAACTTGTTCCCATCACAGGATGTGGCCCCTAGCTTTTTGGCCACACACTTCTGATGCCAAGGTGATGTAGGAGGAGGGACACATGGCTTTTGAATGCCTTTCAGAGGCTCTATCGCTTGCCTGAAATATTTGACACCACCATCTTAGGTGCGTTGTTTAAATTCAGCGTTTCTTAAATCCTCCTCTGGAAAATGGGGACAAGAATAGTCCTGCTCCCCAAAGCACTGGTTGTCTTATCTACTTAAAGCAGGAATTTTAAAGCAGATCTGGATAAAAATTTATGGGGAACAGATTATTTTCAAAAATTGTTTTAAGGGCTGTGCAAGAAATTGGGTTAAATACAGCCAAGGAACTTGATAAAAATCCTATGTTGTAGTTGGAAATTTGGCTGAATTTGCTATTAAAAGAGATATGATACATCACTAAATAAGTCACCCAAATATGAAATAGAAATTTCATTTCAGGTCAAAATTTTCTTTTAACAGAATTATAACATTTTCTTTAGAAGAAAACAGGATCTTTTTTTTTCATATTTTATTTTGCTAGTCAAAATACAACATTTCTATTCTGTGTTAATCCAAAATTATATTTTACCTGATTCTGCAGTTTGGCCACTAAAGTGAAAGATCTGATATTTGCCAGCCCTGCTCATGGTCTGCTTTGGGCTGTATTAAAGCACTGCCTGTCACAAGTGGGCAACCCCAAAGCTGGTATCTTCTATGGGACATACCAATGCACAATAGCGATAAGCAGGAGTCAGGAGAGGTGCGTTATTTGTTAACTGTCTTATTCTGTTCTCTGAGTGTTTACTGAAATCTTTTTGTGCTTTGTCTGGCAATAGTATTGTCTTCATTTCAAAAAAATGAGGACAATAATACTTACCCATGCTCTTAAACAACCTGTGAGATAGTTATGTGAGAGATGGCATGTATACATAAAATATTATTTTCATGAGGATGATGTTGATGGAGTTAGAGAACAGGTACAGCTTTATATATTTATTATTAATGTGAAAATGGGCCCTCTGTTTTCCAGTATACACACTCAATGCAAAATTTATAGCTGAATTCAGAGAAATGCTGAACTTGGGGTAAAACGGGCAAGATTAAACATTCCAGCAATGCTTGCAAGCGGGGATGGAAGCTACTTGTTTGCAATTAGCTGCAGCATCCAGAAGGTCATAGTCTTGGCTAGGGGTTTTAATGCTCTACTCAAAAGGACTCTAAACAGTCGAGAAGAGGCCTTTTAAAAAAAGAGTCAGAACAGAAAGCACAGGTCAAAGACACGGATAAAGCTTCTAAAAAATCCATATTCAGAATGCATTTGTCATACAGAGCCCATTTTCTACAGCCTACCAGCAGTATATGACGGTGGAAAAAATGTCATACCAAGTTTTAGCACAGTCAGAACTTTCTGATACTTTTCATTAGGGAATGCATTTAATCATTATCTGTTCTGTTATGAAGATGTCAAAACACATATCATTGAAATAGTCCTAAATCATATACAGCTGTAGGATATAGAAAACGGGGGTTCCGATGAGAAAAGAAACCTTGTTGGATATAATTCCTACCAATAGACAGAAATCAAAGAAAACTGTGAGAACATCAGCTCAATAGCATTGTCAACGAGAGCGCTGTATTTAGCAGAGACAGGTTAGGAAATTCACAGAACACAATACGGTGCAATTATAACAGACTACGAGGAAAACATCTTAAAAGAATCAAGAATTCTTGAGAGTTATTTATCAGGAGGGGTTTTCAGAAAATATCAGAATCCATCAGCATCGAAGGGAGATGGGGAACATGCAAGACAAAACAGAGAGGATTTCTTCTGAAAAGCTTTCAAAGAAGAAGAGGCAGCGAACACGGATTCAGAAAACACTAGACAAACGTCTGAGGGTCCAAACTGGGACTAGAAAAAGAAGGAGCCATACGGATGAGAGAGGAGGGAAAGATTAGGAAAGTTTGTAGGAAAGAAGCAAAGGTTACTCTTTGCCAAAAGGGTTAAAGGGATTAAGAAGGTTTTCATGAGCTCGGTAATGGAAAGAAGAGAGCTGGAGACATAATAATAATTGATGAGGGAGATGTAACTAATCAAAATTCAGTTGCCTAAGAAAATAAACTCTTTTTAAAAGAATCCAACAAGGGGATCAATAAAAAGAGGGGGGAGAGCCTGCTAGAATTAATGGAAATGTAAGGAGAGAAATATCTAGAAAGCCTGAAACATATGCAAATAGGCACATCCAGACAAGGTACATTGTAGGGCATAAAGAGAGCCGATACACCAAGTTAAGACACCATTAGCGATCAATAGCGAATGCTCATGGAAAACTGGAAACAGCTCAGGAGAGCAGCAATACGTAAACACAATACTGAGCTTAGAGAAGAGGAAAAGGGAATAATCATGGGAATCACAGATCACTAAACACTTGCTGTAGCCTGTGATTAAAGCAAATTAAATAAAGACTTAGAGGAGAAAAGGAGAGTGTTTTCTCAGAGTGAAATGTCAGAGAGATGTAAAGGCAGTGAGGTGGCTCTCCTGTCTGCTAAGGGTACTGCGCACAAACGGGGTGCAAAGAGGGCAAAAGATGGCAAAAAGGACGCATACTGAATTTCCTCTTTCTTTCTTGGGATAAGCGAGCGTTGTCTCACTCTGTACCAGGCAGAGACAATGGGATCCCTCAGAAGCCGCTTTGGGAGGTCTCCCAGTAGTGCGTGAATTTATACTGCAGAGCTTAATTTTTAATGTATTTCTGGGTGGAGTGGATGTCTTAAGTACCCGGACAAGGCTTCCACAGGCACCACTTGTGTTTGTAATAGTGGCAAGTTGATCTGAACTGATTTTTCAAAAAGCCTTTAGCAGTGAGATGCTGAAATCTCATTGAAAGTTGATGTTTGCTCAAGGCTTAACTCTCTTATCTCCCTTCCTCTCTCCCTCACCTACAAAGATCACAGTCTTAATCTATCAAATTGACATATGATATATAAACCTTTAGAAAATATCTGGATGTCTATTGTAGAAAACTCCACTTTTGAAATAAATTGTAATTGGTTTGGATTCACCCACTGCTGCGTGGAGAAAAGCCATCCTAAGGAGCCAAATATAACACAAACTTTGTCTTAAGAGGAGGAGATCTGTAGGGATTACAGTCGGCATTATCTTCACTAAAGATATAGAAGAGGTACTGACCAATATAATCCCTGTGTTAGCCCATAATATTAAATTGGAGAGAGTATTGAAACCAAGGAAGCACAAAGGAAAAGAGAAGTGAAACATGGAGAGAATATAGCAAAATGGGACTCGACCCAAAACAGTACAAACGAGAGAGTTCCAGGAAAATTTCAATGGAAATTTTGGAAACCTGGAGTAATATTAAAAAATTAGACATGATTTTGCAGTGGGATATAACAATGCAGAAAATCTATATGAAAGCATCTTGTCTAGGTAATGAGATACTATATCCTTTGGAATATTGTGCTTACTTCTTGGCAAAACAACTCCAAAAAGGAACGACTGAGGGAGTTGCAGGGAAAGAGGTAAAAAAGTCAGATAAAGAGCACAGAGATACTCATTTACAAGAAACGATGAAATGGAAGAACAATGGCGTGTGATTTCAGGGGGTAAACCAAAGACAAAAGGGAGCAAACAACAGTCTATTAAATTGAGTGATATTAATTCATAAAAAGAGAGTGATGGATAAAATTGGTAAAAGAGAGTGATGGATAAAATTGGTAAAAGAGAGTAATGACAGTACTTTGACAGGAAAACAACAATAAAAAAAGGGCTGGTTATTAAGGCAATATACCCAGCCATAAGTTTTTTTTCTAAGCTAGTGAATTGTTCCCTTTGGTAAATGAAAAAATCTAAGTTGCCTGATACGTTGAAGGGTAGATTCCACAAAGCTGTACAAAATATTTTATGGGACAGCATTTTGGCAGAGAAATCAACCCCTTTTGTTCTCTGAGGCCTTATCCACCTGTGACATCAATGGTTTTATTTCTATGGTGTCTTTCTGATGATTTATATAGGATGAATTTTTAATCACATAATGTATCCTTTACTGACATCAACAGTGTTTTATTCAGAACACATTCAATGCTTCCTGTTATTGACTGAATCACTCAAAGCCCTGCCCCTTGGGCATACCAAATCTGTTAAGTTACTTCCTCGCAGTTGCTGGCTTTATTTGGCTAGTCGCAAGTTCTTGGGACATTCATCAAAAAGATGATTAGCATGTCTTTGTGTGCCGGCGCAAAGATTACTTCTGAATAGGAAGACTGGAGGTATGTAACGTCCACGCAAGACCTGGCCCTCAAAAATAGCACCCTTTGGGCTTTGCTCTTTCATGTTGGTATTCATAGCCTCATGTGAACTTCCGTTTGATTTCAAGTCATCCCTGGATTATTGCCATATTCCTCCACCTCTTTCTAAGCAGCCGCAAATAGAATCAATTATACTCTACTATGGAAAGGTGACATTTGTGTCCCAGGACCCTTTGAAAGTTGAGGGAGGAAATGGGGATTATTTCTTTATCACGATGTTGCTGAATATATCAAGGCTAGAATGTTCCTGTTTTATCATGAGGTTTCGTTATAGCACTAACAAAGGACATAGTTTTCCAGCCTCCATGTTAGGATCACGGGGTGTATTTATCTCAAAAAGACATTTAAACATGAGGGATACCTAATCCCCTGAGAGAAGATTTCCTGAAACGGTCTTCCAATTCCTCCTAGTTATAATGCTTCATCTCATTATTTTAAAGTTGTGGGGTTTTTTTTTTTGTAAATATATATACATTTTTTCCTGAGACTGGGATGTCAAATATTTGAGTCTCCTCCCTTTAGAGTCCAGGACCTTTTCTTTCTGAAGATGAAGTTCAATACGCCCAAAAGTATTCTGGCAAGGAGGATTGCTCCTTAAAGAAATCCTTCGTGGCTAGAGGATTTCGGCTTACTGTGAGTGGAATTTAGCTCACCTAAGTGCACAACTCACCTCGTTACCCCGGGCTCCCTTTATAGTCAACGGAGAGAAACAGACACTTTTAGAAGATGATTCATCTGACCTAATTTAAATGTTGATTTCGGTCGGAGGTGAGACACATGTACCTAACTACATTGGCTCCAGATCCTCATTGACTATAAAGGGGCCTCAGATGACAGGTTCAGATACAGATGTCTACATTTAATTCAGTAAATTCCACCCCATATGACACTATGAATCAGCAGGCCTGGAGAAGATGAGCTCTGGCTCTGCGGTGGGTCTGTTTCCTGTTGTCCTGTCAAGATTTCTCCGTGGGATTGCTCCTGCTGGGCACAAACGTGCCAGCAGTTTTAGAGCAGAATTGGGAGAGGTGTGATGCATGTTGGTACTATGTCATCCTTTCCCTTTCACTAATTCAGTCCCCCAAAACCACCACTGTTTCCAATCTCAGGGAGTTATGGAGTTCCCCAAAGTCACAGGACATCACCCAAAACCTCCAGTTCCTGATTTCAAAGAGAGGAATCCATTACTCTCTATTAATAAAGGCAAAGTTATATGTCAATAAAATGCTAAATCTGAATGGGAAAAAAAAACCCCAAGAACTCAGCAAGTAGGATATAAGGAATTTAAAGCCTGGAGTCGCTCGGTGTACAGAACAAACACATATAATTTTGGTGTTCGTGTTTATAAGGACAACATAATCCTACAAATTGAAAATAAATGTCAATGTGTACACATCAAGAAACAATGACTGAGCTGCACTTTGAGAAACATCAGCTGAATGATACCAAGGCTTACTAGTTAGTATCTTCATGTCATTTACTTAAGCTGTTGAACCTTTCTTGGGTCTATGTGCTAACAGGGAAGGAAATGGTAATCTGTGACAGATAGCAGATGCCCTCCAGTGAACTCAAGGTACAGATCTGCCAAGTCAGCAGAGGCCATTCTTAGAGCTACTTTTCAGTGGGAAAACACGCGCATATTTGCTCCTAAAATAAGACAGTAACATTATAGATGATTTTGTGGGTTGTTTTTTTTTTTTTTTCCCAAAGCCTCTTGGAATCCCATCTTGATTCATAATGCGCATTTTCCAAGCTTTCCAATTATTTATATAACAACAAAATCCTCTCTCTTCTTTACTGAGACTGTAATACCTGTTATGTCCTATTGCTTTCCTACCACTTGACAAATATGTATTTTTACAAGCCGTAAACCCCACACATATCGGTGACATGCACTACGGAGATGGTGCAATGGACTGCATGCAGTATCAGGTAGGAAAGTTGTTTCTGTTACCTCTTTTTGCCCTACCGGAGGTGGTGGCTGAGCCTTCAACTGCTTATCCACGTGCAACTCACTTAACTCTTCACAAATCTCAGAGTTCTGACTCCGGACGCCTGGGCTTTGGCATCGCTGCCCCCTCAGCTGCAGCTGTTTCTCCTGCTGGAAATAATCCTAGATGGGTTTATTTTCTTTTTCTTTGATAGCATGCTTATTTCTTAAGGAGAGCTCCCCAGCTAAAAGAGAAAAAAGCCTGGACTATACTTGTCGGGGGACAACATCTTAAAGAAAACGGCAAGAAACAAGATAACACAAGCTTATGCTGTAACTTTTGAGCTTTAGCAACTGGATAAGTCAAGATATCCGGCTGTAGAAAATGGAAATACAAATAGGCCAACTTTTTTTTTTCTGAGTTGTTGTTGCTGGGGCAGGCGGAAATTCCCTTGCAATCTCTATTTTGAGTCTGCTTTTCGAGACACACGCTTCCTCCAGTGACCTGAGGCGCACAGAAAGGTGTTTGCAGTTCAGTCAAATAGCCGAGGGCTGTACTCTGAAGTCGCGGCGATAGTATTACAGCTGGAGAGAAGCACGAGCGCAACACCCAAAGCTGTGCTACGAGCCTGCTCGAAACAGCGTGGAAAAAAAACGCACCCAGAGGAGACAGGACACACACTGAAGAAGAGGAAAGCGCAAAGTTCAGAGGAAGAGATGAAAGGTATCGAAAAGTAGATGTGGAAAAACTGCAGGTAAACACATAAACGTATGCGGCTCCTATTCAGCAAAACACTTAAGACTACTTTGCACTCACTGATGCCAACAGGACTTAAGCACAGGTTGAAAGGAGAGCGCATCCTTAAGTACTTCACTAAAAAGGGATGGACTCTGGAATTGGGGCAGTATTTTTTTTTTCCTGCAAACACATCTGGCTAGAGCCAGTGCTTGCTAGTATGAGCGGTGCCATTAAATCCAGCCGCTTCTTCCTGGGGTGATGATTATTGCTGCTGAGCTCTCTAGAAGTACTCCCAGGAGTAATGGCAGAGACGACTATGTTTGCAGGGTTGGTCCCTACACCTGGAGATCCGGGTTCTTTGCTGGTGTAAATCAGTGTGGCTTCATTGATTCACCTGGGACAGGGGTTTCTCTGAAAACTCCATAGCAGTGGGTGAGTGGATAGTACTCGTCAGAGCACTACCCTCGTTCATGCCATTACTAAGGCTGCTACTAAAATATTAATAAAACTTCAGTTGGTTTCAAAGGGTTGGGCTGAATTGCTTACAGAAGGACTTCCATGCTGAGAAAAAAAATTACAAGCATAACAGGATTTCAACAGTAATTATTTAAACCTATTTATCTTTCACTTGTCCACCTTTTTTTTTTTTTTTTCCCTTGGCTTGACTGACATTCAACGTTATTCATGTATTAAGCGAGTTTCCCTTCCCCAGGGAGCCGCAGCCTAACCGCCTCAGTTCTAAAGCCACATCACCACAGGAAGTCCCTCAAGAGGTACCAGGAGCAGAAAAACACTTTATTCCAAATATAACGATCTGAAAGAACAGATGACACAAAGGAAGCAGTTGGTTAAGCAAATTGCTCCCCGTATAAATGCTTTCGGACTGTCAGGTTTGTACCAGTCCTTTCAAATGTCGTTCTGTGTTTCTAGCAAATTAATTCAAAATCAAATTACTTGTTTCCTGCTTCAGAGGGCATGTGGTCTAAAATATATTCTAACTTTAATAAATTAAATTATGCATGTCTAAGCCTGTACCCTCTGCATAAGAATGTATTACATACAATTTCTAGGCACAGTTCAGCACTGATCTTCACAGACCAGAGATTACTCCATAATCATCGAGTTATAGTTCCATCCCCATCAAAAAGTAACACTCTTTAAGGCGCATCTATAGAAATAGTGTAATACTCAGGGGAGATGCTAACGTGGAAGGCACGGGATGCACAAATAAGACGCTCAGCCATAAAAAGGGCTTTATTTAATGCAATGTGCATAAGACATAGCACCAAGTAATCTTAATGGCATGATATTGGTTATAGCACTAAAACAACAGAAACAATTGTTTCATGTTAAAAGTGCAATGCAATCTGAGGTGACACCTCAAGTTCATTTTTGCAGAAAGGTTGTGTGCTCAGATTCATTAGAAACTATGCAGTGCACGAGAACAGACTGTGTAGCTCAGCTGATCTGACAAACACTCAAATTCCTAAGCAAATTATTGCACTAAGCTCCAGTCAAATGCCAAACTTACACCAATTCTCTATTTACTAACCCCTCTTCGTGGTACCCAGACTTAGCAACACTTTCCTAGAGACTAAACTCCAGGAAACATGGACCCAGCTACTTCCCAGAAATCACACTCGTACCAAGTATCGATGAGTTAATGTTAATTAAAACTGATGAAATATATCCTGGCAAATTATCCAATGGGGGAAACAGGCGCATGTGCTCGTACACTGATTTGGTTCATCACCGTGTATTTTTCAGACTTGTCCTGCAAATTTATAAGGTGGGAGAAAAATCTCTAAGAAAAACGGACTCTCCAAATGAATCGGGTTGTGCAGATTGATCCCAAAAGGAGCGTTAAGGAACCAACGGAGTTTTTGCAAACAACTGGTGCCAGCCCTGGCAAACCGCTCTCGCGGGATGCGCCAGTCTCGTTTCCTGCACACAGCACCTGAAGCTCAGCGCAGACCTGGCTGGGGGAAGGTGCCTTTGGTTTGCGTTGTTTAACTTCGGACTGTTTGGGTTTGTTCTGCTTCCAGATGATTCGTTCTTCTGGCAGCAACAGCAGCAGGTTTATCTCCTGTAAAGCTCCCCACCGTGGGTGGTTTATATAATTTGTTTTTAATTTTTGTATCAAGTGCCATGTTGCCAAGGCAATACACGTTATGTTAATATTTATTGATTCGGTTGTTTTCATAATTTATAAAGTAAAACCATTCAGCAGTGCAAAAAAAAAACCAACTTTGTGCATGCAAACAGAGGGTTGGGAGCCCAGGACAGACCTCGGCTCCTCCTTTAAAGCATCAACCAGAAGTTTGCTCACCTCTGCTCTGATCAGGGCCCTAAAAAGAGGTGATCTGCCAACTCCGTACCAGTAATTAGCACACGGAGGAGGATGGGCCCAGAGTTGTCCCCTCGCATGCTGCAGCTCAGTTGTAGCACCAGAAAAACAGCAACCAGATTGAAAATAGAGCATAATCTGGGTGACATCTCAAGTGTGTTTGTGCACGGACCCACATACTTGTTTGCTGACACAAATAAATACAAAGGCTCCACACTGCGTTCTGCCTCTTAAAAGCACGGATCGGCTAATTGTTTCAGGCTCAAATGGGGATTAGTGCAAATGCCGCTCCTTTGGAAAGAGGAATTGCTGTTGGCAAAACAAGACAAATACCTGTCATCGGCACGGATTCACTTTATTCCTTCCCCATGGAAATATCATTTTTTCCATCCTGTGCAAACAAATTTAGAAAGAGGAACCCAGGACCTGCCTTTCGGCTGGTCATCAGCTCGGATGGGTGCTCCTGATGCTTCACTCACTCCCTGGATCATGACCCTGGCTTGCAACATTTGTTCCCTGATTCCCTGGCCCCAGTCGCTGTGAGAAGGACGACGTGCAAAGCCTTTGATAGCAGGAAGCTTCCTCTCCCAAGCAGGTGGGGCGGCAAGAAATGGGAATGGGCTCTGGAGCCCTCCCCCCTTGCAACCCTCACTGCAGAGCCAGCAAGCACGGATGAAGGATGTGGCACGATAAAGTTAATTGAAGTTATTTTATGAGGCGGACAGGATATCCCCTGTCTCTGATGAGACAGCGCAAATGCAAACCGCCTCTCTCCAGTCCTCAGTGCAATGGGAAACTTCAACCCTATACATCTTCTCTGCTCCCCACCAGGGCAACGCGTCCCTCTGTCTCTTTGGCGACCAATTTTGAGACACTAACGTGATTTCAGGGATGTCCACATTCTTTAGTCGCTTTCCAGGAATGAGCTGGTCAGGTCATTTCCGGGAGCAGACTGGGAGGGGTGGTGGCTCATCCTGGTGTGTCCCCCCCCGCCCAAGCCTGCATACACTTGGCCCTACAGGTGGGACCCTGCTTTCCCACGGGACGCTGCCCGTCAGAGGAACATCAGCAGCAGACAAGGATGCTGGCAACAGAAATACGGCTGCTTTAGCCATTCATAGGTGATCGACACTACGAAATTGAGCCTCCTCGAGAAATGCAATTCAGTAGAGCGGCAATTAGTCCTTTAATAGATGACAATATATTTTTAACCTGCAAAGCTTCCTGTAGCCAGATTTTGGGTATGAAAGCCATAATAGGAGTCTGAGGAGCTTTTCATACATAATGAACCCAGTTCAGCAGTGTGGCACACATAGTTACGAGAGGACTGTTTACTCTGCAGAGTAATTGTTGATGTTTATGTTCCTCCTTACATACAGCTATGGATTTCATAAAATTACCGTGCCTGGTAGCGATTGGCATCCTTTCTCAGCAACAGTTTGTGTCTAGTAACTGGCACCCTGCCTCTGCAAAGAAGCCAAGAAGTAAATGATGGTGAAAACTGAACTGTTTATATCCTACCTCTGCATAAATGGAGAAGGGAGCAGATTGCAATGCTGCTGAAATGCAGCGGGCTCGCATTTCTGCCGGGGTGGCACCTGTTTTGTGTGTAAAGTAAACAGGAGAGTGCAGTCTGCAGAGCTGCCGGGCTGACAACTCTCAGACGGGCTGAACTCAGTCCTTCTGAAAAGTCTTGAAAAGTCTGAGCTAAAATGGGAGAGAAATAAATAACGGTGAACCGGGGAAACGAATCCTGGGTTCTTATTACCAGAACAGATCATTTCTGATCTTTGTTCTCCTCTTTCACAAGTAATTGTAGATCCTTGTAGCACCAGTAAAATCAGTGGACTGACCTTTCTGCGTGTTTAGCATGAGAAGAAAAATCACCAAATACATCAGGAAAATCCTCTTGCTTCCTTAATATGAGAAGGGGAAGTTTAGTATCACTTATTCTGCTAGGAATAAAAAAGGGCTGGTGTGCAGCTGTCAATTTTAAGCGTGCACATTTAGGAATCTTTCTAACCCGCTTTGAAGAATCACTTCTGTATACTCCGTTTAATGAGAAATCAGAGGAAAACCTGGAGCGATACCGCACCACAGCACTAGGATTATCGCTAAGACACAGAGAGGACTCGTGCTACACTATGTGCCTGTACAAGTGCATTTTATTAGCAGACTACAGCGTTTGCAGTGCTGCTGTGAAGCATGTGAAGTCCTACCTTAAGGTTGCATCACACGTACATAACTTAAGACCCGCAAATTCCTCAGAGAGGGTATAAAAACAAGAAAGAGAAAGTCTAAACCTGATTATCTGAGGCTGGTCATCCCCACTCTCCATCCTACGCCACCCGGTCAGAAACAGCTGAAACAACCAGACACCAGGCTAACGTAGTGGACTGATTTTTTGCTCAGTTTTTCAGCACTTATCTACCCCTCCCCGTCTTTTCTCTTGCTATTTATCTATGCAAAAGCCAGAAACAATCTGGTGCAAAGGGAGCAGTC
This sequence comes from Vanellus vanellus, assembly GCF_965231255.1. Taxonomy (NCBI): domain Eukaryota; kingdom Metazoa; phylum Chordata; class Aves; order Charadriiformes; family Charadriidae; genus Vanellus; species Vanellus vanellus. The sequence continues at coordinate 7,123,039 of NC_138906.1, read as the reverse complement.
AAATGTCAGAATTAGAAGATGCTGCTCGTATTTGCCACGGGAATCCACCTACATTTTTTTTCTTTTTCATGATGAGCCAGCCTTTATAGGGACCCTGTTTATTAAAACCCAAATCGCTAACACATGCATGCAGAAGAGCAATGTGGGCAAAACAGCTTAAACGCAATAGTCTCTGAGTTCAGAAAGAGCATAGGCCTGTTGCCCATCTCCCTGTGAACGTACCGGTAGATGAAACTACGCCCCTCTACTTGGAAGTCTGCACGTCCCAAAGGAGTTTCCAACAGAGCTTTCATCTGTCAGAGTTAATGCCATCATAGTTTGGACTTACACCTGTGCAGCTAAACACAGAACTTGTCCTCCTGGCGCACCTCAGAAACACATTTTTTTTTCCCCCTGAAAGTTGTAGGGTATTTGGAAGCCAAGTGCAGTACCTGTTCTGAAAAATAATGCACCTGTGAGTAGTTAGCTGGATAAAAATACCAGAACCTGTCCCTTAAAATTCAGAATGGTGAAGGCTAAGACTGGCCAGAAACCACAGCTGCTCAGCAGAGGCTGTTAACAGCAAAGCCTCCCTTGGCACCAGCCTGGTCCCGCTACGTTCTTTCATTTTGAATAAAGGTGAACTAAAACTTCGCCAGACAAACATCATCGCAGCCGCCAAACGCTGGGCTCTGCACAAGCACGGGATGCTTTGCCAAACGCTGTCCCGCAAGGAGGGAGAGAGCAGTTCAGCAGTGCTCCTTCATGGATTAATCCAGAACGTTTTAAGCGCTTGAACTCTGACCGCAGAGGAGCAAGGCACGTTATTTCTGATGGCTTCTGCCTTGCTGGCCTAAGATCTTTTCCCACACTGGGCAACACGCTGCCCGTGATAAAACACAGATTCATTATTCCAAGGGTTGACTCTGGAAATTAGTCTAAGTGGGAGAACTTGGCAAAAAGATGGACTGCCAAAGTTAATTTAGCCTGTTATCAATTCAATAGGCTTAAATAGGCAGTGAAAATGTTTCATAAGTGTTCATTGTTCAGAGTTCAAGCTAATACCTTCTGCTAAATTGCATTTTGAAGTTTAATCACAATCTACTTCATGTTTCTTTTGGTAATTGGGATCTCTCCACAGTATAATATGAAGAACTCCAACTAATGGGCTCCTCTGATGGAAGTTTAAATTTTGGAAGTTTGCCTCAAGGTGCAGTGAGTGAAAGTGCCTCAAATAACCCGGAACCTTTCACCCAAAGAAGGCGTCAATATTTTCATCATTAGGGAAGTCTCATATTATCACTGGCAATAACAACAAAATAACCGTTATTTTAAATTTTGCTATTTTGGGCTACAATTAATGAGAATAATTTCAACCCCCTGACACCGGCACGCACGCACTGTCTCGCTTGGCACAGGAACCGCTGGGGAACTGGCTGCTGTTCATTTTGTCCAAAATGTTAAATGTCAGCATTTTCTTTACCAAAGGGAGAAACAGTGAGAAATGCTCATTTCTGGGCGGCGTTTTGCTCCAGGGAGAGATATGGATACTGGGAAATGGCACCCAGTAAGCTGTGACTGACGCGTAGTCCACGGTCTGGGCACTTGTCCAAATGCATGTTGTCAAGTCCGCTACGCCTGATATCGGTTCTTTCAATGCCAGGATTTTTTCCTTTTTTTTTTTTTTTTTTCTCCCCCCTCTTTCTCTCCTCCATCAGCTCCCTGTGTTTCCTGCACCTTAGGCATTATGCTGCGGACAAATATATTTCCCTGCCACCGCGCACTGAATAAGCACCCTAAAACCTTTGTTTGCAGTGTGACTGCTCTAATCGCGTCAGCAGAGATCTGACACGGAGTCTTCTTCTGCCCTGTCGTACCGAAACAAAATAAACACAAATGTCTTTCTATATGTAGAAGCAAAGAGGAGGGCATAGGTGTTTTAAATCTGCTGCTGTGATTTACAGTCCTTTTTTTTTTTTTTTTCTACTGGTCTTGCTGCTATTCTTCTGAAGACAATAAATACAGAAATGGTCTATTTTATTGCTAAAAATAATTAGCAAACAATTGAGTTCTATGCAGTTTTCAAGAAATGGAAAGCAAAACATACAGTTTAAAAAGAGAGAAATCCAAGCAAACTACGCACCTAATAATAATGAACTCCTGCTATCTTACTTAATGATTAGTAAAATATTGGCCTAAATATAGCTGAAAAGAAGAATGCTCTAAAATTTATTGCGTGCTGCACGCATGTATACACATGGGCTCATTCTCCTGCCAGTAAGAACTGGGGAGTCATCCACAGGATTCAAAGGTATTTTATCCAGTTGCACTAAAAGAGAACATGTCCCACAGACTGGAACTGGAAACGGGCAGAATATAAATACTGTTTGAAAGGGCATTACGGTTCCTGACAATAAAGTATATTTCCTGCAGTAAAAGGCTGAAATTAATGTACCCTGTCAAATAAACACAGGACTTCATGGTATCTCTGATTTATAGACAGTAGAATTATTAGGAGCATAAGACATTGTCACAAACAATTTTATATCAAAATCTTTACGCACTGGCATTTTTATAGCAATTTTCAATAATTTCAGCTACACTTGTGTCAACCTGGAATAATTCTATTGACTTTTATAGAATCACTTCAGGTTTAGGAGCAGGTCTGTAACGTGCAGAAATTGTACAGTAAAATTTCCACTGTATACAAAGGAAACAGATGTGGGTCCAGATGCAGATGGTGAACTCTCTGTTACCTGAGACACTGCAGTATTTTTTCTATCTTACAAATGATGTATCATAGCTAAAATAAACTTACAGGCTCTGTGCGGAAATGAGCGGTTGAAGTCTTTGACCCAGTGTCATGAGAAAGTTAAACCATGATGATCCTTATGGCCCTCTCTGACCTCAAAATTATGAATCCCTTACTGGTAGAAACACGCAAAAAAAGCCATCAGAAACAGTTTCACCTTGTCAAATGAAATAAAATGAGTCAGTAATTGTGAAATAACTACGGGGAAGAAGAGAATAAAAGCCTGGGGGGTTGATCCAGTTCAGGGCAATACAGAAACTGTGCCATTGAATAGAGACCATGGTGGCAGCCAGATCTAGCGTTGACGTGTACAGAGGCAATTACTCATCTAAAGTCTGGAAACTTGGTTTTCCTGGGAGGTGCATTTGGTGGAGCCTAGACAAGGGTATACACAAGGGGAGGAGGGGGAAAAAAAAAATAGAGAAAAAATGTGAATATGATGGAGAAAGCAAGGTGTGCTCCGGAGCAATGAATACTCATTCGGTGTGCACAACCCAGGCGATGTACACTCCTCCGGTCCTCTGTGCAGACCCAGACCTCTTGAAAAATCACAGCAGAGGTGCTGCTCCGCCTTGGAGGGGTCTAGGGAAAGCACACCGAGAAAATGCAGCTGGGAAACCCTGAGGGGCAATGAAAGATGCTATCTCCTTCCCACAGGCAATACTCCCTGCCAGGTCACGGCAAGGTGAGCCCTAGCAGGCACAGCAACAACTCTCTGCTATTTAAGGATTTCCAGAGCCAGGGCTAAGCCTTGGGCAAGAGGATGGACCAGCCCTCGGCCAGCTTTGTGGGCTCAGGGTGGCACAAATTGGCTACGGTGGGATCTGGGACCTGGTGGCCGCGCACGGAGAGGCAGCGCTGCCACGGCGCGTGTGCCTGGTGTCGAGGAAGGGGTAAGAAGCTGCAAAGCGCTCCGTCCCAGCAGCGGGCAGCCAGCACTTTCCATATGACCCAATTAGCCACTCCGTCGGAACAAATCAATAATGGCATTTTCTGAAGACAAGCAGGCAAGTGCTGCTGGCTCGGCACTGCGCTGCATGTGAAAATACAAAGGTGTTATCTCTGCGGAAGGCAGCATCCGTGCCTGGCTTTGTCACGGCAGAGGGAGCAAATGTGAGATGCTTTTCAGCCCACTGTGGCCAAAAGCCACACTAGCCACCGCAGCGTGGATCGTCTTCGCAGCGGCATCCTATGGGCAGATCAAGTTGAGGGCAGTAGTTTGAGTAAGGCAGCACGTGTAGTAATTAAATTTAAGAAAGGGGAGAAAGCAATAAGAACACTGTTGGGCTGACTCAAACAACAAGGAAATGGTAGAGGCATTTTCTTAGGTTGTACTAATAAAATTTGCTGACTGTAGGAACTCATCAATGCAGAAAAGGATCCCAATCGCATACAGAAAGACCTGGACATCCTTGAGGTCTGGGGTAACAGAATCAAGACAGAGTTGAACAGTATAAGTGCAGAACTCCGTACTTCAGGGACTGATTCAGGACATCCAACATTACTCATCTGCAACCTCCTGTTAGTCCATTGATCACAGGAGTCCTCTGAACCACAAAGCGATGTCACTGTAAAAAAGGCATGCACCATCCTGGGCTACAGCTGTGGGCACCCTGAAGGTTAAGCAATACTAAAGTAGGAATTTTGAAGATTTAAGCTTTGGACATATATCTAATGTCAATGGTACAAACCCCTCTGATGTCTGAAACTGTCAATGTAGTTAAACTGCGGGTAAGTTCTGGTAGAATCCACTGTGTCAGGTGGACTGGACTATGCACACTGAATTGTCCCATCACCTTACTGTCCCCATAATCTGGTTCTTACTCCTGCAGGAGGCAGAAAGTTGATGAAAGATGTTTTTTATAAGCAATTACAAGACACACTATGGAGGTTCAAGAAAACAATTTCCACATTTTAATCATCTAGGAAGCCAAAGTGAGTACCCGAAAGAACCTTGAGAAGATGCAGTCAGCACACTACTGTGGCTCCTGCTGAGCTTTTAGGAACTGCTTTCCTGCTAGGACAACCCATCTTTAAATTATAGATCTCAAAGACAGAGGAAAAATGGAAGACAGTTATTCTTGTTCTCATCTCTTGTTCGATCACTCAAATCCTGAAGAAATCTTGTGGACTGACAGGGAGAGACTTCCCCAGCTCTATGAGCAGGGCAAGGAGGGGGGGTTCGAGAAAGACATATGCTGAAACGTTGCAGTGACTGGCATCAACACATGTATTGCACAGTAATGACAAATGAATTAAGTTCAAAGTGGTCCTTTCTCAGCCCCTCTCCTCTTCTGCCAGCTTCTTGCACCTTTGATGACTTCTGTTGTTCAGCTTTTCTTTCTGATCCTTTCACCATGTGTGTGGGCTACAGGCACGCGTCTCCTGGCTCTCCAAGCCCGCAGATCATCTCACTCGCATCTCAGTAATCAAAGGAGATTTAGAAGCTATCAGGTGGGCTCATTCTTTCGAAATCCTCTCAATGACAGTGCCACAAATTGGCAGCTTTCAGGAAGACGGCTGCTGCCAGCGTAAGCTTTGATAACAGAAATGGCAGCTGAGATTTAAACTTAGACATTTCTATTACTCAGAGGAAAATGTGCAGTCACAGAAGGGCTTCTCATCACCCAAAATTTCAAACTGCTGCCTGTAACGCTGCAGGCCCCGTTTCTCATAGCCACAACGGCTTACTTTAGAGTAGTTTTGTGACTTTTGGGGAAGAGCCCGGCATTGGTACAGGAGCTGTAAGCTGAGCTGATCATCACCCTAAAATACCTCCTCGGGATCAACAACTTTGTGGTTCTGCCCGCGACCAGCCTTCCTTTAGCCCCTCCGTCACGACGGATAAGTCTGGACTGAAGTGAGCTCACGATGAACAGAACTGACAGAGGAAGTGTAAAGGACGTGTAAAGATTGTGTAGGTTTACCTAGCCGCGCTCGAGAGACATACATACGTACGTACACTCCTTGTTTATGCATCTCCTTTCGCCTCCTCTCCCATGCTATTGCACAAAAATCCAGACGCACGAGGTGCTGGCAATGTTGCCAAAGGGCTGCTAAATTCCAGGTCAGCCAACAACTTTAACGTGGAGCAGGGTACGTTGTCTTCTCCCGAGAAGTAAATATACATACGCATTCTCGTTGTACATGCTAAAATATTTAAATATGTAAAAATATGGATTGTAATTAGGGAACAGTTAGAATAGATTTGAATGTTTAGTGTCCCCTTGGTAGTTTCGCTTCTGTACGATGTCCTCCACACAGAAAGATACTTCACCGTAATTGTGCCCTTTCAACGCAATCATGTAAATTTTGCTCTTGTTCACGTTGTTCTTCCTTCGCGAGCTCTGCCATGGTTATCATGGCCACCCTGGAGGGAAGGAGGTAAGGACCCCCACGGAGTTGAAGCTCACCGGATTAAAGCTTGTAGGAACGAGTGGGGAAGTTTATTCCTCAGAGTGCCACAGAGGTGCCCTTGATACAAAGGTCAGCACGCCGCAATGCCCACAGCGCTATACCCGGGAAACTGGGATTTCATACTGACCTCCAGGTGCAATAATTTCTTCTGCAGTAACCTATGTGTTGATCAAGAGAGTTATTTTGTGGGTCCAAAGATCATACATCTTTGGAATGGGCACCATTAAAAACGACAGATCTTTGGGATCTGCTTTCTCATGGCTCTGCTTCTGATGGAGACATTTACAGCTGTGCAAATCGATGAGGGTTTTGCAGGAAAGCAAATGCAAAGCTCATCACACAATTTTCATTCCTGCTGTTGAGCTTCTTCCTATTTTTGTTTATTTATTACGCCCATGTATTTTGAGTCTTCGAGTTGCAACCCCCTTGCACGCAGACATTTCCCTCTCTAGAAATTTGATGAAATTGTTTGCTGGATTTATGAACTCGCTTTGTGTTTGGACCTTTTCAGCAGCAGACCCCTCAGGCCTGCAGACAAAGGTTGAAAACCATCGATCAGGGCCACGCACAGGGGAACAGCAGTGACCTGCTGCAGCTGTTTGTCAAAGCCTGGAAAACGCTAGTGACAAAGCCAATTAATACATTTCTCAACTCCACACCTTCTGTTCCGCGCACACACTAGCAGTAAACTATATTTCACTGCAATCCAAATATCTTGTGATAATGTGACTATGTTTATCTTATCATTAGAGTAATGTTTTACTCTAATGTTTATCGAAAAAATCATTAAAAGATACAGTGCAAAAACAGTATTTGGGGTTTTTTTTTCCTCCTATTTTGTTTCACTCTGAATCCTCAATGCTTATATTACATATGATAACGTTTCAATATTGTTGAAACAAGTTGAAGAAGTTTTCCTAGTATTTTCAAATCAACTTTTATTCATAATGTTCCGTTTCACCAAAACACCTATCTTTCCACATCAGCCCTCTCCCTCATGGCTCTAATAGATATCACTAAAGTCTAATTCCACGTTTACTTGCTGTACAGCGTAAAATGGACCGCTGCCTGTTCCATTTCCCACTATGCACACCAGCGCCTACATGGACACATTGTGCAGCTAAAGAGAAACCCACATTTCTATACTTTTAAGGTACAGTCAGATGTAAAAATCCCAAGCCCTCCATGCTCTATGCTGCAGTTTAGCTTGTGATTGTTGCTATCTATCTTGAGGGAGGTGGAATACAGTGATGCGACATACACACGTGTTCATACACACATACACACGCGCCCGCGCTTCCAGACCTCATGGACACTTACACACAAAGTGTCTGACGAACTTTTGCTTTGCACTGCGAAGGAAAAAATCTGAGAGTTTTTAAGATTGTGACCCTCTGTCAGATGTAGCAGAAAGGTGTGGATATATTTAAAGGCCAAAAAGAAAAAAAAAAAACACACCAAAACCAAACCAAAAACTCCAGAATGAAACACATTTATACATTATTAAACGCATTTATACTAGTCAGCATGCACAGATCAGCTGATACTAAGAAACCCACCTACTATATTCAAATGCACTCTGCTTGTAGGTTTAACTAACACAACGCTGGGAATAGGGAAGGACTTCAAAGGAAAAAACAGCTGTGCCACCCACACTGATCCACAGGTCATTTCAATAGAAGTATTCCTTAAAAAAATAGTCCCTAAAAGCATTTACCAAAAATCTCAGACTTCTTTTTTTTGTTACCTTGACATTGGGGCTTGATGATAAAGTTTTCTGCCCCCTTGCCATTCAGGTCCCCAAGGGGACGGTCAGTGTGCAAGACGTGCTGGTGAGCAGACGCACTAACACTGAAAAGATTTCCACAACAGAGCAGCAGAAATTAACATTTAGCAGCTGATTTGTGCCCTCGTCCTGGCGGAGAGTCCTTCCTCGGGGCTTTTTTAGGACAGCCCTTCTCTAAGGACGGTTTTGCTTCAAAACTTTCTTCCCCTCAACCAAGAGGTCGGGGATCCCTCCTGACAGCTGGATCTGAAACAGGAGCTTTGATCCAGCGCCTGCTGAACTCCGCCGGTCTCAGCCGGCGTCAGAGGATGCTGGATCAAGGCTGGAGGGTCTGGAAAACATTAACTAGATATGCTGCGTGGAGCCAAGAGATAAAGCTGGTAGAAAGGGGAAAGGGGGAGAAGGAGAGAAAGAAAAATGTTCCTGTGAAGATTTTTCTTCCCCGTTTTACACCAACACTTCAAACCACGCAGAATTTTTCATCCTTTACTACAGGGTGCTCTGGGGAAAAGGAAAATCTGCCGTGTCACACCAAAGAACAGGCAAATAACTATTTTTCCTGTCTGAATACATACGATTACATGTCTTCTCTCTTTCTCTGGTGCCTTGTCAATCAGCCTCTACCTCACCGTATATTGTATTTTTAAGAGAACCACCTGGCCCTCAGTTCTTGCTGCACAAATCAAACCAAGCCATTGACCATTTCTCCACACTGAGAAAATCCCCTGTCATAATCAGAGGACCTAAGATTTGTTCTGTAACATTCCCACGATTCAGCTGAAAATAAAACAACAAAGAAACAAAAAATACAAACAAAAAAACCCTACCGGCCTCCTGCGTGAGAAAGGGTTTAATTGCTCTGGTTAGAAGAATTAATCTAGACAAGCACAAAGAATACAGAGCAAGGGAATGCCTCTTGTTGGGGACTGAATTTTGCTCTTGGATATGCACCTGTAACTTCTTCCGAAGTTAACAACATATCAAAGGCAGGATTAGGCCATAGGACATTCGCATCTCGAGCCATGGATCCAGAGCAAGGGTGGGAACGAAGGAACTCTTAATAAGCCACAACAAGCAAACATTTTAGTTGTCTACCTGCTCCAATTCAGTAAAGGTGCTCTGCTCCTCGTCTTCCTCCTCGATATCCGACTCTCCCACAGCAATAGGAACACAAATGGACAGGTCAGGATTGGTCATGAAATCATCGTTGTCTGTAATTCCTAGGTGTTTCTCCCCATTTTTATTCATCCCATCCTCAGCGTGGTTCTCTTTGTGGTTCTCCATGTCTTTGCCGAGCTCAGCGGCTGTGAGGCTGTTCACACAATTATTAAGGGCGCCTGTATTCTGGGCAGCGAGCTTCATCATGGCCTTCTTTTCAGCCGTCGTCTTGGGGTGCCGGAGGACATGGCAGCAAAAATCCCAGGTCGTGTGTTTCACGTACTGAAGACCCCTGTTGATCCGAGCAAAAGCAAGCTGCAGGTTGTTCATCTCCCCATCCTCGTCTGGTGCCGAGAGGTTGTCAGCACTGAAAGAGCTTAGCAGCAAGGCCAGGAAGAGGTTGAGCACCTGAAACCAATAAAGTTAAAAGGAAATCAATGATTAATTGTGGAGGACAAATGTTTGGTCTTGGAGGAAGGAGGGTCTGGGTCTTAGCTAGGCTGTGCCACTGTAACACCAGCAGTGTCTGTGGAACTGCCTTTATTACAGGTGATTTCAGCAGGAAAAGGAGTGCAGCCATTTCCAAACACTTTAATTTCAGGTGTAGAAGTTTACCATGGACAATAAGACACCGTGACATTCTGCTTCCCCCTCTAATACCCCAAAACATGAAAAAGAAAAGGCAAAGCTCAGGAACAGAACATGGGATAAAATTTTCATTGGAAACTACGTAGTGTAAATGTTCTCATAAGTGGTGGTGAAATGAATTTCCTGTAATTGTCAGTATTCCATCTTGGAGAAAATCACTAATTGAAAGACTTACTGACATCCAGAAAGGTGCTGCTTACACGTGGAAAAAGACTATAGGAAGAATGTTTTCAGGACCTTTTTGGGTTTTACTCAGTGTGAATATTGTTATTTATATTTCATAGTATATAATGATATACATGTGCATGAAATTTAAACCAAACAGTACATTTGGAAACATTTCTAAACATTTGTATGTGTTTTCATGGATAGTCTTGATTTAACTATCCTCTGGGCCATGAAGAAAATCTATTGTGACTGTGAATAAACACCTAAGAGGTCATATAGTTTCAAAACCTTTGCCTTCCAGGCAAAAACAACCCATCAGGCTCAGGACTAATGTGGCTAAATCTGAGCAGGGCTCACCCCCAGAGCAGGTAATGCTCCTACTAGTCAAGGAAAAACCTGTCTGAAGATTTTCACGCATGTACGGGAAGATCCAAACTGAACTGGAGACCATAAGTTGGCTTCCTCTTGTTCCTGCAACTTCAGCACTGTCTACCTTTTCTGGTAGTGCACTGCAAGATCAGACAAAACTATACATTTGGGTGATATATTTGAAGATTTAAACCTCTTTTTACCTTCTAGGAGTTGGGTTTTTTTCCTCCAATATATACAATTATAACAAATAAATAAAAACAGTTTCTTCTAGAAGGCTGTTCCCAGCAATACATCTTGCAGGCTGATCACCAGCTGCTGCGTATGGGACACTACACCTGCTCGTGGTCTGAGAAGGGATGAATTACAGCTTTCATGCCGGATTAACGAGGGCGAGAAGCTCACGCCGGAGGTAGAGTCCCAGGATGACGGAAATGAGGCAAAGGTGGCTCAAACCAATATCAGCTAAAATATATTTACCCAAAATAAACCAGGGCCAAATTTCCTGGTATCAACTCTTCTGCCGCCTGTAGAAGGTGGGTGGGTGCTCTGTGGCACTGCGAGGCAGAGATCAGTGCTGCGGCACTTCTGTTTGAGCAGTAAAATGGACTTTGGGAAGATGTTTCCTCTGTGATCTCTTGATGCTACCATAAATACTTGCAAGTCCCCTGGCTTCTGTCTTTCCAATAGTCTTTTTAAATTGATAAAGTCTACCAGACCAAAATAAACAGTATAAACAGTACTGGGCCTTACCAAAGAGCCACAAGTTTTTGCTACCATCCCCCCACCCTGTTACCCCCTTATTTCAAATATTCAGAATATACGAGCTGGGATTTTTAAAAGTAGCCTGGTTTTAATCACCCCGGTGACGCTGCATTTGAAGTGTCCTGTCAGTACTGTTTTGCAAAGTACTCTTTGCAATCACCGTGATTACAAATGAAAGCAGTTGGTAGCACAGCAGATGCCCATGTCCATTATGAACTGCTGAATAAACTATTGCTGCACTGAGCACTACCCGGCTCTAAAGTAAAGTGAGATTAAAGCTAATTGTTTCTTAGCTGCTCCATCATACTGGAGTGTCACTGACAGCCTGTGTGGGTCTTCTCTTAATCACTGTGGCGGTCTGGTATGAATCAGTCTTCCATTACGTATCCCGCTCAGAGGTATTGCAAGTGACGTTGTCTGATAGGTGGGTGAAAACCAGAGTACAGGATATACTGCCAAGCAGGTGGGAGTCCATCAGCAAAGGGGTCGCTGGTGGAATCTCTTTAGCCATTTTTAACCAAATTTGATAGAAGGGATGAGGTCTCAGAGACAACCACATTGCTAGAAGCATCCTGAAAATAAGCATGTGGGTAAAGAAGAGATGCTGCCCAGGCCACCAGTGCAGACAAAGCTTGGAACAAGCCACAACATGGGTCTCCTTCCCAGTGGCAACCTAGGGACATGGGAAGGAGCTGGAGGAAGGGAGGGGATAAAGAAATCCAGAATAAAAATCTTCTGGACTTTATAGGTTCAATTCAGTGACCTTAACAGAGGTGTCTACTGTTGTTTGAGGTTATCTGAGACATCTGCACCAGACCTACAGGAGATGTGTGTCTTCCTAAATCTCCAGCTATCCTCCAGCCAGGGCATGACGGGGTATTGCAGCAGGCAACTAGCGGTGTTTAGGGAACCCAGTCATGCTTCAAGGATGGCAGCTGCCTCCAGACTTGAACATCAAAGCCTGAGGGTCTAATGAGGCATCCAAGCACCATTTCAATCAAAAGAAATTCATCATATAGGCAATGGAGCCTGCCCAAATACAGGTGACCATGTTAGGGCTGCGTGCAGCTGCCAATATGTAGTCATCTAGTGCCAACTGACTCTAGCACACCCAAGTCATCCTGAGGCAATGGGCCGACACGACACACTATTATGGGAGATCCGTGTCTAGTTGGAGGCCAGGATAGATACCCTACAGTATCCCCAGTGACGCTGGACAAAACCGAGTCAAGCCCTAGATCTCTGTAGACTGTAGTGGTAGCTCAGATGTCTTCTCCATACATGAATACCTCTGTGTTGGCACTCAAATTTTACCTGGAGCTGAATTTCATCTTATACTTCATTAATTCTGCTGTTCACGGAATAATTTGTTTGAAATGCTTTGTTTTACTTTTCTGTATTTATTTCCTATGTCAAACTACAGTTACATAAGTTTGGGCAGATACACCTGCAGGTGTGCATAATAGGTGGTAACATTCTTAGTGTTGTTATTTACCATGGATTATTAAGGCAATGTTGTTTACTTCCCAGAAATGCAGCTGACATTTTGCACAAAAAGCTATTTGCTCTTCATGCTTTTAGCCAAAAATAAATCTCAAATATCATTCCCTCCTTCCTTTGTGAGCAGGTAACCTCAGAGGTGTATTGCTGGGCATTCAAATAGAGTGAACTGCGGTATAAGCATTTTGTGTTTACTTATTCCCCCCATTTCACTGTACACTGCATTTTCCAGAAAAATATATGCTCAACCCATGACACACCACATTTCCTGTAAAAGGTTACTAATAATATCCAGTCCTCCTGGTTGCTAGCGCAATGCTTTCAGTTCAAGTAAAAGCAAACTAAAGGCTAATTCAGTTTTCAAAAGCAATGACAGATTTGTATATCCATATGGATCCTCTTAAAAAGAAATCTGCTTTCCAGTGACACCGAGCAGGCAGTCTCTGAAAGCAGGTCACTTTTTTGGTCTTTGAGGTTAGGAATCAAATGACAGATGCACTCAAAGAAACCCCAACTCCTTTAGCATAATGATGTTAAGCATTTACCCTAATGACAATACAGCATGCTTTCATAGGCTTCCTCGCTTTTTTATGCTTTTCCAAAGCTAGTGACTCTGGTTATGCCATTATAAGGCACAAAGGATTAGATTCATCCAGCCGCATGTCAGGTGCTTAAGCTGGAGGACTTTTCCTAGGACGTCTGTAGATGATGGAGACAGTCTGAGATCCCTTGAGATGCTGAAGAGCTGAACTATCTCTGGCGGTGCCTATTGAAGCCTAGGCTAGCTTGGGTTTAGTATCTTGCAGCGAGATTAAAGCCGGCATCTCCACTGCAGGAGATGGAGGATAGGAAGGACGGTTGAGGGCACCTATGAGGGACCTGCATCACTTACCGATGCAGACCAAATAACTAACACAGAATCACAGAATCATAGAATATCTCAAGTTGGAAACGACCCATAAGGATCGTCCAGTCCAACTCCCTACTCCTCGCAGGGCAACCTCAAAATAAATCATATGACTAAGAGTGTAGTCCGTGACTTGTAAAACCCAGCCAGGTGTCCAGAAAGTCCTTCTTGGTGTCTTGGTACTCCATGCATTACAACTAGGCCACCTGTATAACTAGGCAACCTTCCCCAGATGAGAGGAGGGCATGGGATGCTTCAGCCCCATCCTGAGCAGAGCTGAGCTGAGGCGCACAGGCAGCCAGCCTGGCATTGCACAAAGTGCTGCAACAATTCTGCGGTCGCAGCAAGTGAAGGGCATAGAAGCACGAAGCGCTGAAGCTAATTCCTAGCTTCCCAGCCATGAGGAGAAAGCAGGCTGCTGGAAGCACCTCTCCTCCCCAAGGAGACCGAGGCAAGGGCTGCTGGTGGGTGCTGGGAGCCACAGATACTGCCACGGTGGGTTGCAGCCTGAATGCCTTGGCTCCATCGCCTCCTTTTTTTTGAGCCATAACAGTACAAAAACAAACAGTGTAATTTCAGATGACACCTTCTGATCAAACCCTCTTTGAAAATATCTGTCTGCAAACTCTCTTGCTGAAGTTAAAATACTTTTGGAGCAAAAGCGTGTGACTACTCCCTCGTTTCCCTTCTAGTTTTGTGTTTACCTTGGTTTGGCGAAAATGGAGGGATATAAACTTTTATGTATTTAACCTTCCACCTGTCATTCACTCAAAAAGTGTCCATCCCCTGCAGTCCTCCTGCACTCCCCTGAATCGATTCAGCAATGCGTTCACTGCCCTGCACTCTCACTGGGGTCACGCACTGTGCTGAATATAGGCTGAAATCCCACTGGGAAGTCTAAGGACATCTCTTAGCAGACAGAAAATAATTCTGTATTTTGTTTAGCTGGGAGCAAGAAAGATGTTGCACCTGCGCAAGTTCAATGGCAGGGTTAAGCCATCTCCAAAGTGAGGTCCTCAGCTACCGGTCGTGTTTGATTGCAGATGATCTAATGTGAGTTCACCCATGTGTTTTTTCCTGTAGAGGGATCTGTCTTAACCGCACGCTGCCAACAAAGCAAGGAAGTTTGATTTTCAAACCCCTGGCCCTTTTCTGTGCATGAAGTTTAACAAACTTCACACTGAGCGGCAACTAAGACCAGATTTTCTCATCTGCCCGGACCACACGGGAAAAATCCTATTCATCTAATACTTATTTTTTGGATAAAACAGGACCCAGACACCTCAATCTATTCAAACTCATTTCTCCAGCAGTGCCTGTTAGACACAGACAAAAGAGTAGACATTGTACTTGAGGACATGGTTTAGAAGTGGTTTTGTCAGGGTAAGTTAATGGTTGGACTTGATGATCTTAAAGGTCCCTTCCAACCTCAGCGATTCGATGATTCTAAGAAGCTCTTCAGGCACTCTTTCACCAGTGGAAGAAACTGATTTTCTTCCTTCGTGTTTGTTTTCTGATGGCAGTGGACATCTGCACTGTTCTTTGGCTATCACAGATGGGAAAGATGCAGTTTTCTCTTTGGAGACCTTGATGACTTCTAGCAAGCCTAACGCAATGTGTACCAATTATTTTAATTTGTTCACTGTAGCACAACTCATGAAGCTGCAAAGAAAAACTTCCCATAAAGGGGCTTTCACTGCATCAAGGAAGTGTGAGATTTAAGTTTAAGCCAGAGACCTGCAGTAACAGGTCATCTAGTCCATTTCTCTGCTACTGGAGGATTATTTCTTTCCTTGGAAGTATATTTTCCAATCCTTTGTACGTTTTCATCCCGGGGCAAAATTTACCGAGAGAACTCCTGCAAAACAGCAATTTACATGATCAGTTATTTTCTATATTCCCTTTTCTATTATTTCAGCTATTTGTGCTTGGTTAAGAAGCTTATATCCTCCCAGCCCAGTTCCTCTTTATCCTGTAGTCAATCTCATAATACCATTCTCGTGATATCTTAGTTTCTCGCTGTCAAAATGATCATGATACCACAAGTATGGCATGCGGTCCCTGTGGCCAGGGGCAGGCGAGAGACAACACAGGTAGCAGCAGGATTGATCTCCTTCACGTTTCTTGCCCAAGATCAGCTAGGAAAACACAGGGAAACGGGGATATGGATTTCCTGCCTTGTAGCCGGACATCTTCCCAGGTGGACTATGTTTGATCCTACAAGGCAGGCTAGAAGTTGCAGATGAGAGGTTTGTGGGGCACTACAGTACCGGTTTGTCACAACAGGATTTTTTTTTCTTATCAATTCCACATTAATCTGTTCAGCGAAATAACTGGTTTAGCTGTTAAAATATAAATAACAATATAAACAAATATAATAATGTAAAAAGAAAATTAATAAAAACAAGACACCAAATTCAGCTTATTTCCCACGTAAGATCCCTAAACTACTTCATGATGGCAATGAGAGCGGATGTTCTCCACAGGAAAGAAAAACAAAAGTAATACAGTAGGAATAATTCTCTTACATGCAAATACAAAAATGGCTATAAATTCAGTGAATTCATGTAAATTATTTCCATCTTCCCTAAGAAAGAAGAGAAGCAGGCCTGATTTTTTTCTCCTAGCCTCACAGCTACCATGTGCATCTCCCCCACCTGTGCAGAACAGCGCTCTCAGTGCGCTTGAAAAGCTCAACCTTGGGGCACGGCTGGCACTCACACTCCCGTTAGGGGAGTCAAAGACACCAAGGGTTCCCTTTACAGACAGGCTAGATCCAACCCATACGGCCAGAGAAGCTTGAGCCCAACGTGTCCCGTCCTAAAACTGATGGCTGCACCAGGTGTGACAAAAGGAAGGAATAAAAGTGCCTTTTCTCTCCGCTGTTTGTGAAGAATAGGTGGGGTGGCCAATACAATTGTAGCTATCGGCATGGTAGACTCTACAAGCCAGGTGAGATGAGTGTCCCCCCCCATCCCATCAGTGTTTTTGTGGTATGTGCCATAAGGCTAGGAATTTTGCTGACCATTCTCCATTTCTGATATTGATTTTCCCGCAGTTTCCTTGGCCTCTTGTGCAGCTGGTTGTCTTTAAACAAAGCAGAGAAGTGATGCCGGATGGCAGCTGTGCTCGCCCATGTTTGATGGTATGCGCATAGGTGGGGGGAACCGTCACCCTATTTCTCGCTTCAGCATTTAAAGGGGTATGTATAATTAATGGGACAGATTCCTTGGTGCTGTTCTCGCCACTTTACATAGCAGTAAATCTCCTTGAGTAATGGAAGGGTAGATTAAGCCCATTAATTACACTTCACAGCACCTTTGTGTCACATAGGAGTTTTTTGAGGTCACTTTAAGCTGCCATTTACCCATCCCTGCTTTCGGCTGCGCTAGCGCTGGGGTATGTCAGACCGGACATGGGTACATCCTTTTGCGAGGGGGAGGCAGGCAAAGGACACCACGTCAACTCTTGCTGCCAGTCTGACACGCTGGACCACACGATGAAAAACGCCTCTTCAGAGAGGAAGGCTGAACTGGGAGGGGAGGCTGGTGCTTCCCCAGCTCCCGTCTCGCAAGGACCAGCCACAGGCCTCTACCTCTCCTCACCCCCAGCCTTTGCAGCACCCCAAAGCCGGCAGAGTGAGGGGACCTACGTCCTTGTCACTCCGAAACACAGACCTGAGGCAACCCATGACGCTTCTTACCGCAAACTGGTGGATCCCTCATGTTGTCAAGTTTTGTTCATTTGTTTTCTATCTACGTGGGTATAAATGTGCACACAAACCGTACTCCTCCAAGTGCTGGTTCAAGAACTATTGAATTGAGTTAGACTTTTTTTTTTGCTGATGACTTTCAGTGTTTTTTGAAATGAAGTCCCTTAGAAGTATCAGAAGATGAGACTCTAGAAACCAAGTGCTTCCTGATCTGAAAATCTTAGTCTCCAAGTCCTATACGAGAGAGGAGGGTGGGATGGTGAGTGGAGGCAGACAAATTCTTTCCACTACTAAAGCCACAGCATAAACCCAAACATGTTTCCACAGGTTTTTCATCAGATATCAAAACAACACTATTTCACCAGCATAGCAAGAGCTCCATCAGAGCTGCTGTGGACTCCTCAAACCACTGTCTAGACAGACAAAACGCGCTATCAGACAAGTCCAGTTGCAAACCTCTCCCAGCAAGACAGCTGTGTTCGCAATGTTAAAGGCTCAAGATACACCAAAAGCATTAGGGGAACTACGGAAAGTTTATTGATTACAAACCAAGAGACAATTAGCTTTGTGCTAAGTCAACAAAAGTGTTTAGCTCTCGTGGTGATGAGGATGTCAGGACAATTAGAGAGCAGGCTCGGACTGACCATACACACTTGAGAGTCTTTGCTATTGCTGTTCCTGCAAGGAGTGATGATAGGTGAGAAACACCCGTGTCATCCCTGGAATATTTTCACTACTCGTATGCAAACATCATCAGCTGCTCTACCAATTACAACACAATGACTAGGCACAAAGGAAAAACCTACTTTTGGAAATTTAAGCTTGGTGGTTTTTAGGCAGAGCCCTAACCCTGCATGGCTGGTCTCCCATGGAGGACACTGCCCAGTCAAGGCAGAGTGGGATCTCTGGGCTCATGCCTTTAAAACTCAGATCCTACACCTTCCCTGCGAGGGGGACACCCAGCTGTGACCAAAGACTGCGCTGAGTTTTGCACTCAGTCATCTACAGGCCATCACGTCCCTTGGGCAGTCAGGGCTGGAGATCAAGAGAAAGAGTTAAGTACCATTCACACATGGCAGAAAACTTCTGGTGAAAGGTAAGCCACAGAGAACCAAAAAGATTAAAAAAAAAGAAAAAAAAAAAAAAAGGCAACAGAATAACAGAGAAAGAAAAGCAGTGATAATGGCCACAGTAAGTAATGACTTCCCTGGAGCCAATACATTACACCAAAGCAAAATCAATAGGAGGGTAGGCCCAGAGACTAGAAAATTAAATCAGAGAGTCAAGAAATAATTAATATTAGCTTTGCTTGCTTTCTTTTTTATTTATTTATATATTTTTTTAACTGGGAAGGGAACACTATTTCCTTTAAAATGTTACTTTCTAAGACATTTCCCAGGTTTGATGTTATAACTTGGGCTCCATCACAGAATCACACTTTCTTATTTGGGGAGTGTAAGAAGGTTCTGATTTTTTGCATTTTGCAAGCGCGGATTCCTGGGAGGGCAGAACAGAGTGACAGAGCTGTTTGCCAGCCAGGAGGGCCTCTTTCAAGAAAGCTACAAAATAGATTTCTAGTAGTAATTTTGCACAGTACGAAATCTCCTGCCTTCACAGCACATGGATGGGCTTGCAGCTTCCACATACCTCTGCTGGAGAAGACAGGTGACTCAAAAGCAGGACAAAACCCCATCTTTCATTAAAGAAAGAGGTCCGGAGGGTTTCCCAGCAGTGGTGCTGGTTACATCTCCAGAACAAGAGTCACCTTGTATTTATGAGGCAGGAGGTGCTGACACACACGTCTCGCTGCTGTCCTAAAAAGTGACCCTCGTCCTCTGCCATCATCTGCTCCTGGCTTCCATGGTGCCCCCAGTCAGCATTCTGTCCCCTTTGGTCTCTGGACTGTAGCTGTGGCTTCTTCTGCAGGTTTCTTAGTGCTTGCTGAAGCCCCAGGGAGATACCTTTGCTATTTTGCAAGGAAAGGGAGGAGGTGGATGTCCTTCCTCCCTGCAGTGTATATCTTACAGGATAAAGCTGGCTCTGAGCTGTGTTTTGCAGAGAAGCATTACTGAAAACCTAAGAAAAGCACTTCATGGAGGACTGGCTACCAACATCCTGCAAGCAAGTCTGTGCTCAACCTCATGATCAAAGCAAACTCTTCTTTCCAGGCATGATGACCTCATCTTTGACTACCTTCTTATATCAGGAAATACAAAAGGTATTTTGCTGATGTGGAAATTGCAAAATTATTTTATTTATTAATTGTATTCTGTATGCCTGGCTGAAATCCCAGGAACTGGGGTCGCTCAAAATCTTCTTTAATGCAAGGTGGAGATAAAATTGGGGAACCGAAGGAGCAACTTGGTGGTGTAAGTTGTCCATGAGAGTATTTCTATGAGTTTATGCTCACTGCCAGTCTGCTAGAGAGAAGAAAGGAACCAAGTGCTAGGCAGCTACTCCATTTTATGATCTAAAAATTGCATCTGCAGTAGTAAACAAAGACAAGCCAAGACCTGTTCTCCATCCCTGAGGGTAAGCAGCTGACCTCCTTTCCCTGCTCTTCTTCCAGCCAGCATTCCTTCGTGGCTGCTGTCCCCAGCCAGGGCTGTCCCCTGAATGCCCAGGCACCAGCTGGGACGGGTGGCCAGGGAATGTACTAACCAAGAAAGAGGAGGGACACTTATAATATTTGAGTTCGTGCCCTGGCCAGTTTATAGACGCAGCCACCTGCCTGTGTTTTCGAGCAGAGAGACATCAGCAGACATTTTGGGCTTGCTGAACCTCCCAGAAATGGGATGGTATGAGTGAGATGTGGGAGACAAGAGATTACCAGGGAGGAGAAGGGATATAAAAGTCCTTCAGGAAGAAATAGCCATATGGACAAGTTGATAGCACAAAGAGCATAAGAGTGGTCTTAGTCGTGTGGCTGCAACAAATGAGTATACGTGAGAGAGGTCAGAAAGAGAAGGGAACTGGTGGTGGGGAGAAGCCAACAAACAGAGGAGAAGGGGGATGAACTGAGAGTAGAGCTGCTTGAGATATGTCCATCCCCAAAGACAAATGTAAGCGCCTCTTTTCATCTCCATGAATAGCAGCACTGAAAATATCAACATTTTTAGCAGTATACTTTAATCCAAACCCTGATATCTGTTAGCATGTACTCATTTCTCAAGAAAATACGGCAATGACCCACAGAAGGCAGAGCTTGTGTACAAAAATTGTTTTGGTCAAAAAATAAAACCACTTTTGCATTGAAATAATTACAAGAATTTCAAATGGCTTCAGGACAGAGACTTGGAATTTGCTTGTGTGTTGGGAAGGGTGAAGTCAATATACATGATGAGATGGAGCTTATGGAAGATGTCCTGGAAAGCAGAAAGATGAAGTAATGTTGAAAGAGGAGAAGATTTGCTCAAAGCATGGGACTAGGAAGACTACAACAGAGATATGGGGCAATGTCCAAGAGGGAATTACTATAATCAAGACTAGAACTGACCAAAAAGAAAGAAAATTCATTTTAGGTAGAAGAAAAATAGAGGAAGGGCAGATTTCGGTCATATTAAATGAGAACTAATTTAAACAAGTCTGGCTAGGGATGACCCAAACAAAAGAGGAAGAAGAAAAGATAACACATGAAATCTAGAGGCAGGGAAATAGAACAAAAGAGACTTAAATAGCAGCAAAGAAATAAAAATGCAAAGAAGGGTGAAAAAACAACAGGTCTGATTCTCCTTTCTTTTGCACCGTGTGCAGTAATACAAAATTGATGGAGTAAATCTGTATCTGTTGGAGATTCTGCTTGGCAAATCTGGGCCAGTGGTTTTATTTGATTTAGAGGAGTTTAACAGAGCAAGAGCCAGCTGAGCTGACTTTTGGGAACAGGAGTAAATGTGGGATGGTAGCAGGAGACCAAAGGCAGAACCTTTCTGACCACAGGAACTTCTTACTGTTCAATAAGACCCAAAATGGCAGGAAAGTGGTACCTAATCCTGTGTACTACATTTAGTTTCCAAATGTATTCTTCAGCATATTTCCTTGGGAAGCCACAGACCACATTTCCATGTATGTGCTAGGTGGAGAAATGCAGATATGAATATGCACTGTGCATGGGAAAGATAAATTTGAGTCTCTTTTAAATATCATACACCTCCTAAGAAGGTTAAGGCTGTCATGACTAGCTGATTGTTTCACATATCCCTTTTAACAAGCTATTTCTAGAGGCAACTGTTAGAATGAACTGCTCACTGCTTAGTTTTGGTGGGAAAAATATTATTTTTAACAATTTTTTTTAATAAACAAAAGTATAAGATGTAAGGATTAATGAATAATGTATTAAATTTGAACCACTGGGTCTATTTTAACATTAAAACTCTGCCCTTCCCTCAACACATGCTAGGACAGATTCTGTTGTCATTACCCTTTCAACGACATCCAGACAACTCACACAGTGACATTAACAAAAAGAGACATATTTAGTTGTACCCACCTTTGCACACTCCTGTCCAATTAAATTTGACTCAGTGTCTTCTAGATTTTTAACAACCACCCAGCTATTAGCAAGACCTTAACCCTACTTACACTATTAACCACGAGCAGATGTAGTGAAAAAAGGGCAGTATTTTACCCTACTGGTGCCTACTATATTAAGAGGGCTGCAGTTTTTATTTTGAAAACTCCTCTTCCATCACCCAACTACAATGAAATCTCAACAAACAATTCACGAGCATCATCTTCACAAATGAAATATATATATATATGTGCATATATATATGATGGATCCTGTTAAAAAATCTTTCCTTTTGTCAGTAGTTCATATAACGGAGTCAATGCTTAAGCAATATTTTTAGAGAAATATTTCTGACTTGGAAACACAATTAGAACAAAAGGCATGAGGATGGTTTCCAAGGGGCAGGTCGATTGAACTAGTGTATTAGCATTCTTCTTCCTCCATATTGCTAAGTCGCCTCACACCCATGAAGGTTAACGGGAGATCGTTTCATATTCCCTTATATACATACCTACAGAAGAGCACTCGCGTCACTATCAGGTCTTATTCCTCTCTGATACATCCCAGAGACTCATTTATAGATCAAGAAGCAATACTTATAATTCTACCAATGAAAATCTGCACTAAATGCCAAAATCTGTCACAGCCCACCAATGAATCTGGTTTGCATTATTGCTTTTGGGAATTCCTTATTTCACAGATGAAAAATGAGCCTTAGTCCAGTTTTTGTCTTCAGCCTCCTTTGAGCTGCATCAGAAGCAAAACCTTGCTCCTTTTCTGTACATCAACTTTTATTAGGATTTTGGTTATTTGTATTTAAAAAGATCTGCCTTTCTGTGGATGGATATTGCAGGAAAAATAATAGTTAGATTTTAGTATATTTTCAACATGGACAGCGTGTAGGACCTTGAAAACAGGAACTGAACAAGCTTGTCCCCTAATACAAGATGCATGCTCAGATTTAGTCACCAAGTGCCAAGATTCAACTCTTCAGAAGAAACAACTGAGCCTGTGGCAGGATACAGAAACTCATAAATCTGGAGTGACAGAAGGAAGCAGATTACTTTTTAGAAGAACATTTTGAAAGTAGTTTCTCCTCCTATCTCTTCTCAGGTGCATTTCCCTCACATCTCTTGGGCAAAGCAGTCCTATACCTCCCAGATTTGAATGAACTCTACTGAATCTACCCTACAATGGCATTTTTGAAACCCAGCAGTCTTTGATGGTCTATCATAAATATCCTGAGGTTAATTTCCCCAGAATTTTTGGCACCAGCACCTTGTGTTACACATGAGGGTGGGATATATCTACTCAATAAAATAAATGATAGTTATTTATGTGGGCACTGATAAATCGCACAATTTTTAAAGCCTGGAGCCTTAGGCAAAAGGTTTGAGTTTAACATAACCCATATGAGGATGCAAGCTTTTCAGCTCTGCTAGGAGTCATCAGAGGCAACTGGACTGGTTGATGGTTGTTGTCAGGATTTATCTTTTTGATTCATCACATGATGGTATCAGTTTCTGGTGGACCTTTCTTTACTCTTGAGGATGTTTAATGCTTAAGTAGATATAGCCAGATATTCTCTCAAAAGCATCAGGTACCTGAGTGCTCTGCTTCCCAGACACTGCTCAAGCAAGGATGGATAATGGGGAACACAAATAGCAGAAATTGCTTTGGGACACAAGGGCTGCGCAGGTACATGGCATGAAAAATATGAAGGGAGAAGCTGGGAAATCTGCCGGAGTTACGCTACTTTCCTCTGAGGTTTGAATTCTCCAGCACCACACTAAATGTACCTGCTGCCAGCTGTAAGCATGCATCAGTAGAAGCAAAAGGGTGGTAACATGCTGACAGTTGGTTTGACTCTATTTGGTTTGTGTCCTCAAATGTGCTTATTCATGTATTCTGGGCTGCTCTTCTGCAAAGCTCCATGTGACTTGAGAAAGAAAATTCTCCTTGCTTATGCAAGTGTCCAAGTTGATGAGACAGACTCAAATGACACTTCCACTTCTCGCTAATGATCCCTTGGGCTCCCTGGTTTCTTCTGGGCCCTCTAACTCTCCAGCGCCCTTCTCCAGGACTGCCCCAGCTCTCGTTATGGCTCATGCAGCTTTCTGATGATTCCTTCTCTCCCACGGCACCCCACACGCACTCCGCTCGCCGCCTTGCAGATTTTGTGTGTCCTGACAATGACTGTTACTGACATGCCTATTCTCGCCTGTTTGTCTAGTGGCCTTCTCAGCTGACGCAACCAAAACAGAAATGAACATTTCCAGAATGTTGGGAGCTGCTGAAAGAGCAGATAAGGTGAACAACGGCATCCAGGACACGAACGTGGGGGTGCAGAGAGAGCAGAGGGAAGGCAGTGCTCATGCGAGACTTGGGACAGCCTCAACTTCTCTTTATATCTCCTGTAGATGCACATTTCCTTGCAAAACACTGTTCTTCCCCCATTTACATAGTTTCATCTTATCCCCTCTTCCTTCCATTGTGGAAGTGGAACTGGTGGGCCCCAAGGAGAGCAGCTGCTTGGTGGTGGAAGTACGATATATGAAGCTTGAGGATGCAGACCTCAAATTAAAAAATTAATTTAAATAAATTTAAAAATTAAAAAATAAAAACCTAAAGCCTAACATTTTCTAACTTGGGCTTGTAATACTTTCTCCCCAAACTAGCT